>NW_024870947.1:0-600625 GCF_019054845.1 Dipodomys spectabilis | reverse complement strand
TTATTTTAGTCTTGTCTCATACTAAAACAAAAGTAGTTCAATTCTGTTGAAACTCCTAACTTTCAAAACTGTATAATTGTTAAGAGTACAGAGTATAGGTGTTCTTCAACATTCCTATGGCTACTAACTACTCATTTTCAAATTCTGAACACGCCATACTAGAGACATTCCAAACAGTACCTGTTTGCGTTTTATTTAATTTTGCAATAGGTGCAGTTTTCAATGGGGCGTTACATATTTAAATTCAACAGAAAAAATAGCCACAGTCTGGTAGAAGGTAAAATTATGAAGTATCTATAATAATTCCTCAAGAGTAAACATTTGTAAGCTATTATTTCTATGACCATCAATCCCCAATTACTATGCCATAAAGTCATCCTAGCCCAACAATTTCCAACTTGAAAGGTGCACCTTAATATTCCCTAAATTCCCATCATGACAACGTATAACTTTTGTAAAAAATACTACACTTTTGCTAATGTGATGCCCTTTGTATTGTGGAAAGAATACTACACTAAATTTTGCTGTATCATTTTCCACCCAGTGTTATTCTTGAGATCAGAACACTTGCAAATAATATTTATAGTTATATATTTTATCTATCATAGATATTCAGGAGATCTGAATGTCTGAATATTAAGATCTGAAGATTATGGTTCAAAACCCACCCAGGCAGGAAGGTTCCTTAGATTCTTATCTCCAATAAACTGCTCACGAAAAGCCTGACACAAGTGGCACTGAGGTTCAAGTGGTAGAGTAATAGCCTTGAGCAAAAACAGGCTCAGTGACAGTGGCCAGGCCTAGAAGTTAAGCCCTAGGACAAACCAAACAACAAAAACAGAATAAAAACAAACCCTAAACCTAGCATTTTTTCTCATTTTTATACAGAGGTACATGATTAAGGAATTTTTTTCCTGTGTTATGTATAGGTAGAAGGAAAAAGATGTCACAAAGTTACTCCCTTCATACCATGTTACAGCAGAATCTCAAAAAAATTTTCTTTATCTAAATTTATAAATTAATAGCATCAATTTGTTGGCAACTTTGTCTAGATCATTCACATTATCATGTTACTTATGAACTGTTGGAATTAACTTTTAACTAAATTCTAAATATATCTCACTTGAAAGAATATTTTAGGCAAATAGAATGCCAGAATCATTTGTGAATTTGTAAAATAAATCTCCTACTTAAAAAGTATTTATTAGTAACCTATAGAATATAAAATACAAACAAATATATTTATTTTAAATCTAAATTCTAATTTAGCCAGGTCTACAAAGTCCTACATTAAATGAACTTTCTTATTTCTCTAGGCTTAAGATTTTGTAATCCTTCATCATTTCTTTGGACTCTAACAGAATGATGCATACTTTTTCAAATTTTTGGTTGGGATTCATGAGCTCTTTTGCATCTAGTAATGTTCTGTTTTGAAGAGAACATTTAAAACACAACTGAGGATTATATATGAGTTGCATTTCAATAGGAAACTTGACTTCTCAAAACATAATGACAAAATTAGCCCAAACTTCCAACTGAGTATTCCTTTCTTGTTTATTTTTTATTCCTTTCTTGGTTTGTTTTATTGAGACAAAATTATACTACCTAGTCCAGTGACTGTATCACTGTGTAGTTCCACTATCTAATCACCTGTCTTAGTCTGAGTGCTAGAATTCCAGGCTTGTATCACATTGTCCTACCTTAGTTTGTTGGTTTATTTAATCTAGATACAGACTAGCAATTCTGAACTTCTCCAATAATATTTTCCACTAGACTGATGGCTCAGACTGTTCATGTACTATTTTCAAAGATGTTCTAACATTTGACACATGATATGAACATTTTCAGATGCACTGAAGTGATCTCTGATTCATTCCTCCCTGGATCCGATCCCTTTATTAATGATGACTTGCCTTTCTTACTATCTCTCTGCCCACCTATGTAATATTCTCAAGCTTTTTTGGGGAAATTTCACTTGAAGACTTTCTAATATTAAAAATTATCACTCAATTCTAGTCTTATAGGACATATTTTCTATTATTTTCTAACTTTTCTACAGAATCTGAGAATTGTTTCATATGTATGTTTGAATACATATAAGTGCTTCTGTGTGTATGTGCGTGTTTGTATGTATATATGTATGCAAAAACCTCAAGCTCTTCTTTAGCAATCTTGCTCATAACTAGTATTCCATCACTTGAGCCATTCTTCCAATGCATCTTTTGGCTGGTTAATTATAGATAGTGTCTCAAGAATTTTCTGCCCAGACTGGATGCAAACTGAACTTCCCAGACACCTTTACATTCTTAGTTTTTATTTCTCCAAGAGTATCAACTTTAGAACTACAAACATTTTTGTGAGTGTGAAGTCTAATCTGTGGCCCAGATTTTTAACTCGAGTTCATATAAAGATAGATGAACATACACATTACATATGCTGAGTGTACACTCTTTGAAATGTGATCCTAAACAGTGTGCCAGTGGCTCACACCTGTAATCCTAGCTAATCAGGAGGCTGAGATCTGAGGATTGCAGTTCAAATCCAGCATAAATAGGAAAGTTTCTGAAGCACTTATCTCTAATTAACCACCAGAAAACTGGAAGTGGTGCTGTGGCTTAAGAGGTAGAGCACAAGCTTTGAGCTGAAGAGTAGAGGGACCGGAGTTCAGGCCCCACTACCATCAAAAAAAAAGAAAGAAAAATAAATGTGATCTTAGCTACCAGTTCATTGCTAGTATAATTCTTGCTCTCTCAACATGGCCTTTTCTTTTTTCCAGTTAAGTCCATGGTCTTATATCTGACTTTCTTGGAAACAGAATTATTCTTCCATTCTACTTTCTACAAATTTGCATGATTAGCTATCATGATTTAGAGCTAGTAGAAGAAAGAGAGTGGCCTCATCCTTCATGTTCAACTTAGGAGTAATGCTTTCTCTATATCACTCCCATAGGTCTACATACTGGCCTTGGCTTTATTGTTTCAAAGTTGTCTTATTTGCAGTCTTCTATAGTGTATTGAATAATTATACTTAAATACAGAACTTCTCTTTCTCCTATTACTATTGTTTCTACTTCTGTTAACTTATGTATACTTGGGTAATAATGCACAACACAAATACTGACAAAAATGTTTCTGAGAACCTTCTTTCCACTTAAAATTGGTCTTAATTTACAGAGCACTTAGGAAATTTGAATTTAATGTACTCTAGGATAATATATTTTTTTCATTTTTTATTGTGAAAATGGTGGACAGAGGGGTTAGAGTTACATAAGTAAGTTAATGACTACATTATCTAATGAGCATTGTTACCTCCTCTTTTGTCTTTCCCCTGCCATGCCTTTTCTCCCCACCACCGCAACTCTCCCCTCCTATCCGCAAGTTGTAAAGTTCGTTTTCAACATAGTGTCTTGTTCATCTCATTGTTACAACAGGTCATACTGTATCCTTCTTTCACCATTTTATTTCCCTTCCCCACCCCATATTAGAACAATGTATATGCAAGGTGCAGCTCACCGACCTCAAATACAGTGGAAGCGGGATATACCATGGAGGAAGAAAATAGAAGGAAACAAAAAAAAATCACATAATACATGGTGGATACATTAAAAACAATAGTAAGAACGAAAAAACAAGTTGTTTCCGTATTTGAGGGTTCATTTCACTTAACATTGTCTTATATGGACATATGTACATGGATAATGTTTATGAGCCATGTAAATTCCATACTTTCTCGTTACTAAGTTGTCTCTGAAACACGTGTTATCCCGTGTCCAAAGATGTCTTTGTGCTATTTCAATGAAGCCAGAAAACATTCATTTTGCCTGGAGCAGCACCGTAGATTGTTACTGGAAGTAAGTGGAAGGAACTTTTACGGGAATTAGAAACTGAATCCAGGAGAGAAATTGAACATAGAGAAATGACAAAGTTCAAGTTAATTTGTGCTGTCCTTTTGCTGTACAAGAAAATAATCCAAGGTTTGAAGGAAACTCTGTCCCTAACTTTTTCGAGTGTGCACTTTAGTCATAAAACTTTTCTGTAAACTTTTAGTTGAGAGTATTACAAAAGGAAACAATATGCCATTTGAAGGCCAGCATGGTAAAAAAGGAAATAACATTGTTTTACAGTGTTCTACTACAAAGAAACAAAGACATGGAGGTTTTAAAATGTCTTATGCATGGATATTTAAATCCTGAGATGATTCTCTTGTTGCAAAATTCAGATATCCATTCCTTTATTCTGGTCCTGAGTTCATCATATCAATAAAGATTCCAAAAAGCAGGATTCAGTGAGTATGCTCAGCAAAAGGAGCCTCTTTTCAAAGTAATGCTTAAGGATGGGCCCAAAGAAATATGTGGATTTTTTTTTGTTTGTTTAGTTTGTGCCGCTTCTGGAGCTTGAACTCAGAGGCTGGACCCTGTCCCTGAACATTTGTCTTTCCTGCCCACCTGCCCCCAAAGATAGCACTCTACTGCTTGAGCCAAAACTCCACTTCTGGCTTTTTGGTGTTTAATTACAGATAAGAGTTTGAAAGACTCCGCTTCCTGAGTTGGCGTTTAACTAACACAGTAAGAAAATTAACTCCATCAACTGTATGGACTTCTCTTTTGAACCAAGAAATATTAGATGCAGTTTATTATAAAGGTAATATTTAACAATTTTTAAAAGAAGAGAACACATCCAGCAAAGAAGCCATAACTTATATAACTCAGCAAAAGTAGGTGCACTGAGTCATATTGGAATTTTTTTTCTGCTTGGGAAGATTACTATTGAATTCGTAGTTCCTTTTGGGGAAACTTACAGTATATTTGACTTTTTTTGTTGGTCGTGGGGCATGAACTCTGATCCTGGCATGTCCCTCAGCTCTTCAGATCAAGTTGGGTGCTCTGCCACTTTAGTTATAGCACCACTTCTGCGTTTCTGGTAGCTAATTGAAAATGTGTCTCATGGACTTTCCTGAACAGGCTAGCTTTGAACCACAATCCTCTTGTCTCAACCTCCTGAGTAGCTAGGATGATAGGCATGAGCCACCAGCACCTGGCTCATATTTGCATTTATGTGCACTTAATGACACTGTAGATAAATAATGGAAATTTGAATCAAATGATGACATTGCAGCTTTTCAGAAAATTTGAGGTAGCAATACATATGTCATCCTTTTCTATGTTGTTATATTAATGACTCATGAGCTATTGGACTATTATTTCAGTATCCTCTGAGGTCTGCATCGGTGGACATAGTATAAATAATTTTTAGTAGAGAAATAGAGAAAGGCAGATTTTTAGAAAGCAAAGGAGATCAGATATGAAAGAACAACTTCAAATGAGATAAAACTTATCTCACATAGATTAAGAACTAGCCTACATGATTTAGAATGTTAAAGGCAATGAAGAGTAAGCCTACTTGATAACTAGTTCTTTAATAACCAAATATGGTTCCCTAGAACAGTTTCTGGTATAATTTAGTTATTCTTATCATTTATTTCTTCCATCTGGATTTATTCCTTGACTTCTATCACAACTATTAATTAGCTGGTGCCGTTTTGGTTCCAAAACTGACCAAAAAGATTTCCAAATCTCACTTAGATTTAGATTAATCCTCACCTGATATCTAAGCACATACTTGACATTAATTGCCTTGACCTACTAACAAAACGGGATTTTTTTCTCAGCACAGTCTTCTAAGATAGGCAAAGTACGTGAATTAAGAATATTGTTAAGTCATAGTTGGAAGGAGCAATTATATATTCCAAGTATACATTCTTTATTTGGCATTTACTAGCTAAATGAATTTTTTTTTTTAACCAGTCCTGGGGCTTAAACTCAGGCCCAGGGAACTCTTCCTGAGATTTTTCTTTTTCTGCTTAAGGCTAGCACTCTACCACTTGATGCATAGCACCATTTCTTTTTCTGTTTATTTCTTTACTGAGGAATTGAACCCATGGTTTCATGCATGCGAAGCAATCACTGTACCATGAAGCCACATTCCTAGAGCCTTAAATGAGTTTCTTAAGATGACATTACTTTTTCATTCCATTACTATATATTATAATTTAGGCTAGGTGGTAGAAAAGGAATTAGAAAACTATACTAAGCCCAGTAAGGCTGACATTACTATCATATCACAACGGAAGTACAGTGTTAAGACCTTCAAGACTCATAGAGCTCTTGCAGGTGACATTATTATTTTACATTATTACATAACATTTTACATTATTATGTAAAAAACCATTAACAGGCATCTCCGACATCCATAACATTCTGCTTCCACTTTCAAGTTCAAGAGTCAAAAATCTAAGCCTTTTTATTAATTGGGTGTGTTTCTTAGGAAGGAAGAAAGAGGATGTGGAAGGTGATGTTGGAAAAATATGTATATTGGCTCCCAGTCCATATTTTTTGCATTTTTAAAAAGTGCTACTGATGAATTCCCACATCTACTTGACTATGATGCCTGCACAAGATGCAGATAAAGGAAGACATTTATTCTGGCTGATAGTCACATATATTAACAAAATCCAGTTCTGGACAAAAGAAGTTACTAGTATAAAGTATTGTTTATAAAATGGTTTCTTGTCCTAGCAGAACAAATTGCAGTATTGAAATGATTAGTCCAGCTTTCTTTGAGATTTTATGCTGTCTCAGTATCAAGATGTTCTCTAATGCCAGTAATATATAAGCATAAAAGACCTCATTTGAAGATCTCAGTAGTTTTAGAAACAAAGGTACATAGTAGCTTCCTTCCTGCAGAGACATGTGATGGCATGTATGACTGATTGTATTGTAGTTATCTTCTTTTTCCTCTTCATCTCATGTTGTATACCTTGGCATATTAGTCTGTCCTGTATCAGCTTCCTGTAGGTGAGATTAACCTCTAATTTGCAATGTCAAGATGGGCATGTGACTTACTTCGGCTTACAAAAATGAAACAGAAGTGGGGAAAGGCTATTTCTAGGGGAAGATTTCTATCCCATTGTCTGTGTCTAAGAGCTAAGTTCTTTTCCCTTAGCTATAAAAATAGCATATCTCCAGAGGGAATCTTCTTTCAACTTATATACTGGAAGAATATTGCATGTGAAATAGAGACAAAACTCAAACACAGCGAGAATTAAGCTAATATTAGAATATGATATTAAGATAATAGTTTCTTACTATTCTTGTATAACTTTATGATAGTTGACTACAGCACATGAGAATTTAAGAAATACTAAACAAGTACTAAACAAATAGATAACACTTCCTGTTTGATGTTATTACATTTTTTTAAATAAATAAGCATTATCTATGTCATCACTTGAGGGGTTAACTTTTTATATAAATGTGTTTAATCACTCTAATATCCACAAACATTATCCAGACTATGTGATTGAGATGAGGAAGAACAAAATATCTAGATTTCTCACTTCTCTTTTCCTCTTCTCCTTTTTCTAGTGAGAATTCTCATCCTTTCTCCAAACTCTCTTATTAATAAAGGAAGAATGAGACATTGTGGATATCAAGCAAAAGGCTTCAAAGCCAGAATTTTATTCTTTCCTTTTGGAAGAGCTGGGGTATTGCTTTTATGAAATATTGCACCTTTTAGGCAAACAAATGAGTCATAAGAAAGTAGGAGCCTTATGGAGTGAGGCTGATTTTAGCTGGAAGGACTTTTTGCCAGACGGAGAAGATGTACATAATTTTTTCTTGGAGCAGAATTTGGACTTTATAGAGACTGACAGTTCCTATTCCTCTGAAGCACTTTCAAAGAAAGACCTCTCTGCTTAACAGTTATATCCGTGGCTTGAGAAACTCATCATTGAGGACAAAGCAAATGATAAGAAGATCTTTGACTGGGTAGAGGCTAATCTAGATGAAAACCAGATGAGTTCCCCCACCTTCCTTAGAACTTTAATGACAGCTGTTTGTAAAGCTGCTATTATAGCCAACTCTTCTACCTTTAAAGTGGATACTGCTTTTATCAAGCAGAGAGTGCCGATCTTACTCAAGTACCTGGACTCAGATACAGAGAAGGAACTTCAAGCACTTTATGCAATACAAGCATCAATAGTAAAACTTGATCAACCTACCAATTTGCTACAGATGTTTTTTGATTGCCTGTATGACAAGGAGGTCATCTCAGAGGATGTCTTCTACAAATGGGAGAGCAGCAAGGACCATGCAGAGCAAAATGGAAAGGGCATAGCCCTCAAATCTGTCACAGCACTTTTCACATGGCTGCGGGAAGCAGAATAGGAGTCTGAGGATAACTAAAACTTCAAATATACGAAACGAAAAAAAAACAATTTAAATATATTTTTTAAAAAAAGCTTCACGTCTTCGCCAATTACAGTGCAGCAAGGCCAATTCTCGCAGGAACCCCATGTATGCACGAGTGGGAGAGAGGAAAGAGAAAGGTGATCATGGAGAAAAAACGTACTGGAAACACGTAACTTCAAACCTGAGGGCGAGAGTGAAAACCAAAATACATGTACTATAGAAAATATTTTCTGTTTTATTCTTTTATTTTTAATTGAATGGCTCATACTTAAAAAAAAAAAAAAAAACTTTAGCAAAATAAAAAAACCAAAATACAAAAAAAAGAAAAAAAAGTTGAGAACTTTTAATTTATTTTAAGGACTGCAAATGCCCGTGTGTAATTTTTTATTTGCAGTTTCTGTAAACAACTTGTATAATAGAGAAGCAGAGAAATAAATTGCCCTCCCCTTCAGATGCACCTCACGTTTATTTTAAGGCATTGTAGTTAATCCAGATTTAAGAAGGTTTCGGGTGAACAAGGTAAGAAAATCTTTTTTGTTGTTTTTTTGTTTGTTTGTTTGTTTTCTGGCATCAAATCTTTCTTGCCTGCCTTTCAGCTTGCTTCAGAAAATTAAATCACAATAGTAAAACATACATAACTTTGGAACAGAAGTAAATGCTTTGGACCAGAAAACTCCAAGAATTGTTAAAAAAAAAAAAAAGTGTTACCCCAGAAAAAGTACTCTTAATACTTTTGAACTCTTTAGAAAAACATTAAGGCTTGTAAATAATAGAACAAATTTTTTTTAAAAAAAGGAAGAAAGAAATTGACTCAGTACTATTTCTTTTCACTTTCAAAATATAAAGAACAAAATAAAGGCAAACATTGCAAGTTTAAAAAAAAGAAATAGATGAAGTAAATCAGAGTAGCTCAAGGAAGAAGAAAAACATGATTTTTTCCCCTTTCTGGTTTCAACAATAGAGACTGAACACAACTCTAAATGTATAATAAACCAATTGCTTTGGCTAATTTTTTAAAAATGTAGTGTTTTTAAATTAATATTTTTAAAAATTAAAAAATTTAAAACATATAGTAATTTGTTGTTTGCTTTTGGTAGGCATGGATTAAGACTGCATTAACATTGTGTGAGTTGAAAGGCTAAATTTTATCTGAATCTAAACAAAATGAAAATTATGTAATGTTAAGATAAATAAATTTTAGGTACATTTTCAACATAACATACATACAGGGACATTTTTTTCTTCTTTTCCTCTCCACACTTCAATAAGCAGCTCATGTAATTCAAAGAGCTGTGTTTCTTTCAGAAATAGATTAGACATAAAAAGTTAGAAGAAGAGAACCAGGATTGGTGGTGCATTCTTTAAAAATAGCAGTCAAATAACTATTAACCATAATTCCAAAATAATAACAATCAAATGCTCTTGAAAAGAGAAGATTGTAAGCAGAATATACAAAAAGTGATAGTGCCAGAACTGCTTCAGGAGCTGCTGTCTGACATTTAAGATTTCTAGTACATGATAATGTTTTAATCAGGATTAAATGCTTTCAGGAACTAAATTTTTTCAAAATTTGTTCAAAATTAATGAAAAGATAACTGGTTATAGTAGAAAGAATGCTTACACACTCATTCTGTTAGGCAATAAAATAGCTTCCAAAAATATCTATAGTCCCAAAATATCTAATTAATCAAATGTAGATTTATATTTTATATATGTTTGTAAAATAATCACCTTTCATAAGAGAAGGAACACAAATTTGAATAATTATCAGATGCGGAAAGTATACTCAAAAGTCCCAGCTGTAGTTTGAGAGGGACATCATTAGGCAAGAACCATCAGAAAGATGTAAAGATGCTACATTAGAAGATAAAGGAAAAGACAACAATCCCGATTCTGAAGTTTCTGGAAAGCGGAACAAGAAGTACATGCCTTTTCCACTAGAATCATCTGAAAAATATTTTAGCTCTGTAGGGGGCTCAATTTTAATCTAGTGAGACTTCTTTTGGATTTCTGTTCTTTAGAAGTGTAAAATGATAAATATGGATTATTCAAGCCAATTAACTTGTAGAAATATTTTACAGCAGATTTGGTATAGTAAACTAACTCAACTACAACCTTTTCCTGACGCAACTACAAGGATATCACATGTCCTAGTTTCTGAGAATAAGAAAAAGTTGCCACCAGCTTTGTACACATGTATGATGTACATACTACTAAGGGCCTCGCATTAATGAAGTCTTGAAATTCTAAATAATATTTAAATAAGAATGTCCCTATCTTCATTTTCACATTTTGGGATCACTAAGTACCAAAGTTATGTAGAAGGCTATGGTAAGAATATAGAAATGAAATCTGTCTTCTAATATTATAAAGATGATTTATGTCACTTTGTTTGTAAGGTAATAAAAAATAAGGTAAAACAGAAACAGTAAGTCAATTTTCTATCTTTCCTAACTTTCCAACAGAAATTAGAGAGTCCAGTAAAGATACAACAATCCCAGGATGCTATAAGATGTTATAGGATCACTAGGTGGTGAAAAAATTTAAAAAAGTGGGTCCCTTGGACCAATGGGAAACAAAATCTACACCTACAGATTGTGATATAGCTAGAAAATAGTTTCTACTATGCTGTCTTTATATTTTACATTTCTTTACACAGCAACTTTCCTCTCTTAGGAAATGACTCTTTATTAATACTCAAGTGTTTTCAGCTTATAATCCAGCAACAAATAATGCTTCTAAATAAAAACAAGCATGATACTAATAGTAAACAAGGCTACTTGCATTGCTACAGCTGATAAATAAGAATAATCTTGGGGAATAGTCAAAAAAATTTTGATCTTTTTCATGCCTTTCCTCTTCTACAACACGAGAAGTCTTAGTCTAGATATGTAAAAGTTTAATAAAGGATTTTTATATTTTTTATTGTTCACACTAAAGCAAATACACTTTTCCTCTTTGCAAGCCTGACTTTGAACGACTCAGACCCTCACCATTATTTTATAGACAAACGTTTACTGCTTTGGCTTAGGTGTTTTCTTGCCTTTGCGTGTTGCTCTGTATTATTTTGGCAATTTCATTGAAAAACAAGATAAATCTATTTTGCTTATGTTGGATTGTTCAAAGTCAAACTGTCTTCAGTTTTCTGTTCCCTTCTTCACTGCTAATTAAAATTTAATTACTGCTCTTTAAATGATGACAAAAATGTGATACTTTAACGTATATTCTCATTGAAACTGGTGATTACAGGAGTGTCTGTGATTGTTTTATAATTGTTTTCAAATATTTTCCTTGGCTATTTTCATTATTGCTTTTGTTCCTGTCTTCTAATCAGGAACACAAGGTTACACAAAAGATCTTCCTAAGGAGTAGGATGTTTGGCAGAAAAAAATACATGTACAATTAAACATTTTCATCTCTTAAGAGACTGAAAAGCTCAGAAGACATTTTGTTATTACTGGTATGATTAAGATGACTTGAATGTTTTGGTTCTTAAACTAAGTGAAATGCATGTACAATGTTACACTTGTTCCAAAAAATGATTATGGTTTATTCTTTTCTGCTTCAATGAGAATACCTTACAAGGTTGGAGGGCATATTTATTTTAGGGTAGAAGGGCTAATGTTAGAAAGCCAAGGGAGCACTGCCTATCACATATCAGTTAATTATACTTATGGCATATGAGTATATAAACATACAAATATGAAATGAGTGAGAAATGTGTGATTTACACAATTGATTCAATGACAACTAATACCAGAAAACAATTCTCTACATTTATATAAACTATTATATCTAGTGAGGCTTTAAACTTTTTACAATATATATTTTAACATATATGCCAAAATATTTGTTTATATGTAACTGTTTATTTTTAGTTTTTGTCCATCATGAAGCTTGAAATCTTGACCTGGATGATGTCTGTCAGGTCTTCAGCTCAAGACTAGTGCTCTGCCACTTGAGCCACAGCCAGTTTTCTGGTGGGTCATTGGAGATAAGAGTCTCACGGACTTTCCTACCTAGGCTGATTTGAAATATGATTCTCACCTGTCAGCCTCCTTAGTAGCTAGGGTTACAAGCATTAGTCATTGGCGCCTAGCTACATAATTATTATTTACAAATTTATGAAGTATGGAATGGTAATCCCATTCATTTATATGTTACTTAACGATGAAGCTACATCATATCCATTAATTTCTGCATGTAACATTTCTTTATAATGAGAATGCTCAAAAACTTATCTTCTGGCTATGATGAAATATCGATTCTTAACTATAATCACTTTGCTTCTTGTAGTATAAAATTAATATATTTACTTTTAATCATGGAAGTCTACCAATTAAAGTTATATAAAACATGAATTGTAAAGTGAAAGAAATTCATAGTTCCATTGCTTGTTTAAAGAAAATGATTATGCATTTTTTAAATTATATTGCTTTAGAATGTGTAATATTCATTGATTTAACTTAAAATTGATAACAATTACATATATCAAGTTGATTCAAACTTGTAATTGAAAATTGCACACTTAACACAAATATACTTCCACTTTCTTCTAACACATAATTAAAATAACAGTATAGGAAAGTTTGGTGTTAGTTATTCATGTGTAGAATCATAGAAAACCAGGAGGCTAAGACCTGAATATTTTAGTTCAATATAGGTCCAAACAGACAAAAATGTGAAAACTTATCTCCAATTATCTAGCAGGAAGCAGAAGGTGAGGATGTGGCTCAAGGAATAGTGTGTCATAAGCCATGAGCAAAAAATGCAACAAAGACCATTAAACATTGAGTTCAAGCCCTAAAAATGGCATATACAGAAAAGACAACAACAAAAAAGTAGTATGAACATCAATAATAAAGACAAAATAATAGAAAAGAACATGAGAAATGTGTGAACATCTGGAAGTCAGAAATCATTTGACAGAATTTTGATTCATGAGAGGTAAAAGTCACAGTATGATTTGAACAATCTCATTGAAGTCATTTGTGTTGAAACCTGGCTATTGGGTAACATGTGAAAGAGCAGACTGGATTACCTGACATAGCAGACATTGCCTGTAACTATACACCATCCCACTCTTCAAAAATCTAAAATCATGATTGTTATTTTTAAAAGACCCTCATGCTAGAGACTTTTTGGTCCACACAGACTGGGGTCCTTATTTTGAGGCTTTAGACAAGTGATTTTTTTTATAACCACTGCTGTTTTACTCCCCTTCCCTGATGCAGCTATACCTTACTAAACTGGCACCAAGCCACTCCCTAGAATTGGGCAAGAGCATTTGCTGGTGCTCTTCCAATGTCTCTCTGTGGCTCTGGATTGCCAGACTCTTGTAGCTAAGATGGGTTACTTTGTTATCCAGGTGGCCTCAAACTGGAGATAAACATGTAATGGATATGTCAACCTGAGTTAGTTTCAAACTATGATCTTCAGATCTGAGCCATTATGCTCAGCCCAGTATTTCCAGTAAGTTACTTAATCTTTCTGACACTCAGGTTCTTCCTGTGTGGAAAGTGAAAAGAATTACGTTGTGCACCTTAGAATCCAGTGGGAGTTATGACTGGGTACAGGAAGTATAAGTGTTCAGGATGTGTGGACAGAGTCTGACACTCTCATAAAACTATTGGTATTTGTATTGAAATTAATTCCAGGAATTGGAAACAAGGGGGATTTTTCTGTTCTTTTTTTATCCTTTTATGGACATTGAAAGAGCCACAGAAATTCAAGGAGAACAGGGAAACAAATGCAGCAGTTGTAGATATTTTATTCATAATGAGCTATACCTCTTGTGGACAGGAACAGGAGGGAAAATCAGAGAGAACAAAGTGATGAGATTGTCAAACAAGAAGTGAACTCATTAGCGACTTATAAGATGGTGATATGTATGTACACTACCTTAACAAAAACCATTTGAAAAATCCAGGTTGATGATTCTCTCTTCCAATTTTTGTAGAGACCCTTAAGACAGGCTCACGTGGAGTTTTTGAAGGTCACATTATATGATAATTAATGTAGAGCCAGAATCTCTTAAGAAATGTTATAAAACGTATTTCATTCTTAGTACCTCTTTCTCTTTGAGTGGCGATTCTATATGTTGTTGTCAGAGCTAAATTTTTACTTTTTGTTTTTAGTACTTGTCAGGTGTTGAATCCTTCTTAAAGCTTTGTGACAAAGTCTGCTACATCTTGGCACCCTGCCCCTAACTAAAATGGTAATTAATCTTTGAAATTAATGTACTTGAGTATGAGTTTTATTTATTGATTTAATTTTTCGGTGGTGGTGAACTGTGGGCCTGGTTGCCATACCTCAGCAATTCAGCTCAAGATTAGTGCTCTACCACTTGAGCCACAGTACCATTTCTACCTTTTTATGTTTAGGGGTGCTGAGGAATCAAACCCAGGGTCTCGTGCATTCAAGTAAGCTGTTTACAACTGATCCACCATCTCAGCCCCTATGAGTGCATGTTTGTGCATGGGTCTATCAAGTAAATCTATTGAGCAAATGAACTCATTTGCCACTAGACATATTCAAAATTATGAATTATCTGATATTTTAATGAATAAAAATGTTATCATTGATACGAGGAAGTGTTTGTCTCCCCATACTAAAAACATGGAGGAGGGTATTTTAAACTAAAACTACAAAAGAAATTTTAAGATCTTGTTGCTAACAAATGTGTCCAGGTGTTATTACATTAAACAGAAAATTCAAAATGGTTTTTCTTCATGAATACAGAGATCAAAGGTGTTACAATTCTTATTCCAAGATGCAAATTAAAGGGGAAAAACAGTCAGGAGGTAAAATTTATATTGAATGTTAATAGATAAAGAGTAAAAGAAGATGCTAGATGACAAACTAAAGACAAAGCAATATCAGAGCACTGTATGCTCAATATTAAATAAGAAGGTTTAATTGAAAAATTGAGCTGGAATGTGCACATCAGGCAAAAGCAAGAAATCAGAGCCTACCACCTGTCGTGACTGCCTCGACCGGCAAGGATGACGCGACAACAGGTTATTCTTTCAGGCGGTTTATTCAGGATCTTTTACAACATCTCTCTCCTGCTTCTTCCTGCTTCTCTTTCCCTCCACCCCCGCGTTCTGGTTATAAGCCTCCTGGATGGCCAATCCCGAAGCGCCACGTGGCATATACCGATAGGGCTGCAAACACGGAAGCAAACTAGGAGCCAAGTCATAGCCATATAAGGAGTTGTTTTTTACAGAGAGCACTCATCACTGGGAAGACGGAAGGCGGGAGCCAGCGCCATCTTTGGTCGCAGCCGCGCCAGCTACAATGTTGCTTTTGTGGCCGCGCCTTACAGCTGCGCCGTCTTTGGGCGCGGCTCCTGCAGCTCTCCACAGCTCCCCCTTTTTTGTTTTATTAAGCAACAGGTAAGAGTAGAGGTTGGGCCTCTGTCTAAAACATTAATGAGAGGACTTTGCACTGGTCTTCGCCTGAGGGGCGCCTTCCCCAGTGATGACCAGGCCCGTCCGATGCCTTTTTTGCAGAGGTGGGATCTTGGGCATCAACCCACTTGCAACCCAACATGCTCTTCTTGGGCTCACGCCAGGGAGTGATTCCCAAGTGCAGTGCATTTGCCTCGCACCCTGAGCTATTCTTTTAACGTGGCAAGCCATGCGTAGGGGGACTGTCGGGCCTCAATGGCAGTGAAGGCCTGGACCACCATAGCCATACTCCTGCGCTGCGAGCTCCTAATCCGGCATATGCACCACAGGCACAGCAAGATCACCAATGCCAGGATACCAATAAGGGAGCCCATTCCCGCCCACTCCTTCAAATGATCCACAGCTGTCAAACTCTCCAGTCCAATTGCCTAAAAGATAAGGGCATCGGTCTCGGGAACACGGACAGGATCCTCCATCTCGGCACTGTTCTTACAGGCTGTATCTTTGTGCTGGCGATCAGAAGAATCATCACCACCCCTTGCATCTTGTGCTTCTTCTCCTTGGACCCTCCTAATGAGTCGTTCAGGTACCCAAACCGGATCCTGTTGGTCCTGTGGAAAAACACAAACAGAACCTCGTGCCCATGTTAGCACGGGATCAGGCCCGCGCCAGAGCCCTGTCAAAATATCTTTCTATTTTACCATTCCTTTTGTTAGACCTTGAAACTTGTTATGCCTGTCTGCCGCAGACAGGCCTTGAGCATCCAAATTTTAAAAAATTAATAGTGAATAAAGCAAGAGAAAGCCTTTCCTTAGGGGTACGGCCATGGCCAATTCCCCCTTTTTGTTTTTGTAAAGTCTCCTTTAGCGTGCGATGTGCACGTTCTACGATGCCTTGACCTTGAGGGTTATAGGGCAACCCATGAAGAAGTTGAACATCCATTGCTTTTTGGAGAAAAATTGATTTCCTGCATATGCAGAACCATTTTCAGTTTTGAGTTGTTTTGGTTTGCCCCAAGCTGCCCACGCCTCTAGGCAGTGGGTAATAACCTGATGTGCCTTTTCTCCAGTTATAGGGGAGGCATATATAATGCCAGAGCATGTGTCTACAGAAACGTGTACGAATTTCTGGCATCCAAATTCAGGTACATGAGTAACATCCTTTTGCCATATTTTAAGAGGCAAAAGGCCTCGAGGATTAACACCAACACTCAGTAATTGGAGATAAATTACACAATGAGGGCAATCTAAAACTATTTGTCGGGCATCTGCACGGGAAAGTCGAAATTGTTTTTGTAAAGCTTTTGAGTTAACATGAAAGTTATTATGAAAAGTTTTTGCTCTATCCAAATTTGAACTAAGAAAAATCCAATCTTGACGGGTATAGCAATCAACAATATCATTGCCTTCGCTTAAAGGGCCAGGCAGACCAGTATGGGAGCGAATATGTAAGGGATAGAAAGGGTGTTGTCGTTGCCAAAGCAATCGTTATAAGCGACAAAACAAATATCCAACAGGAGAGGCCAATAAAACAGGCAGCCTCCAAGACTCTTAAAGCATTTATAACATAAGCAGAGTCTGAAATTAAATTAAAAGGAAAAGGACAAGTTTGAAACACTTTTACAACAATTTGTAGTTCCACTAATTTGGAGCACCGGCTTGAAACTGGTGGCGGACTGGATCATGGCCTTCCACCATGTACACGCCGCATCCCGTTTTAGAGCCATCGGTAAAAATATTGCAAGCTCTAGCAAGGGGATTTAAGGAGGTAACTTTAGGAAAAACTACGGCATGCTCTTTTAGAAAATTTAACAGGGGATGTTTTGGAAAATGGTTATCTATCTGTCCTTTAAAACTACATTGTAAGACTGCCCAATCATCTACAGTAGCACATAATGTTTGTACTTGATGATTAGTATATGGAACAATAATGAAGCATGGAGCATTGCCAAAATATTGGACGCACTGCTGAACCCCCAACAACACCAGACTGACTACCGCAGAAGGGTAATACTCAATGGATTTTGCCGGAGAAACTTTTGGGTAAATCCAAAGCAATGGGCCATCTTGCCATTAAAGCCCTGAAGGTTGAACACATGTAGGGGGAATACACAAAGTAATTGGCTCACCTTCCTTAACTCTTTTTAAACATGCCTTTTGCAACTGATGCTCTACCTTTCGTAGTGAATCACGTGCCTCATCCGTAAGCTGTCTTGGAGAATCTAATGCAGAGTCTCCCTGTAGCATGTTATATAAGGGCTTAAGTTCATAATTTGGCAGCTTAAAATAACATCGGATCCAATTAATGTCTCCCAATAACTTTTGATAATCATTCAGGGTTTTTAAATGATCCTTCCTCAATTCTACCTTTTGGGGTACAATATGAGATTTATGTATGGTAGCCCCTAAATATTCAACAACAGAGTGTTGTTGTACTTTCTCAGGGGCAATAAACAAGCTTTTAGCATTTAACAGCTTGGTAAGTTCCTCATAAGCTTTGTGTAGTAATTGCTCTGATTTAGAGGCCAACAAAATATCATCCATATAATGAATGCAGCGCACCTTGGGATAATTTTGTCTAAGCGGCTTAAGAGCCTGGGCCACAAATAACTGACACATGGTTGGACTGTTTGCCATGCCCTGGGGAAGTACTACCCATTCGTACCTTTTGTCCGGTTCCTCATAATTACAGGAAGGGAGGGTAAAAGCAAAACGTTCAGTGTCCCTAGCAAATAATGGAATAGAAAAGAAACAATCCTTTATGTCAATGACTATAACAGGCCAATTTTCAGGTAGGGAAGAAAGAAGCGGTAAGCCCCTCTAAACTGGACCCATAATTTGCATTTGTCCATTGATTGCTCGCAAGTCATGTAGCAATCTCCACTTTCCAGATTTCCTTTTTATTACAAAAATAGGAGTATTCCAAGGAGAAACAGAAGGCTTAAGGTGCCCCAGTTCTGGTAGTACAGGGTGACTGAAGGGAAATGTCACCTATTCTGTGATTGCTTGAACCTCCTCGAAGTCAGATTCCTCAAGGGAATTGAACTCTGTAAAATCGGGGTACAATTTTGACCTTGGCCTTTTTGCAGTGCCACTAGCAACACTGCCTCTCTCTGATCTTTCTTCCTGCAGTCTCTCTAAAGTTGCTTGCCCAATCTCCACTACCTCGCTGCAGCGCTGATCCTCCAGGCAACTTCTCACTAACCTCCAAATTGTTCTTATACCATTCTTAAGTGTTCCTTGTTCATAAGCAAAATCTAAGTCCTCTCCCAACTTCTCCCATGAGGCTACCTTAAGGCTCCCGGAGACTACGAACCAAGGAGCTACAATGTTGCATTCATCAAGGAATGTCTGTAAAGTACCCTTCCCTAACTTTAGTCCTTTCGAGCTTAGTAGCTCTACCAGGGCCAGAAAAATTGGATGAGAGGTCGCGGCGCCCATCTTAGTTACTTTTTGTTACTTTCACTTTAGGCCTGTATTTTATTTCTTTTTTTTTTTTTAATTTAATTTAATTTTATTTGAGAACATATTGTACAGAGGAGTTACAATTACATGAGCAGGATAATGCATACATTTCTTACCAAGCATTGCAGCCTCCTCCTTTGTTTACCCTTCACCTCCCTTCCCAGCCTCCCCCTTCCCTCCCACCCAATCATACCCTCCCCCCCACCGACATTGTAATGCTGGTTTTGACATGACATTTTGTACTTCTCATTGTTGCAACAGGTCCACCTGAATCCTTAAACGACTTGTTTGTCCCCATCTCCTCCACATGTTATACTGACATCAAATATAGTGAAAGCGGGGGTTACACTGTGGGGGAGGGACATACAAAGCAACAAAGAAATAATCTTATAAATGCGTTAGAAACACATGCATGAAAGAAACAAAAACATTAAAATACATATTTGAGGGTTCGTTTTCCTAACATCACATTATCTGACTTTTTCTGCTTGACTCATACCTATACTAGATATTGCAAATAAGGGAAACCATGGGACCTATGTTTCTTTGGGCCTGGCTTACTTCACTTAATATAATTTTTTCCAAGCTTTTCCATTTCCTAACAAATGGGGAAATGTCATTCTTTCTGATGGAGGCATAGAATTCCATTGTGTATATATACCACATCTTCTTGATCCATTCATCTACTGAGGGGCATCTGGGTTGGTTCCATGTCTTAGCTATGGTAAATAATGCTGCAATAAACATAGTTGTGCTGGTAGCTTTAGTGTGGCCTTGTTTGTGATCATTTGGGTAAATGCCCAAAAGTGGGATTGCTGGGTCATAGGGGAGCTCTATGTGAAGTCTTTTGAGGAACCTCCATACTGCTTTCCAAAGTGGTTGAACAAGTTTACATTCCCACCAACAATGAAGTAAGGTTCCTTTCTGTCCACATCCCCTCCAGCATCTGTTGTTGTTAGAGTTCTTGATTTTTGCTGTTCTAACTGGAGTGAGGTGATATCTCAATGTTGTTTTGATTTGCATTTCTTTTATGGCTAGCGATGTTGAACATTTCTTCATGTGTCTATTGGCCATCCTTGTTTCTTCTTCAGAGAAGCTTCTCTTTAAGTCTTTCGCCCACTTACTTATTGGGCAGTTGTTTCTTTGAGGACTTGTTGTTGGGTGGTTTAATTTTTTGAGTTCCAAGTATATTTTAGATATGAGACCCTTGTCCGTTGTATGGCTAGTAAAGATCTTCTCCCAGTCCGTGGGCTTTCTATTGATCTTGCTAGCTATGTCATTTGCCCTGCAGAAGCTCTGCAACCTTATACAATCCCATTTGTCCAACCTTTCTTTGATTTGTTGTGTTTCCGGGTCTCTATTCAGAAAATTTCGGCCTGAGCCAAGGAGACCCAGGGTTTCTCCTATTCCATCCTGTAATGTTTTCAGAGTGTCTGCTTTGAGTTCAAGGTCTTTGATCCATTTGGAGTTGATTCTGGTGCAGGGTGATATATAAGGATCTAGCTTTAGTTTTCTACATGTAGTTAACCAGTTTTGCCAGCACCATTTACTGAAGAGGCTGTCTGTCTTCCATTCTATTGTTTTAGCTCCCTTATCGAAGATTAGATGGCTATAGGTCTGTAGGTTCATTTCTGGGTTTTCAATTCTATTCCATTGGTCCTGAGGTCTGTTCTTATGCCAATACCAAGCTGTTTTGATTACTATGGCTTTATAGTAGAGTTTGAAATTTGGTATTGATATTCCTCCAGCAGTGTTCTTTCCGTTGAGGAGCGTTTTTGCTATTCTTGGTCTTTTATTGTTCCATATGAATTTTTGGATTGCCTCTTCTATTTCCTTGAAGAATGAGGGTGGAATTTTGATAGGTATTGCGTTGAATTTGTAGATAGCCTTGGGAAGTATTGCCATTTTCACGATGTTAATCTTTCCAATCCAGGAGCATGGGAGGTTTTGCCATTTTTTAAGTTCTGTGTTGATTTCCTTTTTCAAGATTTTAAAGTTTCATCATAGAGGTCCTTCACTTCTTTAATTAAGTTAATTCCTAGGTATTTTTTTTTTGTGTGTGGCTATTAAAAATGGAGTTTCTTTCCTAATTTCAGCCACACTTTTCTCATTGTTGGCATACAGAAAAGCCATTTAATTTTGGGGGTTAATTTTATAACCTGCTACTTTGCCAAAATTTTGAATCAGCTTGAGTAATTTGGGAGTGGAGTCTATGGGATTCTTTAAATACAAGATCATGTCATCTGCAAAGAGGGAGAGTTTTATTTCTTCTTTCCCTATTTGGATCCCCTTTATGTCTGCATCTTGTCTTATTGCTGTAGCTAGGCATTCTAATACTAGATTGAAGAGGAGTGGAGAGAGTGGGCATCCTTGTCTTGTTCCTGAGTTAAGAGGAAATGGCTTTAGTTTTTCACCATTGAGTATAATGCTGGCTGTAGGTTTGTCATATACAGACTTTATTGTATTGAGGAATGTTCCATGGATTCCTAATTTTTCCAAAACCTTCATCATAAGGGGTGTTGGATCTTGTCAAATGCTTTTTCTGCGTCTGTTGAGATAACCATGTGGTTCTTATTCTTGCTCCTGTTGATGTGATGAATAATATTAATTGATTTGCGTATATTGAACCAGCTTTGCATCCCTGAAATGAATCCTGTTTGATCGTGGTGTATGATTTTTTGGATGAATTGTTGAAGTCGGTTGGCCAAAATTTTGTTGAGAAGTTTTGCATCAATGTTCATCAAAGAAATGGGTCTATAGTTCTCTTTCTTTGATGAGTCCCTGCCTGGTTTTGGGATGAGGGTTATGATGGCTTCATAGAATGTGTTCGGTAGTGACCTTTCTCTTTCAATTTCATTGAAGAGTTGGAGGAGAATTGGTGTGAGCTCTGCTTTGAAGGCCTTGTAAAATTCCGCTGTGAAACCATCTGGTCCTGGACTTTTCTTAGCTGGGAGGTCTCTTATTGCTGTTTCTATTTCAATGCTTGATATGGGCCTGTTAAGATAGTTTGCCTCATCTTGGTTTAGTTTTGGCATGTCAATATTTGCTAGGAAGAGGTCCATTTCTGTCAAGTTCTCAAACTTATTAGCATAAAGTTTTGAGAAGTATTCCCTTATAATGTTCTGAATCTTGCTTGTCTCCGTGATGATGTTTCCATTCTCATCTCTGAGTTTATTAATTTGGGTGTGTTCTCTTCTTTTTCTGATAAGATTTGCTAAGGGTCTTTCAATTTTGTTAAGTTTTTCGAAGAACCATCTCTTTGTTTTGTTGATTCTTTCTATAGTTTTTTTGGATTCTAATTCATTTAATTCTGATTTAATTTTGATTATTTCTTTCCATCTACTGGATTGGGGTTTATCTTGCTGCTCTTTTTCAAGGAGGTTTAGATGTGTCATTAAATTGTTAGTTTCAGATCTCTCCAATTTGTTGATGTAGGAGCTCAGAGCTATAAACTTGCCTCTGAGTACTGCCTTTGCTGTGTCCCAGAGGAGCTGGTATTTTGTGTGTTCATTTTTGTTGAATAGCATGAACATTTGAATTTCCTTTCTAATCTCTTCCATGACCCACTCATGATTCAGCAGTGTGTTGTTCAGCCACCATGTGATACCGGACTTTCTTTGGTGGCTTTTGGTGTTGAGTTCTAACTTTATTCCCTTGTGGTCAGAGAGAATGCAAGGTATAACTTCAATGTTTCTGAATTTAGACAAGTTTGCTTTGTGGCCTAAAATGTGGTCTATTTTAGAAAACGTTCCATGTGCTGCTGAGAAAAACGTGTATTCTGATGCTGCTGGGTGAAATGTTCGGTAAATGTCTGTTAAGTCTAGTTGATCTATGCAGCTGTTTAGATCTGCGGTTTCTCTGTTGAGTTTTTGCCGAGTTGATCTATCTAGTGGGGAGAGTGGTGTGTTAAAATCCCCAACAATTAATGTCTTTGGATCTATATGGGATTTGAGGGAAAGTAGTGTTTCTTTGATAAATTTGGGTGCTCCATTGTTTGGCGAATAGATATTTAGAATTGTAATATCCTCCTGAAGGAGAGATCCTTTAATTAGTATGTAGTGACCTTCTTTATCTCTTTTCACGAATTTTAATTTGAAGTCTATTTTATCTGATATTAGGATTGTAACTCCCGCCTGTTTATGGGGGGGGTTTGCTTGGTAGATTTTGTTCCAGCCTTTAACATTGAAAATGTGTTTGTTTTTACGGGCAAGATGTGACTCCTGCAGGCAGCAGATAGAAGGGTCTTGTTTTTTAATCCAACTAGACAGTCTATGTCGCTTAATTGGAGAGTTCAGTCCGTTAACATTAAGAGATAGGACTGAGAGGTATTTGGGAGTTCCTGCCATGTTATCAACCTTCTTGGGGGCTGAGAAAACTGGGTTCTTCCTATGGTTCTTGGATTCTCAGTTTGGGTACAGTTTCTTGGCCTTTATTGCGGTCTTGTTGGTTTTCTATGTGTAGGACATCTTTAAGAATCTTTTGTAGGGCTGGTTTGGTGGAGATGTATTGTTTCAATTTTTCTTTGCTATGGAAGGTTTTTATTTGGCCTTCAGTTATGAAGGAGAGTTTAGCTGGGTACAGTGTTCTTGGTTGATAGTTGTTTGTTTTTAGGGCATGGCATACATCATTCCAGGCTCTTCTTGCTTTGATTGTCTCTGCTGAGAAATCTGAGGTGATTCTAATTGGTTTCCCTTTATAAGTGATTACCCTTTTCTCTCTGACAGCTTTAAGGATCTTTTCCTTGTTCTGAGTTGATCCTGTGTGGATTATAATGTGACGGTGGGATGTCCTATTCTGGTCTGGTCTATTTGGGGTTCTAAAGGCTTCTTGTATCTGGACAGGCCTATCTTTTTGCATGTTTGGGAAGTTCTCTGCTAGGATCCTGTTAAACAGATTTCCTAGACCATTAACTTCTGTTTCTAGGTTCTCCTCTACACCCATTATCCTTAGATTAGGCCTTCTGATGGTGTCTTCCAGGTGTTGGATAGATCTATCATATTTCTTGGACTTGTCTTGGATGGTTGTATGTTCTTTCTCTATAATATCTAGGCTGTCTTCAATCCCTGAGATTCGATCTTCTGCATGGTCTAACCTGCAGTCAAGACTCTCTACTTTGTTTTTTATCTCTTTTCCTTCTAGTTGGTCAGCTTTGATGGCTTCAAGTTCTTTGTTGAAGCTCTGTTTTAGGTCTTGTATGAATTTCTTTACTTCCTTAATTTGGTGTTCAGTGTTTGTCCTCAAATCACTTAGTTGATTGGTTATGGTTTCTTTGGGCTCCCATTCCTTCTGTTGGGTTCCATTCAGCATTCCCTTTGTGGTCTCCCTGACTTCCTTCAGCTCTTTATTAATGGATTCTGTGAATGCCTTTAGTGATCTTTGTGTGTTCTCTACCTGGTCTCTCAATTCCTGTATTACTCTTTGATTAGCTTCCTCCCGTTCGTGGGATTCCTGCAGATCTCTTTGAGTGTTCTCAGCCTGCTCACGCCATTCCTCTCTTTCTCTTTGAGTATTCTCAAGTTGTTCACGCAAATCCTGTATCAGTTTTTGAGTAGCTTCCTCACGCTTATGATATTCCTGTATAAACTTCTGGGATGCCTCCTCTCTCTCCCTATCACGCTCATACAGAGTCCTTTGTACGTTGTCAATCTTTTCATTTATCATGTTTGCCAGCAGTGTTTGTAGAGCTGTTTGGGAACTCTCCTCTGGATTATTCATTATCTGTTCTAACCCCTGATTATCAGGATTGGGAATTGAGATACCCGAATTTGCCATTTTTCTTGTGTTTTTCCGGCTTACTCTGCCCATTTGAGATGAAGATAGCACCAGTTTTGTGCTAGAACACTATCTTAAGGCAACCATCAACCAAAGTTTGCATTTGTACAGTCAATAGTCTACAGATACAATCTAGTTCAACAGATACATCTATTAGACATCAAACAACTATATGTTAAAGGACTTCGAACCGCAGAGAAGAATTTGGAAAACCAGAAATTATTAGGGTTAGGGAGAGATGTGGGTAAAAAATAGGAATAGATTGGTGTGGGGAGGCACAGGGAGAGTTAACTATGTCCTAATCACAGCGCAGGAAATAGGTTGGGTAGGATACAAGTAGAGAGAGAGAGAAAAAGAAGAAAGGGAAAGGGGAATGAAAAGAGACCAGAAAATAAAATAGAAACGTAAAAATTAATGTTATTTTAGAGATTAAAAGACCATCTATTTATAGAGGAATATGAATATGTTGAGAGAAAGGGAGGGACATAGAGGAGATGAGAAAAACTTTAAAAAAATGCTTAAAATATTATATAGGTATAAAGAGGTAGTACTGCTATTAATGAATTTAAGTCTCAGAGGTTTTGAATTGAGTAATAAGTTTGTGGATTAAGTGTGTACACAATGGGGGATAGGGTCTACTGGTTAACTACGGGTTTATCTGAGGATGTGCAGGACAAGAGTTAAGTCACATAAAGATGAACAAAGAGGAAAAGATGGATAGGATAGGAAAGTGAGAAGAAAAGATCAGAAGTTCAGTAGAGCTAGAAAAAAAAACAAAAAGATAATTAAGAATGAAAGAAAAAGAGAAAGAAGACAAGAAAAGAAAAGAAAACACACATTCACGTATTCCTAAAATAAAAATTATAAGAGGAGAAAAAAGAAAAAGTTAATGGAAAACAATAATTTTTTCAGAAGAGGCAAAAATTAAAGATTAATAAAAGTTTTAGAAAAGCAAAAAAAAAATTTATATATATATATAAGGTAACAAAAAATGAAAAAAAACAAAACAAGAAAAAGAAAAAAAAGAAAAGAAGAAGAAGAAAAAAAAAGTTCTTTGATTTTTTTTTTGGGGGGGAGGGGTGTGAAGAGTCCTGTATCTCCCTTTTGTCTGTAATCAGAGTCTGGTTGGAGTCTCTGGTCAGCTTGAGGTCCTGTGGCTTGATTGGTTTCTTAAGTCAGTTTGTTGGAACAGGCAGAAAAATGCTCTGCTTTACCCAAGATTTTGAGATCCCCCTCCCAGGTTAGTTTACTGGGAGGGTGATCTGCTTTGAGAATCACAAAAGAGGGGGATGCAGTGATGAGGCTAGGTTCTGGGTAGAGTTGAGGCCTTTCAACGAACAGTAGCTTTTCCCTGGGGCTATTTTGTGAAAAAAAAACTCACAGCACCCAGCCTGGAGCCATTCTCAGGGTTTCTGTTTTTCAATTGATTGTGGTGGCTGCTAGAGGGCGGGGCAGCCTCTGGCTCTGGTTACCCGGTGAGGAGAGCCACTCCAATGGCTGGCGCCTGAGCTGGGTGACTTTTCCCTGGATGGAACTGAGTCTGTGAGGTCACTTCGCCGTTAAGTTCTTGTGACCTGCTAAATGACTAGTTTTATTCCAAGGCCTGAGCTGGAGCTAGCCGCTCCTCCTAGCTTTGTCGGTATCCAAGATGGAGATCACCGGTGCTGGGGGGGGAGGGGTGGCCTTCCCTCCTCTGCTCCCAGAGAAGGAGTGAGGAAGTGGGGCTTCTACTCACGCGGAGTCTTGGATCCCGGGTCGTCTCTGGTCTGCAAAGTGCAGGATGAAGTTGTCCGCTCCTTGTCGGTTCTTGCTGGTGTTGAGTAGAATCCGCTCGTCCACTGCGTCTGGCTCCTTCGTCCCAGACTGCATCTCAGGTATGCCTCCACGGCGGTGGTCGCCGCTGCGACCCTGCCGCCGCAGCGGCAGCTGCTCAGATGTGTCTGCTTGGCTTCCCCTCTCTTGACTAACTCTCTGTCCTGTGATGGCACACTTGGTGTGATTCTCTGGCTTGGGACTGTTCACTGGAACTCTGAAACTGTTTTCTATGCAAGAGCTTGTTCAGATTCCAGCTTCTCCTCCGCCATCTTCCCGGAACTCTCTGTATTTTATTTCTTCCCGGGTTTCCGCTCTCTCTTTTATCTACTGAGATGAGCCCCGTATTACCCCCGCTTTAATCGCGGATTCCCACTTCACCTGGGAACTTACCCCCGCTCTTGTTGCGGATTCCCCTCTTACCTGGGGACTTACCAGTGCACCCCCTGACCGCTGAAAGTTCTGAATCCTGTCGAGCCCCACCTTGGGCGCCACTTGTCGCGACCGCCTCGACCCGCAAGGATGACGCGACAACAGGTTCTTCTTTCAGGCGGTTTATTCAGGACCTTTTACAACATCTTCTCTCCCGCTTCTTTCTGCTTCTTCCTGATTCTCTTTCCCTCCGCCCCCGCGCTCCGGTTATAAGCCTCCTGGATGGCCAATCCCGAAGCGCCATGTGGCATATACCGATAGGGCTGCAAACACGGAAGCAAACTAGGAGCCAAGTCATAGCCATATAAGGAGTTGTTTTTTACAGAGAGCACTCGTCACCGGGAAGACGGAAGGCGGGAGCCAGCTCCATCTTTTGTCGCAGCCACACCAGCTACAATGTTGCTTTTGTGGCCGCATGTCTTTGGGCGCGGCTCCCACAGCTCTCCATAACCACCAAGAAAGAAACACCATAATGCATATCTCAGAAAAAGGAAAAAAGTTCCTTGTCCTTGATTTCAATGATCCATATAACGGCCCCTACACATGCACACATACACTCACACACACACATACACACTAATGTACGCAATAGCTCAACCTACTCACATCTATTCAACATGAATCAAAGATCTTCCTATAATATTTGGAACTTTAAAAGTTTCTAGTCTTGGACTGGGAAGTTGGCTCAGTGGTAGAGCGCTTGCCTTGCATGCCTGAGGGCCTGGGTTCGATTCCTCAGCACCACATAATCAAAAAAAAATAGCCAGAAGTGGCGCTGTGGCTCAAGTGGTAGAGTGCTAGCCTTGAGCTGAAGAGCTGAGGGACATCGCCCAGGCCCAGAGTTCAGGCCCCACAACCGGACCAAAAAAAAAAAAAAAACATTTCTAGTCTTGTAAATTATTGATAACAGATGCATAAGCAAATATTTTCTGAATAACACTTCGTTATGTAAATGAGAATTTATTATGGTTATAGCTACTTAAAATATCTCTGAATATCGAAAGAATTAAACAAGAGACAATACGAATTTGGGACTATATTTCTACCAGCTATTCTGCAAAGGCTTAATAAGAAGTTATGAGATTCAATATTAAATATCAAATTAATACGATTAATACATGTGTAAGTGAAGTGAAAGACAGTGATCAGAGACCTATGCTGCCTCCAATTCTCAGCAGGCTGCACAGTGTGACACTTTCATTCTGCTGTTCCAGGACCACAGTTCTTTTCCCTAGAGCAGTGGCCCTGCTGGGGTTGGGGATGGAGGCTGTGTGGAGAGGGAGGAGGCCACAGGGGAGGCTGAGCTATGGTTGGGGCTGAGGGCAGTGGGGAGAGGATGGTGGGGAGGCCCTGATGGAGTCTGTGAAGGGAGGAAGAGGCAGTTGGCCAACAGCTCATGCAGCAGCAGCCCTAAAGGCAGATGGATTCTGGGGAGTGTCTTTGAGGTATGGAATTTGGGGTGGATTTGCTAGGGCCTGATTGCTTGGTGTGGAGAGTAAGAATTCTCGAGTCCCACCCAAACAAATAATGAAAAATGAGATGACCAATGGCTGAAGAATTTCAAGAACAAAGGCAGGGACTTATAGGTAACCTCTAGGGGCAGTGAGGGCAGCAAGGCTGGGCCTGTGGTTCTCATGCCTCTCTTGATGCCCTTGGAAGTGAGAGCCACCTCTGCTGTTGGCTAGGCCTCGCTATTGCCTTGAAGCAGGCACCAGGAATTGTCAGCACAGTCTCAGCATGTCCCAAGGAGTTGGCCTGTTGTGGGTGCTGTAGCCTGGGCAGCTGTTAGGAGGCTATACATAGCAGGGCAGAGGAAGCATGGCTGGTAGGCTCTGCTCAAGCCCAGCTCAGGGGCACTTGGGAAGTTCCAGCTCTGGTTCAGGACCAGACACTGCTCCCCAGACAAGTAGGGCCTCTGGGGACCTGTGCAGTGGCTGCCACGTGTGGGTGGTGAACCTCCTTAGAATGGTAGAGGAGTCTCAATGGAGAAGTGCATTTGCTTCTGTGCCTCTCCAATCTTCTGGATTCCTGCCATGTCCAACTACAGGAGTGAACTTCTCCAAGCCACTGATAGGCTATCCCGGAGATGCTCACAGGGCTTTCCAGGCTGCTTCAACATGCATGCAGCGCTCACAGGGTGCCATCCTCCATGCAAAGCATATCCCCATTTCAGCTTGGCCACCCCTGCCTAGAGGACAATGAACTGCATTCTTTACAGAAAGCCATGGGTACACAAGGCCGTTCTGCAGTCAAAGCCATCCTTTCCTCCCTCCTGCTCAGGTGTGGAGCAGCTGTGTAGCCAACTGCAACATCATGTTTGATTATCTAAAAAGAAGAGGAAAAAAGCTTCATTGTCCCAGATACAGCTGCCCCTGGGGTTCTCTGTGTACACTAGTCTTGTCCTTAGATAAGGATCCCTTATAAAAATCTTATTGGCTACCGAGTGCAGGCTAAGCAATAAGCAATAATTTGTGGAGGAGAAGGAAAAAAAAAACAAATCGTTTACATAAGGATACAGGTGGACCCATTGCAACAATGAGATGTACAAGTTCTTATGGAGAAAAATGAACTTTACAATTTCGGTGCAGGGAAGGGGGGAGGAGGATTCGATGGGTGGAGGTGAGGGTAGGATGGGAAGGGATGGGAGAGGGAAACAAAGAGGAGGCTACAATGCTTGATAAGAAATGTACTCATTATCTTGCCCATGTAATTGTAACCCCTCTGTACAGTATTTTCACAATAAAAAAGTAAAAATAAAAAATTAAAAAGATCTGTAGCTTTAGGTACTTCCTGTCATCCGCTGATGGCTATTGATAGGGGAGTTATGGGTGGAATGTTATTGTGACATTTCACGGTTTTTCCAGGAACCTGAGTTCTAACTTTCTTACGATGGGTACTTTCAGTAAAGGTCTTCACAATAGAAACTTTCAGAGTATTCAGAGTCTAAGTCCAGAATGCCTGTAATTTGGCAAAGGCCTTTCACTAGGAGTGTGTGTGTGTGTGTGTGTGTGTGTGTGTGTGTGTGTGTGTGTGTTGTGTGAGAGAATCAGACACAGCTGAGGTTTGTGGTAAAATACTCCTTCAGCATTAAGTTTTGGTATCTATTGTTTGTCCCACCTCCCCAATTTTGAGTTCTAAAGTTGTCCTTCTAAATACTTTTATCCTTTGATCTTCTTGATATTCAGATTCCTAAGGTCTGCTTGTGAAGTCCAACTTTTGCTGCATGAAGGTGATGCCTTTTTTCTAACTCTTATGAAGCCCTGTGCTCTGTTTAAATGCAGTTTGTGCTGTGTTAGTGGTTTTACTTAGCCCAGACTGTGGTGGCCCAGGCTGTGACTGTTAATTCTGAGATTAGTTTAGGCCAATATGAGATACTATACTTTCAGTATATCAGTGAAAGAAGTTCAGCATCTTTATTGAAACAATTTACAGGCTGTAAATACAAACAAAAACATCCAGTAATATTAATGTACAATCTATTGTTTTTAGTTAATTGTGCACCACTGTAATGAAAAAAATCTTTTTACTAACTAAAATGAGTATTTATAATAAGAAAAAATCAAATATTGTAAATCTTAAAAATTGATCAAATACCAAAAGAAAAAGAAAGACACTAATCAAGAATGAATTACAAATGTAAGTGTTTAATAAATAAATGAAATATTTGAGATTCATATCCACATAGCAAATACGAAGGAAAATAAAGAGGAAAGTCAGTGAGATCCTATCTTAAACACCAGAAGAGCTATCACCACTCAAATAAATAAACTGCTTGAGAAGTTGAAATAAATCAGGAGCTATATTTGTTTTTGTGGCATTGTAAACGAGTGCAACCTATAGGGATATCTTAATGGAGGTTTACACAATACCAAAAAGACAGATATGTTGATGACCTTTACCGCAATTAGATACATATTGAAGGAATATAAATAAACATGAACATCCATGTTAATGGCAGCAATATTCAAAACAACCAAGCTGTGGTAATCAACCTAAATGCACCAGAAAAAGGGAATGAAGAAAATGTGCCCTTCATAGCTATAAACATGTTCTGGTATATGAGACGTGAATCTTTCTACTGCATCATTGCTAAATATTTTGAATATATACCTAATCCTACTTTCACTAGGTTTTGTGGCATTTTGTTTTTGCTTTAATGAGGAACGTCCATATTGATTTTCAGACCATTTACAATAGTTTGAAGATATCCTATAATGTGTGGATATTAGATCAAAATTTAAATATATCAATGAACACATAGAGGGCCATCATATATAGTTTATAAGTTGAAGCAATTTTAAGAGGGCAACAGTTGGGGAAAAAGACGATGTTAGAAGCTTAACAAATACACAGACATGGAAAAATACAAAAAAAAAAAATGTGCAACTAATTACTGCTAATAGTAAAACATTTTCCTCAAGTTTTAACAATGAAAATATTAAAATAATACTTAATAACATCAAATAAATATGCCATGGAAGAAAATGTACCATAGATATACGTTTCCCCATAATTTGTTTACTTTATAACAAATGGATTAGAACAAAGTGTAATTACATGTCTAAAGATGTTAACTCTTTCAAGTGTCATTGATTGAATGCAGCAAAGGAAAGTAACAGAGAAGTAGAGAGTAAGAACAACCTGGGGTATGGATAAAGACACTCAGTAGAACTTGGTGAGGAAAGAATGTGCTCCGTTTTCCTGATCAAAATAGAGCTAGGACACCTTACTTTTGACAGAACACTTGTAATGTAGAGTAGTGGAGTTAGTAATTTAGGTAGTAATTTATTACTTTTATTCCCTAATCTTATGATGTGATTCCCAAATGATGTGAATGATCCTAGATTTTCCTTTTCTTTTTCTTTTTTTTGGGGGGGTCCGGTCGTGGGGCCTGAACTCTGGGCCTGGGCGCTGTCCTTCAGCTCTTCAGTTCAAGGCGAGCGCTCTACCACTTGAGTCACAGTGCTACTTCTAGCTTTTTTCCTTTTTCTTTTGTGGTACTGAAGAATCAAACCCAGGGCCTCAGGCATGCAAGGCAAGCGCTCTACCACTGAGCAACCTTCCCAGCCCCCTAATCATAGATTTTCTGAGCCCTTTTTTTCACCCAAAGTTTCTAATTCCTCACCTTGCCAATGGTTCTTCTGCTACTCTCATTTTTCTTTGTTTCTGACCTAAACTCCTATAACCTTTTGGTTCATGAGAAAGAGCTGGAGAAATATGAGGATGGCTTGGAGTCTGAGCTAACATCCACTCCAGCTTGGAAGATCTGGTAAAAGACTTCCACCTGGGTCTCAAAATCAGATATTAAGTGACCTCTTTGGAAATGGAGAAACTCACTCCCTCAGGCAGAATCTGTCATTCCTTGACTTTCTCTGAAGAGATTTGATACTAGGGCACAATTCAATGCTTTCCCATAGTCAGAAGGAACAGGTTGAAAACTAAAAGTGGCCTCATGTCCCAAAGGGGCAGTCAGAAGCCAAGAGATCACACTTTCCTCCTCATCAGGGACCTTCTGGTAGGAATAGAGTCTGAGCAAAGTCTAAGAAGGAGATAAACTAAAACTGGTCCTAAGGAGGAAGCAAAAGAATGACGTTCTCTTTGACTACATGGGAGTTTTGTAGTGAGACATGACAACTTCCTTCATATAAGAAAATTCACTAGGCAAGTTATCTCACTGCCACTTTGCAGGAGGTCAGTTTCCCCAAAGGAGAAGTTGTTTAGTGTTATGACTGCCAGTTTGCTCTCTAGGCTGTTGTCTCTCTCACTCCCTCTCATGTCAGGAATGCATTGCTTTTTTCAGGCACTCAACTACTTGTCCTGACTCCTAGGCAGGAATACTGTAGGCTATTCTCTGACTAATCTCTTGCATTTAAGGTAGAATAGGCCCAGGCTCTGCTCATGCCAAGAGGTAGATGCAAGAGGTAAATATAAGCTCAGATTTGTACAGAACAACAATCATATTGAAAAAAATTAAATTAAATTAATAGTTGAGTAATTTAGGGTTTATACCCACAAAATTTAGGTAATTATTACTAATACATCTAGAATCGTGGATTAGGAAGAGAACCGTGAAGTAGGTTTAGGATACAATGGAAAAGACACACCATAGCCATAACAGGAGATGAGAGTATGAAGGAACTATTAGCATAGGTCCATTTACTATCTTAGGGGTGACCTTGGATAGGAGGCTTTTAGAAAAATATCTAAAAGAGAGAGACTTGCTGGGCACTGGTGGCTCATACCTGTAATCCTAGCTACCCGGGAGGCTGAGATCTGAGTATTATGATTCAAAGGAAGCCCAGGCAGAAAAAGCCAGAAGTGGTACTGTGGTTCAAGTGATAGAACACGAGCCTTGAGCTCAGGGACAATGCATAGGCCCTGAGTGCAAGCTTTAGGATCAGCAAAACAATAAGAAACAATAATGATAAAAGAAATTAAAGAAGGACTTAAACATATGCGATGGAATGATGATCATGTGTAACTGTTTAGGGAACATAAAAGGAGACAAAATTTGGAGCAAAATGATATCTATTTTTTACTAATCAAGGATGCAAAGCAAATACCAAATTCCTCTTCTCAAAAACTTTCAAACTTGGGCTGGGAATGTGGTTCAGTGGTAGAGTCCTTGCCTTGCATGCATGAGGACGTGGGTTCAATTCTTCAGTGCCACATAAGCAGAAAAATACAGAAGTGCTGCTATGGCTCGAGTGGTAGGGCACTAGCCTTGAATTGAAGAGGTGAGGGACAGTGCTCAGGCCCACAGTTCAGGCCCCTTGTCTGGCCTAAATAAAAACAAAAAAATAAAACAAAAGAAAAAACTTCCAAACACCTTTTCTCATAATTGAAGGGAGGCTCCTTTTACAGAAATTCCCCTTATCTAGCTCAAGGTCATCAGAACTTCAGTAGACTTTTCCTGTTGAGATGTAATGCACCTAACTCTACTGAACCTAATCATGGCTAAGAAAGAATGGACATCGATACATTTGTTTTATTTTTCCTTATAAATATATAATACTGTCAGTTATTATATATAATATATATTATAATATAGAATATATTATACATTATATATTAAATATATTAAAGCATGTATTATGTATTAACAGACTTCCTAATTTTGGATTTAGGAACAGTCAACATATTGAAAGAAAAATGTTTGAATCTCTGAGATATTTCTCTACAAGAGAACAATACCAGGTTTCATTCTTATTACTCAAAGGGCAACATAGGAAAGCAATGCCCATGGATGTGAGTCTCTGGATTTTGGAAATTGTGATCATATATATATCATATATATATATATATATATATCATATATATATGAAATATCATTGAATAATAATGAATAATAGTGAATATGTAAAACTATAACAACAGATAAATAAGTGAACACCTATGTGCACACACTCCCGGTCACATTCATGTATAAGAATTTCTTTTCTATGCTCCTATTCAGCTACACAGAGAGTAAATGAGTTGCCCTTGAATTGTCTTGGAAGTACTTTATCGTGATACTGTAGCTTCACATCCTTTGTTCCCTAAGTAGCCAGATGTTATGTATTCAATAACAAAACTGTTACAGGCAAAAGTATCCACCCTGACACACAGAGGAACTTGGATTTCAGAAATGCCACAGATAAGTGGGAGGTACAGCAGTACTTTTCAAAATTGAATAGATTACGTATTTATTAGAAAGCATGTCAGAAAAAAACTTCAGTGCAGGTTGATACACTTGAAGAAAACTACAGTTTAAATTACATATAGCGGGTGCTGCAATAGACAATAAATAAGAATAAAAAATATAAATTACATATGACATCAAATTACAAATTTCCAGGGCATTTCCCTACTCTTGAGAACTAGAGTAATTCATATTAAAATAAATAAATGAAAAGACGAATGTTTTATTCCAAATTTCAAAACATACTATATGTTATACAAAGGAAATGCAATAAGCATGCATTTTACAGTCTAGTAACATCATAAGGTATGAAGAATCTGATTAACTGATTCATAAAAATCAAAACAATGCAGTTAAAACATCTGATATCTCAAGTGTCAACTTAGCAGAATACTTTAAATCTATGGTGTCTATTTTACATATTATCCAGCCCTATCCATCCCACAATGGCGATGGCTCTTCCTGAGAAAGTCCAGAGACCTGTCTACTGTGAGTTCTCAATGTAGACCTGTTCCCATTCTCTTTTATTTGGGCATGTGATAGACTGTCTATCTGTTAACTTGCCAAAGGCACAATTTGGACAGGCTTCCAGTAATGATATTTTAGCTCTCAGAAAAAAAGGGAAATTGAAGATAGAGGGAAAATCTACCAGATCCCTGAAAGATTTCTATCATTGTGCTAAACCGTTAGCTTTGTACTGACACTTGAACAAACTGCAGTAATTGCCACTCCAACAACATGTCCAAAAAGTGGCTTTCCAAATATTGGCCTATTTTCACTTTGGTAAATCAAGACACACTATTGTGGCCCCGTTTTACTTAAACTATCAGCTATGGTTGGCCCAAAGGATAGTTGAACTTACTAAATTTTAGGTCATCACACAATCACTTCATAGCCCTTAAACCTTAAAAATACCTACCCATATAAGTCTGCATTGCATACTTATTACTGTTTTTCTTCATTTGCCATGTTTTACATATTTGTGTATCCCAGGGCTTAGCTCTGTAATATTCCTTCTCATGGTTGTTACCACTGAATTCAGTAGTTATTTCTGTATTTTTTATCCAGCTCTGTTTTCTTTAATTCAAGTCCTTAATAGCATCCTGTCTACTGACAACTCCTAACTATTGATTTTAGCAAACTCAAAAGATCCTAAAGTGAGCTTTGATCTCTATCTACAAACTAATCCCTCATTACTATTTGATTAAGTGATAACTCTTCCAGCTGTCTTGTCAAAATACCTTGGAGTCATTTCAGGCTTATATACTTTTTCACACCTCATATTTAATCTATGACCAGGTTTCGACAAATTAACTCACTGTATATTTTAGGAACCATATATATATATATATATATATAGTATATGAGTGCTAGTACTATGACTTAAATTTGGGGCCTAGGTTCTTTTATTTTTCTTTTATTTGGGGGGCGGAGTCTGGTCATGGGGCCTGAACTCTGGGCATGGGTGCTCTCCCTCAGCACTTCAGCTCAAGGCTAGTGCTCTACCATTTGAGCCACAGCTCCACTTCCAACTTTTTTCTTTTTTCTTATGTGGTGCTAAAGAATTGAACCCAGGACCTCATGCATTCAAGGCAAGCGCTCTACCACTGAGCCACCTTCCCAGTCCCTTACTTTTCTTTTTTGCTCAGGCTTTATTTGGTATAAAGATCACCTACAATGTCATTACCCACACACTTTTCATTTAGAAATTTGTATATTCTGTAGCAATGTTATTGCCATTAAAACCATAATTAGGAAGATAATGAGGGTTCATCTGCTCCATACATCTTGAAAGGTAATGAGTGTGAAACTTACAGAATATCCTCAGGTATGCCTGGTGGAAACCTGGATTTGAATTATGAGTCTACAGCTGATCAGTATTAGGTACTTGGGAAATTTGTTTGGCCTTGTTGCCTACTTCTGTTTTTAGTAAAATACTTAATTCATTTCCTAACTGGAAGAAATATCATGAGCTCTAAAATTACCCTAATGCAAGTGTAGTGCTTGGAATGGGGCTGCACATTGTGTAGTAGGTCCTAAAGAAGTCAGCTTCCATCAACACAGTCACAGCATCCTTCCTGAAGGCCTTAAGAAATATATACCCAACTGATGTTAATATCTGTGAAAATTTGTCTTTACTAAAAAAGGTCTTTGCTTCATATGAAACAATTAAAGTAATGTTGGGGATCTCCTGTGGCTTTTACTCTGAAGGAGTTTTGCCTAAATTTTACTCTTACTCTATTAGTGGTAGCAGTAGCATTCTTTAGTGCTACCCTTCACTTTTCTAGTTCTGTGTTCCATTTGGAATACTACTGTAACTTAGTTTATAATCTTTGTTATCAGAATAAATAAACTACAACTGCTGAAGTTTTAAATAAAGAGACAATTTTAGGTGTGCATTACATTTTATGTGCTTAATACTTTCCTGAAATTATTCCTTTTAGGTTATATATCCCTAACAAATTACTTTTTTTAAGATTTCTTATATGATTTATAGATTTATTATATAATTCTTATATGATTTCTTAGAGATCCATAAATAAAACATCTCAGAACAGGAAAAGAGTAGGTAAGAAATCATAAAAATAGTGTTATGGTGTCTTAATGGCTAAGTGTAAAGAATATATTACAAAACAGTTGGAAGATTCATTTGCTCTTTTTTCTATTCTCTCACCCTTCATGGTATAAACCTTCTCACTATGAAGTGCCAAGTCGTCTGGACCTTTCATGCCTCGTCTCAGTGACAGAAGTGATGGGATTAGGACATGTGCTCCTATGACTGGCTTTTAGGAAGTACACAATAAAGCAATACCAATACATATAAGGAAACTTTTGTGAGTGATGTGTATTGACTTCCTCAATTGCCAAAATTAAATTCATATGTCAAAACATCAAATTATTTACATTATAATAGATGCGGTTCAACTGGCATCACTAACACTTCCATAAATCAAATACAAACTAAAAGCTCTATATCAAAAATCAACATCTAAGGCAGTGTTGGAAATACAAGAAGAAACACAATAAATCTAATGGAGTGAGATCTTTAACACTGGCAATGAGCAATGATAGCTGAATTTTTAACCAAGCTTGGAAAGTTCAGGTGTTCACTAATGATGTGATTAGAGTTGGGGAGTTGACCTTGATATTAAGGTTAGAGGTAAAATTCAAAGGCAGCTAAGGTTGCTGCAGTATTATAGCTCGATACAGTGTGACCGTCTCTGATAATGGTAAAGCAAAGAGTAGAAGCTAAGTCAGTAAAATGTATAGGAATGATTTTCCACTGAGAATAATTGCAGGGGGTGATCATCACTCTTGCATTGAAAATGTAGAGCCCATCATTCTACTTTAAACTCTAGACGATTTATGATCTAAAGGCAATTATAACACACCAATGTGCTGTGAATGCTGAGCAGTTTAGGTGAGTATTACTGAAATATATGTAAAATTTTTAGAGGTATGGAGTGGCCTGACCCTCACACTTCATTCTGTGTTGTTAAGTTTCATGGAGAAATGTTCATAATTATGCAATTCACACTCAGCTAAGTCTGAATCAGGCAACTGAGATAAGACATTAGGATCATCACTCCAGTGATGAGGTTTGTGATCTATGAGATAAATAGCATTATTTCACAATGTATATGCGTTTCTGAAAATTTATGCAATACCAAATACCAAGTGTACAAAAGGGACAATTTTCCATCACTTATATTATCAGAAATTAAGATACTCCTGAATTATACTTTCTTGCTAGAGGATCATTGGGTGACTGCTGATATTTGGTAACTTTTGAGGTGCTCCTATACATTTGTGAATATTCTTTGAGGAAATGTTTTTCCATAGTTTGTTTTCAGGTGTTCAAAATATCAGTACTGTCACTAACCACAACCATGGAACAGCAAAGATGATGGGATACCTGGCCAAAGAACTGAGAAATCACAGGAAGTGACAGGAAAGAAGACAAGAGAGGACCCAAAGCCTCATTGCCAGCTTCCGGATCCCCAAATCCTGCTTAACATGCTTTATATTCATTCTACTACAGTGGTGAGGTAATGAGTGGCTACAGGTATGTCCACAAACTAAGGCATCAATCTAGCTTGTGGTTACAACTATTAACATGTGTTATTGTTTGTATACATATTGATCATTGAATCCCTTATTGTTAGGGAGCAGAAGGGAGCAATAGTCACTACACCCATAGCACAAACATCCATCTTGTCTCCAAAGTTTTAAACTTTTAGTGTCCAACAGCTCTAACTTAAATACTTTTGTGGTAATAAAGCATACCCCTGTCTTCCCTTAACTGTTTGAACTTTCCAGAGCACAGCTCTCAGCCTTTTGATTGCCTTTTGAGTTGGCTTCCCAATATATCCCTTTCCAGGTATAACAGTTTGACAGTAGAATCCCTCACAAGTACTATTACAGATGGGTAATTTTGAAAAGGATTTTTTTTCCTAGGGTAGGTTCACTCTTTAAATTTTATTTTATTTAAAGGTAATGTACAGAGTGGTTACAGTTACATGACTAAGATACATTCCTTGTTGAATATTGTTACTAATTCTATTGTTGCTCTCCTATACTTTCCCACCCCCCATCCCTACCCCTCCACCCCAAAGTTGTAAAGTTCATTGCCAGTATATTATCTTGTGAATATCATTGTTGCAAAATAGGTCACTTCTTTCATCATTATGTTATTTCCCTTTCTTTCTCCAAATCAGATAATGTATATACAAGATGGAAGGTACCAGAATCAAGACGGAAATGTCCAGGGATAAATCAAAGACAAACGAAATAAAATAAAATCCAGATACACTACTTTACCGACATCAAGGTTGATATCTGAAAAAAAAAAGTACTTGTTGTTTCCATGTCTTGGAGTTCATTTCAATTAGCATCATTTTGTAAGGTCAAATGTGCATAGCTCTGGAGCCAGCAATCCCACTCATGGGCATTTGTCGAAATTATCTCTAGATAGCTAATGAATGAAGAATGGAATTAAAAATAGCAGACGAAAACAAATCAACATGCAAGTATTATGATTTTATAATTCTAATATGAAAGAATTGAAGCTTTTGTTTCATGAAGAAGAAAGTTTAGCCTGTAATTTCAATGCAAGGCATCAGTTGTAATGAGTCTGAAGTCTTTTCCTCCAATATATCCAAGAGTACTATACTCATCCTCTGAAGAGTAAATAAGTAATTATTTTAATTAGCTTTGCTTAATATTAATTTATTTGAAGAAAATAAGTTAAAATATATTGTCTCAGGCTGGGAAGGTGGCTTCTGTACCACATAAGCAAAGAGAAAAAATCTGGAAGTGACGCTGTGCCTCAAGTGTAGAGAACTAAACTTGAGCTGAAGAGCTGAAGGACAGTGCCCATGCCCATAACCCACGACCGGACTCCAAAAAATAAAACACTAAAACTACCAACACAAGTATGTTTTTTGCAGCATTATTACCATATCTAAGATATGGAATCAGTCCAGATGCCCCTGGATTCAGTGGGGGGGGAGGGAGGACGGGAAGGGATGGGAAGGGTAAACAAAGGAGGAGGCTACAATGCTTGATAAGAAATGTACTCAATATCTTGCCCATGTAATTGTAACCCCTCTATACAGTATTTTCACAATAAAAAAAAATAGATGAATGGATCAGGAAAATGTAGTATATATACACAATAGAATCTCATGCTTCTATCAGAAAGAATGACACAGCCCCTTTCATAAGAAAATGGAGAGAGGGGGACCAAGATGGTGATGGGGCAGTAGGGAAATGCCACAGCTCTCCCCAACCAAAAAGAGAGTTCGAGTTCCAATGCTTAATCTCCCCAAGAGGCTGGCAACAACAAAAAGATGAACACTCAGAGAAAAACAGGGGGTGGGAAATAACAAAAAAAAGAGAGAGGGAAAGAAGAATTTCAGAACAGAAAAGAGTGAAGACCCTTCCCCAAGCTTCACTGGCCATAGGGGAGCATGCCAAGCCTCAGCCAGCCAGCCCGGTGGGGGCTGCCAGAATCCCAAAGTCACAGGGGGCTGCCTGCAGATCACCCGTGCAGAAGCCGCCTGAGGTACTGGTTTACAGACCCGTTGATCACCACAAACAGAGAAACCTACCAGCTAGGAGTCTCCACGAAGATCCCAACCATACTCCTCACTCTCCATCTGAGCAGAGGGGCTCCATCCCTCTAAAGCCACCTGTCACCACAACAGCCCGCCTGGTGCGGGCTGCCGGAGTCCCAGAGACAAAGGTAGCTAACTGCGGATAGCGCAGAAGCCGCCTAAGGTACTGGTGTCAGACCCACCGATTGCAACGACTGGGCGGGGGCCACCGGGGTCCCAGAGACACAGGGGGCTGCCTGCAGATCACCCGCACAGAAGCAGCCTGAGGTACTATTGTCAGACCCTCCAATTGCAACAACGACCTGGTGGGGCTGCTGGGGCCCAGAGACACAGGGAACTGCCTACAGATAACTCACGCAGAAGCCGCCTGAGGTACCAGTGTCAGTCCCATGAAATGGATAAACCCCCGACGATGGGAGCCCCCAGAGCTACATGGGAGGCCCACAGAACAGCAAAGCAAAGGACCTACAAGGAACTGGTAATGATACAGAGAGTGAAAACCCCAGTGCTAAGAACCTGTACTGAGGCCCAGCCCCCACCCCTTGCCTGCCGTGTGGACACTTCAAGAGAAGCAGAGAAAGAAGAGAACCACACAGAGCCACCACTGCCCAGCCCAGCCCACAACCACTGCAACTGAACTTGGATTGCAACAGCAACTGATGACCTACACCACACAGAAACAACCAGCTCCAGGTTGAGTGCCCCACAGGGGACAGTGTATCTCTCAAAGGAGATCAGAGCGGGAGGGAATCCCCAGACCCTGACAAAGACTCCCTACCCTTCACCCGGACTACAGGACCCATGAAAACTGGGAAATGTTTGAGAACTCCACCAGCCCATGGAGCTGGCCAGACTAGAGCAAGAGTGCCGCTGGAAGGGAGTTTAAATGCCCAAGCCAAGAACAGCGCACCTAGGTCAAGACAACCCACAGTAGAAGAAATTTGAACTGTGTACCCCAGGCTGTATAACCTAGGTGGTATACACAGCATCACAGGCCCATTCCGCATGCCCCAGGCGGGGGGCCGGCACCAGGCCTGGGGATCCGGCGCCTGAACAACACAATCAAATCTTCCCAACTGAAGTCAAAAGCTGAGCAAATGCCTCAGCAGACGGAAAAAAACAGGGAACTGCACCCACTGGGAAGCAAACCTGTGATAACAAAAGACCTGGAGGCTCAGGACAAGAGAAGCCCAAACCCCACCAAAACCCGAACCATATATTCTAGGCTGGGAATTGGGCAACACAGGCTGCCAGCACCTGATAGTAGGCGGGAGCTCAGGCTGGTAAGGTGGCTCAGTGGTAGAGTGATAGTCTTGGGTGCATGAGGCCCTGGATCTGATTCCTCAGCATCACATAAGCAGAAAGGGTCAGAAGTGGTGCTGTGGCTCAAATGGTAGGGTGCCAGCCTTGAGCTTAAGAGCTGAGGGACAGCACCCAAACCTAGAGTTCAAGCCCACAACAGGCAAAATATAAATAAATAAATAATAATCAGGAGCCCATAGCAGACTCCAGCATCTGGGAGATTGCATCCAGAGCATCCGATCTTGCCAAGAGCACCCGTATGAGCAAACATGAGCAATCTAGGTTGCTCAGCCCTTCCAAAGGCAGGAATTGCCAACGATCTACAGCAGAGAGCCGAGAATCCTATGTAGGTCAGACCAGCAGCTGGAGGTAGGCCCCCAACAGAACCCAGATCAGGCATAGACTCTCTGTACCAATACAGAATCAGCAACCAAGCAAAGACAAACACACCAAAATAAAATTGCAGATTAGTCTCCAATAATCCCTGAACTCCCATGCGAAAATCACAGAGAAAAATTACATGGTTTGTAACCACCCAGAATAGCAAGCTATCCTCAATAGCCAGCAGCCACGCACGGGAGAGCCCAAGTGGGAGCAAAGCAGGAATGGAAGGCAAAAGCTACATCCAAGGGATGCTGGAGGCAATGACTCAAGAAATAAAGCGAGAAATAGACCAGAAATTGAAAGAACACAAGGATGAACTATCAAAAGAGATACAGGATATCAAACAGGAGATGCATGCACAACTAGAGGCAGCAGAAACCTTAGTAAGAAATTAGATAAATGCCAAATTAGAGGCAGGACATACTTCATTAAGAGGTGAGATCAGTAGTTTAAGAACCAACATCGAATCCATAAAGGAGTCCATGTCCTCCATGCTAACCATAATAGAAGCCATGGTCAACAGAGTGAATGAAATGGAATGTAGAGTGTCACATACAGAAGACAGAATACACCAACTGGACCAAAAAGTGACAGATATGGAAAAATCACTCAAATTAAGCCAAAGGGAAATTCAAGAGCAAGCAGATAATGCCAAGAAATTTAACCTTCGTATAATTGGACTGGACGAAGGTGAGGAATTTCAGAGCAAGGGAATGCAACACTTATTCGACAAGATAATCGGTGAAAAATTTCCCCATCTTAAAAAAGAACATCTTACCTACATAACAGAAGCATATAGAACACCCAACAGGCAATATCCCAGGAGAAACACTTCTAGACACATTATAGTAAAAATGATAGATCTGAATAATAAGGAAACAATCTTGAATGCAGCAAAAAGGAAGAAGGAGCAATACTACAATGGGAAAAAAATTAGAATCACTACAGACCTCTGCACGCAAACACTGAATGCAAGAAAGGCCTGTGAAAGTACATACAAGCCCTGAGAGTCAAAAACTGCCAACCCAGACTCATATACCCGGCAAAGCTAGCATTCACATTCGATGGAGAACTGAAAATTTTTAATAGCAAAGAAAAACTAAATGAATACATAAACATTAAGCCAGTATTACAAAGAATACTAGGAGGGGGGACACAATCTGAAGAAAGCAACCAGGAACTGGGACCTGCACCCAGACAGACTTTAATCAAAGTCAAACAGAGCCAGCACAGGAGGAAAGGAAAGAAGAAAAACTTAGGGAAATGGAATGACAGGGACAACAGTGCATCTCGCTGTACTTTCTCTTAATATTAATTCGCCAATCAAAGAAGAAGAACTGCAGACTGGATCAGAAAACATGACCTACCCATCTGTTGCCTTCAGGAGACCCACCTCTCAGCCAAACATACAAACAAATTCAGAGTAAAGGGTTGGAAAAGAAACAACATTGAGATATCACCTCACTCCAGTTAGAACGGCAAAAATCAAGAACTCTAACAACAACAGATGCTGGAGGGGATGTGGACAGAAAGGAACCTTACTTCATTGTTGTTGGGAATGTAAACTTGTTCAACCACTTTGGAAAGCAGTATGGAGGTTCCTCAAAAGACTTCACATAGAGCTCCCCTATGACCCAGCAATCCCACTTTTGGGCATTTACCCTAATGTTTACAAACAAGACCACAATAAAGCTACCAGCACAACTATGTTTATTGCAGCATTATTTACCATAGCTAAGATATGGAACCAACCCAGATGCCCCTCAGTAGATGAATGGATCAAGAAAATGTGGTATATATACACAATGGAATTCTATGCCTTCATCAGAAAGAATGACCTTGCACCATTTGTTAGGAAATGGAAAAACTTGGAAAAAATTATATTAAGTGAAGTAAGCCAGGCCCAAAGAAACGTAGGTCCCATGGTTTCCCTTATTTGTAATATCTAGTATATGTATGAGTCAAGCGGAAAAGGTCAGATAATGTGATGTCAGGAAAATGAACCCTTAGATGTGTATTTTAATGTTTTTTTCTTTCATGCATGTGTTTCTAACACATTTATAAGATTATCTCTTTGTTGCTTTGTATGTCCCTCCCCCACAGTATAACCCCTGCTTTCACTATATTTGATGTCAGTATAACTTGTGGAGGAGATGGGGAAAAATCAGTTGTTTACGGATACAGGTGGACCTGTTGCAACAATGAGAAGTACAAGTTGTCATGTCCAAATCAAGCTTTACAACGTTGGTGCGGGGGGGGGGTGCGGGGGGGGGGAAGAGAAGGATTGGGATTAGGGGGGGAGAGGGGAGGCTGGGAAGGGATGTGAAGGGTAAACAAAGGAGGAGGCTGCAATGCTTGGTAAGAAATGTACGCATTTTCCTGCCCATGTAACTGTACCTCCTCTGTACAGTATGTTCACAAATAAAATTAAATTAAATTAAAAAAAAAAAAAAGCTAGCATTCACATTCGATGGAGAACTGAAAATTTTTAATAGCAAAGAAAAACTAAATGAATACATAAACATTAAGCCAGTATTACAAAGAATACTAAGAGGGGGGACACAATCTGAAGAAAGCAACCAGGAACTGGGACCTGTACCCAGACAGACTTTAATCAAAGTCAAACAGAGCCAGCACAGGAGGAAAGGAAAGAAGAAAAACTTAGGGAAATGGAATGACAGGGACAACAGTGCATCTCTCTATACTTTCTCTTAATATTAATTCGCCAATCAAAGAAGAAGAACTGCAGACTGGATCAGAAAACATGACCTACCCATCTGTTGCCTTCAGGAGACCCACCTCTCAGCCAAACATACAAACAAATTCAGAGTAAAGGGTTGGAAAAGAATCTACCAATCAAATGCCCCCAGTAAGAAAGCAGGTGTAGCTATCCTGATATCTGGCAAAATAAGCTTTTCATTAAAATCAGTACAGAAAGACAAGGACAGACAAGACATATTAATACAGGGAACAATCCAAGAGGAGGATATTACCATCCTCAAATTATATGCCCCAAATATTGGTGCAAACAGATATGTTCAACAAATACTCTCAAACTTACAGAATAAATAAATCCCAATATGATAATACTAGGAGACTTTAACACACCACTATCACCAAAGGACAGGTCTACCAACCAGAGGATTGGCAAAGAAGCTACCAAATTAAGTGAGGTCATACTTCAATCAGAATTAACTGAGATCTACCGAGTATTTCACCCTAAAACAACAGAGTACACATTCTTCTCAGCAGCTCATGGAACTTTCTCCAAAATAGACCATATCATAGTTCATACAAGGAACTTAAGTAAATGCAAAAGGATCGCCATAATCCCCTGTATCCTATCTGACCACTGTGGAATCAAGCTAGTTCTCAATAAATGTAATCCAACACATCAACAGAGCCAAGGTCAAGAATCACATGATTTTCGCCAAAGATGCAGAAAAGGCCTTTGATAAAATTCAACATTCGTTCATGCTAAAAGCTCTGGAGAAAATAAGAATAGAAGGAACATTTCTTAAAACAATAAAAGCCATTTATGACCGACCAATAGCCAGTATTATACTTATTGGGAAAAGCTAAAACCAATTCTCCTAAAATCAGGAACAAGTCAAGGATGCTCACTGTCTCCGCTCCTCTTCAATATAGTCCTGGAACCCTTAGCCAGGGCAATAAGGCAAGAAAAGGACATGAAAGTGATCCGCGTAGGGAAGAAGTTGTTAAACTATCACTTTTTGAAGACGATATACTATACCTTCATGATCCCAAAAACTCCATCCCCAGACTCTTAGAAATCATAAATCACTTCGGCAAAGTAGCAGGATACAAAATAAACCCACAAAAATCAGTTGCCTTCCTGTACACTGACAATGTACAAGAAGAGGGGGAAATAAAGGAAGCAACTCCATGCACAATAACCTTCCAAAAAATAAAATATTTAGGAATTAACCTAAACAAAGACGTAAAGGAACTATTGAATGAAAACTACAAAAAGTTAAAGAAAGAAATTGCAGAAGACACTAGGAAATGGAAAGACCTCCCATGTTCTTGTATAGGCCGACTTAACATAATGAAGATGGTAATACTGCCAAAATTAATATACAAATTCAATGCAATTCCTATTAAAATCCCAATGATGAACATCACTGAAATACAGAAAACCATCCAAAAATTCATATGGAACAACTTCAAACTCTACTACAGAACTATAATAACAAAGACAGCATGGTACTGACACAAAAACAGACCCGAAAACCAATGGAACAGAATAGAAGATCCAGACATAAATCCACAAGCCTACAGTCAGCTTATATTGGACAAAGGGGCCAAAGACATACAATGGAAGGAACACAGCCTCTTCAACCATTGGTGCTGGGAAAACTGGACGGCCAAATGCAAAAAACTAAAAGTGGACCCCAGCCTATGATCATGTACCAACATCAACTCAAAATGGATTAAAGACCTTAACATTAAACCTGAATCTCTGAAACTACTGCAGGACAGAGTAGGAAAGACACTTGAACTAATAGGCACAGGACGGAACTTCCTGAACAGAGTCCCAGGGTCACAACAAATTGGAGAGAAACTCGACAAGTGAGACTATCTTAAAATAAAAAAACTTCTGCACAGCTGAATCTATTGCAACCAAGCTAGAAAGACAACCAACTATTTGGGAAAAAATATTTACCAGCACTATATCAGACAAGGGGTTAACATCCAGTATATACAGGGAACTCAAGAAACTAATCCTTCCCAAACCCAACAAACCAATTATTAAATGGGCAAGGTAACTAAAGAGGGACTTCTCAGATGAAGAAATAAAAATAGCAAAGAAATACATGAGGAAATGTTCATCATCGCTGGTGGTGAAGGAAATGCAAATAAAGACAACCCTGAGATACCACCTTACCCCAGTCAGAATGTCTCACATCAACAAATCAGCCAACGACAAATACTAGAAGGGATGTGGAGAAAGAGGAACCCTATTACACTGCTGGTGGGAATGTACACTTATATCACCACTTTGGAAAGCAGTCTGCAGGGTCCTTAGAAAGCTAAAGATTGCCCTCCCTTACGAGCCAGTCATACCACTTCTAGGCATCTACCCTGAAAACAGGAACCAATATACAAGGACACGTGCACCTCCATGTTTATTGCAGCACTGTTCACAATAGCTAGGATATGGAAACAACCCAGATGCCCCACCACAGATGAATGGATCCAAAAATTGTGGTATCTATACACAATGGAATATTATGCAGCCATTAGAAATGACAAAATATTGGCATTTGCAGGGAAATGGATGGAGCTAGAAGGAATCATGTTGAGCAAGGTAAGCCAAGAGCATAGAGACAAACGGTACATGGTCTACCTGATAAGTGGATGATAAATCCAAAATGTTAGGTGAGACCACAAAATTAACAGGACTTAAGAAACAAAGAACTCCCACTCATCTGGTCGAACACTACTAAATATCCCATGCTGTTGATCACATGTATGGTGTATATGTGTACACCCTTATATATTATAGATTGTGATAGAAAATTTGCTCCAGGAAAGATAGAATGAACTTGTGACTTTAAATGAGCATTATTATTCCCCAATACTGTGAAATTTGGGAAATTATGTAATCACTTAATCACAATTAAAAAAAAAAAACCTCGGGGAAGGTAGGGAGGGAAGGGATGGTAGACGGAAAACAATGGAGGGGGTAACAATGCTCAATAGAAGTGTACTCATTACCTTGCTCATGTAACTGTAACCCTCTGTATTGTATCTTTACAATAAAAAATATTAAAAAAAAAAAAGAAATCGAGAGACTTGGAAAAAAATCATTATGTGAAGTAAGCCAGACTCAAAGAAACATAGACTATATGGTTTCCCTCATTTTTATTAATTAATATTTGCTTAGGATAGTCCTGGCAGATAGGTTCGTTTTTTACACTCTTAATATTTGCTCTATGTGTGTGTGTGTTTGTGTGTGTGTGTGTGTGTGTGTGTGTGTGTGTGTGTGCAGTAATGAAACTCGACTTGGAGCCTCAAAATCTCGCTTGTTTTTTTCACTCATGACTGACTGAATCTGTACTATTTTAACCAAGGTTTCACTCTGTTTGATTGAACCATTGAAAATAAATGTCTCGTGGATTGCTACCCCAGCCATTTGTGAACCACGGTCTTCCAATCTCAACCTCATGAGATGAGATACTGGCATCTAGTTCTATTGCCAAGTATCATTTGTTTTGTTTTGTTTTTGTTGTTTTGTGCATCCAAAATCTGTATGGAAAACAAATCATTTATAATCAGGACTATTCACATAAAATTTGTGTTGTTTAACGATTACCTTAATAATGTAATCTTTTTGCATCCACATTATGTGATTTGAATTCTATTGTTTCAGTCAAGTCACTTACATATAATTTGAATCTTCTTGTCTTGGTTTTATAGGGTGTTAGGTGTTTAAAAACAGAATTTATTAAGGTTTAACTCTGCACTACTGAAGCAAGACCTTTATGATTATTCAATGTCCTGTAAATCATAAGTTTATCACTACTTGAGGCACCATATGAACACAAATAGTTTCCTATAATACCCACACATATTTTAGACCTCAATGCTATGCAATGCACACTTCTGCCATCTATGAAAGTGCATCCTTTTTAATTCTCCATGGATTTTCACTGTTCTTCTCTCTACTCTCCAGTGCTTAGTCCTGTGAAGGTCATGTTGATTTTCTCCCCTGTTACATTCATCATTGCATCTTGGGAACTACTGGTATGCATTACTGTACTTCTGTCCATTCGCCTTGTGCTTCGGCTTGTACCCCCCTCACCTCGAAGTGCTAAAAATTGGGGATATTTGCTTTACTCTTTATCTCAGACATCTATCTTTACTTTCTAGAAATATATTCATTAAATTCCTTCTGTAAAGTCTAATGTCTTGAAAATTATTACTGCATTTTCATGGCTTTGTTATTTGGTATAAGGGAAGAACATAGATCAGTATTGTAACTTAGGTAAATGATTATTGCAATCATGCCTCAATAGATGTTGTTCATTGGATAATGTTTACTTCTTCAAGGTCTGTCTGCCTGCTTCCTTTTCACTGTTTTGTTTATTTTTCAATGTAGTCTTTTCTTGTGGAAAATATTATGGGCCTAGTGAAGGTCAATTCCTACTGTAATTAGTCATTAATTTTATTCCAACCTCATTTCACAGATCCTTTTGAGTTTCTTCAGGGTCTGTGTAGTGCTTCACATTTTTAGATATGTTTTAACATCGATCCAATGATGAAGACACATTCCTTAAGTGACCATTTTGATGACTGAAAAGAAACCATGCTGCAATCTCACTATATGGCAATTTTCTGGTTTTAAATTCTTTTAGATTAAAATTGATGCTGGACAACAAATATTCTATGTACAATTTTATATTTTCCTAATTATTTTAGTATACTTCCGAATATCATATAAAGTTAAAACATTATCACTTACTTAGTTTTAGGATTTCTAAAACGTACAGAGTAAAAGTTCTATTCATTCACAGTTTTAAGATAATAGAGTGTTCATTATGACCAAGTGAGATATTTTAAAATTTTTATTTGTAGTCCTTAAAGGTTGTGCTGGGGAATCAATTCCAGTGCTTCATGTGTCTTAGTCTACTGTGGGCCTCTGAGTCTGATGTGACCTGTGGTTTTATTTTCAACTGGAATAAAGAAAAAATTCACTAGGAAGGAATTATTACTTGCTTACTTTCTCCAATATCTCTCGCATACATAAAAGTAATATAATTCTACACCGACTGAAAATAGTGTTCCTATTAGATTAATTGTTTATTTTTTGTAGCCCCACTGTCTTGTCCCTTTCCTATCTCCCATTCTCATAAAATTTAACTGGATCCACTGGAAACCCACTTCTAGTCAGCCTCGTCCTTAAAAATTCAACCTTAACTAACCTACCCCCTGGTAGTCCTGCTATAAACATTCAAAGGCCTGACCGCAACCAGAATCTTTCCTGAAAGTCTTCCTCTGCTATAGGGAAAGCCTTCTTCCACTCCACCCCTTCCTCGAATCCTTGCTCTGCACCACCAGAAACCAGGCCACATCCATATCTCCTCCTATGATCTGCCTTGCTGCACCAAGAACCCTGTCTACATCAGGCTCCTCCCTCTAATCCTAACTTCATCCACCAGATACCCCGTCCGTAACTATTCTATTCCCTCATAGTCCCATTGCTCCCATATTCCATTCCCTCCAAGCTCCTCCAGTCCCATTCATATCCCACTCCCAACCATACTTCTCCCTCGACCCCTCCTGTTTTCATCAGAAACTCCATCCATAACTAGTCTACTTCTAATTGGCCTAAAGTCTCAAACTCAGCCCTGAACCTACCTCTTCCCACAAAGCCCACAAAGGGTTTTTGCTACACCAAAAACCCTCTACCTCTCTATAACTGACTTTGTAGCCCCGGCTTGGTTGACCAGAAGCTTCTCACACAGCTCATCTCCTGCCTGGAAAGCCAGCCCTGCTATACCACAGGCCTCCCTACCTCCCATATCTACTCTCTCAATGGCTACATTGTTCCCTAGATGAATCCTCCCCTCATTGGATCCTCCCGCAGATCCACACCCTACTCAACCAGTTATCCTGCCCATAATTACCCTACAACTTTGTAGACCTTCCACTCCTTCTCAAAGTCCCTCTTCCAATTAACCCCATGGCACCAAGCCCTGACCTGCTCTAGAAAACCCCCACTAGACAACCCCTACCACACTATCCCATCTCTCGACATCCACATTGCTCCACTGCAAACCACTGCATCTGTTTGACTCCCTCTGGAAGCCTTACCAGGCTCAACTTTAAATCCCTGTCCCTTCATAGTCCCTTTTTGAAGGTTGCCTTGCCCCACTGGAAACCCTGTCCAAAGTCTAATGTCCTGCCTTGCAACACTGAAATCCCCACCCAAACTTACTCCTCTTTTCGAAGTGGTAACTGGCTACACCAGAAACCCTGTACTAACTAGTCTAGTCTGCTGGATACTAGCCCAGTTCTCACAAAGCTCTGGTCCTGAAAAATTCCTCCATATATTGTTACTACATTCTGCTCTGCCAGAAACCCCACCTCCCCCCTAACACCCGTCCCAAAGGCCTGCCATTTTCCACCAGAAACCCCACCCCTTACTAGCCCACTTCTTCCTAGCACCACTCTGCCATCTCACAGTCCCTGAAAAGCCTCTCCCTCATAGCTCCGCATTCCTGCACCAGAATCCCCACCATTTGTCGGTCTCTTGCCTTCATTCTCTTCCCTGTCTTATGGGAAACTTCACCCTACATATCCCACCAGGGCTTACAGTGCTACACCACAACCACTCCTCTAAGTAACTTCCTCTGTTGTAGCCTTGTTCTTCCTTTTCAAAGCTCTGCCCCAAACAGCCTCTTCCCCAGTGACCTTACCTTCTTCCACTGAAAACCCATCCACCTGCCAGTCTCCATCCTAAAGTCCCACCTACTCCACAAGAGACCCAGCTCCTAACAAGTCTAGGCTTTCCTGTCTCCTCCCTGCCCTACACAGACTGTCTTTCACCCTCAAAGCCCCGCCCTTCTCTACCACAGAGGCTGTGCCTATACCAACTCCTCCCTTGAACCTGACAGGGATCCACCAGAAACCCCACACCACCTCATCCTTGAAATTCCCACCTAGTAACTTTTATTACAAATGTGATTTTATAATGGTCACAGAATTCATACTAATCAATATGATAAGAAAGCAGTATTGTCAAAAGACAACAAAAATTAGATAACTATTAGATGCCTTAGTCTAGTTTGGGGTTCTGTTACCAGGCAGATACACATTGTGTGAAAATGTGTGAACATGATTCCTCTAACTGGAAAGCATTCTTTGAAGTATCAGTAAGGTTTCATGAGTGAGTATTTTATTTCTAGAATTTTCGTACACATTTGTGTCCATTAACTGAAAGATATTAGTTATTTTAAATCTACTGGTTTGGTTGAGGAAAGAGTATTAAGATGTAAAAAGATGACTTTCAAATCATCTCTCTAATGAATAAAATTTTGGAGTTACTTACTTTACTATGTACCAGAGTTTTTTTTTTTTTTTTTTTTTTTAATTTAATTTTATTTTATTTGAGAACATACTGTACAGAGGGGTTACAATTACATGGGCAGGATAATGCATACATTTCTTACCAAGCATTGCAGCCTCCTCCTTTGTTTACCCTTCACCTCCCTTCCCGGCCTCCCCCCTCCCTCCCAACCAATCGTACCCCCCCTCCCCCCCCCCACCGACATTGTAAAGCTGGTTTTGACATGACATTTTGTACTTCTCATTGTTGCAACAGGTCCACCTGAATCCTTAAACGACTTGTTTGTCCCCATCTCCTCCACATGTTATACTGACATCAAATATAGTGAAAGCGGGGGTTACACTGTGGGGGAGGGACATACAAAGCAACAAGGAAATAATCTTATAAATGCGTTAGAAACACATGCATGAAAGAAACAAAAACATTAAAATACATATTTGAGGTTTTGTTTTCCTAACATCACATTATCTGACTTTTTCCGCTTGACTCATACCTATACTAGATATTGCAAATAAGGGAAACCATGGGACCTATGTTTCTTTGGGCCTGGCTTACTTCACTTAATATAATTTTTTCCAAGCCTTTCCATTTCCTAACAAATGGGGAAATGTCATTCTTTCTGATGGAGGCATAGAATTCCATTGTGTATATATACCACATCTTCTTGATCCATTCATCTACTGAGGGGCATCTGGGTTGGTTCCATGTCTTAGCTATGGTAAATAATGCTGCAATAAACATAGTTGTGCTGGTAGCTTTAGTGTGGCCTTGTTTGTGATCATTTGGGTAAATGCCCAAAAGTGGGATTGCTGGGTCGTTGGGGAGCTCTATGTGGAGTCTTTTGAGGAACCTCCATACTGCTTTCCAAAGTGGTTGAACAAGTTTACATTCCCACCAACAATGAAGTAAGGTTCCTTTCTGTCCACATCCCCTCCAGCATCTGTTGTTGTTAGAGTTCTTGATTTTTGCTGTTCTAACTGGAGTGAGGTGATATCTCAATGTTGTTTTGATTTGCATTTCTTTTATGGCTAGGGATGTTGAACATTTCTTCATGTGTCTATTGGCCATCCTTCTTTCTTCTTCAGAGAAGCTTCTCTTTAAGTCTTTCGCCCACTTACTTATTGGGCAGTTGTTTCTTTGAGGATTTGTTGTTGGGTGGTTTAATTTTTTGAGTTCCAAGTATATTTTAGATATGAGACCCTTGTCCGTTGTATGGCTAGTAAAGATTTTCTCCCAGTCCGTGGGCTTTCTATTGATCTTGCTAGCTATGTCATTTGCCCTGCAGAAGCTCTGCAACCTTATACAATCCCATTTGTCTAGCCTTTCTTTGATTTGTTGTGTTTCCGGGTCTCTATTCAGAAAATTTCGGCCTGAGCCAAGGAGACCCAGGGTTTCTCCTATTCCATCCTGTAATGTTTTCAGAGTGTCTGCTTTGAGTTCAAGGTCTTTGATCCATTTGGAGTTGATTCTGGTGCAGGGTGATATATAAGGATCTAGCTTTAGTTTTCTACATGTAGTTAACCAGTTTTGCCAGCACCATTTACTGAAGAGGCTGTCTGTCTTCCATTCTATTGTTTTAGCTCCCTTATCGAAGATTAGATGGCTATAGGTCTGTAGGTTCATTTCTGGGTTTTCAATTCTATTCCATTGGTCCTGAGGTCTGTTCTTATGCTAATACCAAGCTGTTTTGATTACTATGGCTTTATAGTAGAGTTTGAAATTTGGTATTGATATTCCTCCAGCAGTGTTCTTTCCGTTGAGGAGCGTTTTTGCTATTCGGGGTCTATTATTGTTCCATATGAATTTTTGGATTGCCTCTTCTATTTCCTTGAAGAATGAGGGTGGAATTTTGATAGGTATTGCGTTGAATTTGTAGATAGCCTTGGGAAGTATTGCCATTTTCACGATGTTAATCTTTCCAATCCAGGAGCATGGGAGGTTTTGCCATTTTTTAAGTTCTGTGTTGATTTCCTTTTTCAAGATTTTAAAGTTTTCATCATAGAGGTCCTTCACTTCTTTAGTTAAGTTAATTCCTAGGTATTTTATTTTTTGTGGGGCTATTACAAATGGAGTTGCTTTCCTAATTTCAGCCACACTTTTCTCATTGTTGGCATACAGAAAAGCCATTGATTTTTGGGGGTTAATTTTATAACCTGCTACTTTGCCAAAGTTTTGAATCAGCTTGAGTAATTTGGGAGTGGAGTCTATGGGATTCTTTAAATACAAGATCATGTCATCTGCAAAGAGGGAGAGTTTTATTTCTTCTTTCCCTATTTGGATCCCCTTTATGTCTGCATCTTGTCTTATTGCTGTAGCTAGGCATTCTAATACTAGATTGAAGAGAAGTGGAGAGAGTGGGCATCCTTGTCTTGTTCCTGAGTTAAGAGGAAATGGCTTTAGTTTTTCACCATTGAGTATAATGCTGGCTGTAGGTTTGTCATATACAGCCTTTATTGTATTGAGGAATGTTCCATGGATTCCTAATTTTTCCAAAACCTTCATCATAAAGGGGTGTTGGATCTTGTCGAATGCTTTTTCTGCGTCTATTGAGATAACCATGTGGTTCTTATTCTTGCTCCTGTTGATGTGATGAATAATATTAATTGATTTGCGTATATTGAACCAGCTTTGCATCCCTGAAATGAATCCTGTTTGATCGTGGTGTATGATTTTTTGGATGAATTTTTGAAGTCGATTGGCCAAAATTTTGTTGAGAAGTTTCGCATCAATGTTCATCAAAGAAATGGGTCTATAGTTCTCTTTCTTTGATGAGTCCCTGCCTGGTTTTGGGATGAGGGTTATGATGGCTTCATAGAATGTGTTCGGTAGTGAGCTTTCTCTTTCAATTTCATTCAAGAGTTGGAGGAGAATTGGTGTGAGCTCTGCTTTGAAGGCCTTGTAAAATTCCGCTGTAAAACCATCTGGTCCTGGACTTTTCTTAGCTGGGAGGTCTCTTATTGCTGTTTCTATTTCAATGCTTGATATGGGCTTGTTAAGATAGTTTACCTCATCTTGGTTTAGTTTTGGCATGTCAATATTTGCTAGGAAGAGGTCCATTTCTGTCAAGTTCTCAAACTTATTAGCATAAAGTTTTGAGAAGTATTCCCTTATAATGTTCTGAATCTTGCTTGTTTCCGTGGTGATGTTTCCATTCTCATCTCTGAGTTTATTAATTTGGGTGTGTTCTCTTCTTTTTCTGATAAGATTTGCTAAGGGTCTGTCAATTTTGTTAAGTTTTTCAAAGAACCAACTCTTTGTTTTGTTGATTCTTTCTATAGTTTTTTTGGATTCTAATTCATTTAATTCTGATTTGATTTTGATTATTTCTTTCCGTCTACTGGATTGGGGTTTATCTTGCTGCTCTTTTTCAAGGAGGTTTAGATGTGTCATTAAATTGTTAGTTTCAGATCTCTCCAATTTGTTGATGTAGGAGCTCAGAGCTATAAACTTGCCTCTGAGTACTGCCTTTGCTGTGTCCCAGAGGAGCTGGTATTTTGTGTGTTCATTTTTGTTGAATAGCATGAACATTTGAATTTCCTTTCTAATCTCTTCCATGACCCACTCATGATTCAGCAGTGTGTTGTTCAGCCTCCATGTGATACCGGACTTTCTTTGGTGGCTTTTGATGTTGAGTTCTAACTTTATTCCCTTGTGGTCAGAGAGAATGCAAGGTATAACTTCAATGTTTCTGAATTTAGACAAGTTTGCTTTGTGGCCTAAAATGTGGTCTATTTTAGAAAACGTTCCATGTGCTGCTGAGAAAAACGTGTATTCTGATGCTGCTGGGTGAAATGTTCGGTAAATGTCTGTTAAGTCTAGTTGATCTATGCAGCTGTTTAGATCTGCGGTTTCTCTGTTGAGTTTTTGCCGAGTTGATCTATCTAGTGGGGAGAGTGGTGTGTTAAAATCCCCAACGATTAATGTCTTTTGATCTATATGGGATTTGAGGGAAAGTAGTGTTTCTTTGATAAATTTGGGTGCTCCATTGTTTGGCGAATAGATATTTAGAATTGTAATATCCTCCTGAAGGAGAGATCCTTTAATTAGTATGTAGCGACCTTCTTTATCTCTTTTCATGAATTTTAATTTGAAGTCTATTTTATCTGATATTAGGATTGCAACTCCCGCCTGTTTATGCGGTCCGTTTGCTTGGTAGATTTTGTTCCAGCCTTTAACATTGAAAATGTGTTTGTTTTTATGGGCAAGATGTGACTCCTGCAGGCAGCAGATAGAAGGGTCTTGTTTTTTAATCCAACTAGACAGTCTATGTCGCTTGATTGGAGAGTTCAGTCCGTTAACATTAAGAGATAGGACTGAGAGGTATTTGGGAGTTCCTGCCATGTTATCTACCTTCTTGGGGGCTGCGAAAACTGGGTTCTTCCTATGGTTCTTGGATTCTCAGTTTGGGTGCAGTTTCTTATCCTTTATTGCGGTCTTGTTGGTTTTCTATGTGTAGGACATCTTTAAGAATCTTTTGTAGGGCTGGTTTGGTGGAGATGTATTGTTTCAATTTTTCTTTGCTATGGAAGGTTTTTATTTGGCCTTCAGTTATGAAGGAGAGTTTAGCTGGGTACAGTATTCTTGGTTGATAGTTGTTTGTTTTTAGGGCATGGCATACATCATTCCATCTTCTTGCTTTGATTGTCTCTGCTGAGAAATCTGAGGTGATTCTAATTGGTTTCCCTTTATAAGTGATTACCCTTTTCTCCCTGACAGCTTTAAGGATCTTTTCCTTGTTCTGAGTTGATCCTGTGTGGATTATAATGTGACGGTGGGATGTCCTATTCTGGTCTGGTCTATTTGGGGTTCTAAAGGCTTCTTGTATCTGGACAGGCCTATCTTTTTGCATGTTTGGGAAGTTCTCTACTAGGATCCTGTTAAACAGATTTCCTAGACCATTAACTTCTGTTTCTAGGTGTTCCTCTACACCCATTATCCTTAGATTAGGCCTTCTGATGGTGTCTTCCAGGTGTTGCATAGATCTATCATATTTCTTGGACTTGTCTTGTATGGTTGTATGTTCTTTCTCTATAATATCTAGGCTGTCTTCAATCCCTGAGATTCGATCTTCTGCATGGTCTAACCTGCTGTCAAGACTCTCTACTTTGTTTTTTATCTCTTTTCCTTCTAGTTGGTCAGCTTTGATGGCTTCAAGTTCTTTGTTGAAGCTCTGTTTTAGGTCTTGTATGAATTTCTTTACTTCCTTAATTTGGTGTTCAGTGTTTGTCCTCAAATCGCTTAGTTGATTGGTTATGGTTTCTTTGGGCTCCCATTCCTTCTGTTGGGTTCCATTCAGCATTCCCTTTGTGGTCTCCCTGACTTCCTTCAGCTCTTTGTTAATGGATTCCATGAATGCCTTTAGTGATCTTTGTGTGTTCTCTACCTGGTCTCTCAATTCCTGTATTACTCTTTGATTTGCTTCCTCCCGTTCGTGGGATTCCTGCAGATCTCTTTGAGTGTTCTCAGCCTGCTCACGCCATTCCTCCCTTTCTCTTTGAGTATTCTCAAGTTGTTCACGCAAATCCTGTATCAGTTTTTGAGTAGCTTCCTCACGCTTATGATATTCCTGTATAAACTTCTGGGATGCCTCCTCTCTCTCCCTATCACGCTCATACAGAGTCCTTTGTACGTTGTCAAACTTTTCATTTATCATGTTTGCCACCAGTGTTTGTAGAGCTGTTTGGGAACTCTCCTCTGGATTATTCATTATCTGTTCTAACCCCTGATTATCAGGATTGGGAATTGAGATACCCGAATTTGCCATTTTTCTTGTGTTTTTCCGGCTTACTCTGCCCATTTGAGATGAAGATAGCACCAGTTTTGTGCTAGAACACTATCTTAAGGCAACCATCAACCAAAGTTTGCATTTGTACAGTCAATAGTCTACAGATACAATCTAGTTCAACAGATACATCTATTCGACATCAAACAACTATATGTTAAAGGACTTCGAACCGCAGAAAAGAATTTGGAAAGCCAGAAATTATTAGGGTTAGGAAGAGATGTGGGTAAAAAATAGGAATAGATTGGTGTGGGGAGGCACAGGGAGAGTTAACTATGTCCTAATCACAATGCAGGAAATAGGTTGGGTAGGATATAAGTATAGAGAGAGAGTAAAAGAAGAAAGGGAAAGGGGAATGAAAAGAGACCAGAAAAAAAATAGAAACGTAAAAATTAATGTTATTTTAGAGATTAAAAGACCATGTATTTATAGAGGAATATGAATATGTTGAGAGAAAGGGAGGGACATAGAGGAGATGAGAAAAACTTTAAAAAAATGCTTAAAATATTGTATAGGTATAAAGTACTGCTATTAGTGAATTTAAGTCTCAGAGGTTTTGAATTGAGTAATAAGTTTGTGGATTAAGTGTGTACACAATGGGGAATAGGGTCTACTGGTTAACTACGGGTTTATCTGAGGATGTGCAGGGCGAGAGTTAAGTCACATAAAGATGAACAAAGAGGAAAAGATGGAAAGGATAGGAAAGTGAGAAGAAAAGATCAGAAGTTCAGTAGAGCTAGAAAAAAAAACAAAAAGATAATTAAGAATGAAAGAAAAAGAGAAAGAAGACAAGAAAAGAAAAGAAAACACACATTCACGTATTTCTAAAATAAAAATTATAAGAGGAGAAAAAAAAAAGTTAATGGAAAACAATTATTTTTTCAGAAGAGGCAAAAATTAAAGATTAATAAAAGTTTTAGAAAAGCAAAAAAAATTTTTTATATATATATAAGGTAACAAAAAATGAAAAAAAAAACAAAACAAGAAAAAGAAAAAAAGAAAAGAAGAAGAAGAAAAAAAAAGTTCTTTGATTTTTTTTTTTTTTTTGGGGAGGGGTGGGAAGAGTCCTGTATCTCCCTTTTGTCTGTAACCAGAGTCTGGTTGGAGTCTCTGGTCAGCTTGAGGTCCTGTGGCTTGATTGGTTTCTTAAGTCAGTTTGTTGGAACAGGCAGAAAAATGCTCTGCTTTACCCAAGATTTTGAGATCCCCCTCCCAGGTTAGTTTACTGGGAGGGTGATCTGCTTTGAGAATCACAAAAGAGGGGGATGCAGTGATGAGGCTAGGTTCTGGGTAGAGTTGAGGCCTTTCAACGAACAGTAGCTTTTCCCTGGGGCTATTTTGTGAAAAAAAACTCACAGCACCCAGCCTGGAGCCATTCTCAGGGTTTCTGTTTTTCAATTGATTGTGGTGGCTGCTAGAGGGCGGGGCAGCCTCTGGCTCTGGCCACCCAGCGAGGAGAGCCACTCCAATGGCTGGTGCCTGAGCTGGGCGACCCCTCCCTGGATGGAACTGAGTCTGTGAGGTCACCTCACCGCCAAGTTCCTGTGACCTGCCAAATGTCTAGCTCTATTCCAAGGCCTGAGCTGGAGCTAGCCGCTCCTCCGAGCTTTGTCGGTATCCAAGATGGAGATCACCGGTGCTGGGGGGGGAGGGGTGGCCTTCCCTCCTCTGCTCCCAGAGGAGTGAGGAAGTGGGGCTTCTACTCACGCGGAGTCATGGATCTCGGGTCGTCTCTGGTCTGCAAAGTGCAGGATGAAGTTGTCCGCTCCTTGTCGGTTCTTGCTGGTGTTGAGTAGAATCCGCTCGTCTGCTGCGTCTGGCTCCTTCGTCCCGGACTGCGTCTCAGGTATGCCTCCACGGCGGTGGTCGCCGCTGCGACCCTGCCACCGCAGCGGCAGCTGCTCCGATGTGTCTGCTTGGCTTCCCCTCTCTTGACTAACTCTCTGTCCTGTGATGGCACGCTTGGTGTGATTCTCTGGCTTGGGACTGTTCACTGGAACTCTGAAACTGTTTTCTATGCAAGAGCTTGTTCAGATTCCAGCTTCTCCTCCGCCATCTTCCCGGAACTCTGTACCAGAGTTTTTAGTAACAGAAATTCTCTACAGGAATCCACTTTGAATTTCCTCCTTCCACTAAAGTGCCCTTTGGAAAAGATTGAAGTGAGATTATACAGGTAGAATGCCAGAAACAAAAACGTATTTGAGATCATAACAAAAACCTTGATGAAGACCCTACCCAATGTGGTTAAATTTTCTAATGAAAGGAACTTAAGTGTATTTACCTGCAGACTTTCTGAAGACTACAAGACAAAAATATAAGAAATGCCCTCTTATACAATGGTTCTGAAAACAAAACAGACCAAGGAAAGACAACATAATGAGACAGAAGGGAATGAGGAACTTGTACATGTGATATAGAATGTAAAATACACTGAGTCAGGTAAAAATAATTTTGGTCACAATGCCTGGTTGTTGTTTGTTAACCTGTGACTTAATATAGGTCTCAGCAGGTGTCTGCCAAGCTATTTGTGTAGTTAGTCAATTTCATCATTGCAAGATCATCAGGATGATGAACTCCCACACACCTTAACATACCTGCAACACAACTAGACATACCTTCCTATTGGTCCAACAGTGTAAGGCAGACCTGTATTTAACCCATGCTTTGTATGTAGTATGCTATGTTTTTTTCACGCTTGATACAAAATGTCTCTGTCCAGAATTAAATGATGGCATTTATAGCGAAAAGGATTTAGGGTCATTTTTAACATCTAATGCATGCTGAAGTTTTTATTTATACCTCTCTTTGTCCCTTTCTTTCTTCCTCCCTTTCTTTTCTTTTCTCTCTTTTCTTTCTTTCTTTTTTCCTTTATTTCTTTCTTTTTTTCTTTCTTTTTTCCTTCCTTCCTTTCTTTCTTTCTTCCCTTTTCTTTCCTCTTTTAGGAAATGAGTATGAATTTAGATATTTTGTTTGCTGAACAAGAATTCTATCATTAGAATAATCCTTTTTCGATTTATTTACTTTGCTCATAGCTTATCCATTTTGCTGAGGGCCGAACACAGGGCAAGTTCCTCACCTCTGTCTGCCAACTAGCGGGGATCACAAATGCATTCCAACAAGCGAACCTTTAGGAAGATATGGGACTCTTATTACTTTCCTTGCACAATGGTTCTGATCTGTGATCCTCTCAAATTCTACCTCTTCAATTAGTGATGTGAGTTCCAGTAGCCTACCCTCATTATACATCTTCTAAATGAATTATTGAAGGCAATTTCACTTTAATCTCTTTTTTTGCCAGTCCACTGGCTGTTATAGTTTTATTTCTAGACAAATTATGTGTATATATGCACATTAGCTTTAAAATATTATTTTACCTCCTTTTTTCCTTTTTAATTTTCTTGGTCAAGGGGCTTGAATTCTGGGTCTGGGCGCTGTCCCTGGGCTCTTCAGATCAAGGCTCACATGTTACCACTTGAGCCACAGTGCCACTTCTGGTTTTCTGGTGGTTAATTGGAAGTAAGAGTGTCATGGATTTCCTGCCAGGGCTAGCTTTGAACTACTATCCTCAGATCTCAGCTCCTGAGTAGCTAGGATTATAGGCATGAGCCATTGGCACCCAGCTAAAAATGTTACTTATTTTATGTACTGTGATTTAGTTGAGGGAGTAACATGAGTGTGTAGAAAGGTAACTTTCAAGTTACCTCTCTAAATAATTTCAGAGTTTCATTTTCATATTTATTGCAGTTATTAATAACAGAAACTCCCAAATTAACAGAATAATCCTTCATTTTCTCCTTCCCATAGGTAGTATTGGAAGAGAATGAGATCTAAGACAATATGTACTTGAAATTATAAAAAAAATTATTTTGATGATACATGAATAACCCTATAACAGAACGTGCTTTTCATTTTCTAAAGAAAGGAATGTCATGAAAGTATATTTATTGGCAGGCTTTTCACCTGAAAAACAAAGAAAAAACAATATCATAAAAAAGCTGAAGGGAATCAGCAACCATGTAAGTGTGATACAGCATTGCACACTTTAAAACATGAACTGGTTCGGGTAAAGTAATACTTTGGGAAAGTATCTGTTCACTAAATTTCTTCATTATAAATTTTTTATTTTTATTTACATGTCACTTAATATATAACTGCATACATGTGAGTGCTATGTAGATATATATATATATATGTATATATATATCTATATATACTATATATAGATATATATAGATCTATCTATCTATCTATCTATCTATCTATCTATCTATCTATCTATCTATCTATCTATCTATCTATATATCATCAGTATCTGCCCAGTGAACTGTATGGTTATGTATGGTTAGGTAATTTCATCATGTCAAGTTCATCAAAAAGATTGACATCCATAAACCTTAACAACCCTGCAACACCACTGCACATGCAAACTTAAGTGTTCACCATTGTAAGCTAGACATGTGTTTTAACAAAGCTTTATATATATGGTGTTATTTTTTCATTTAGTCTTGACACAAAATGTATGTGCTCCTAGAAGTAAATGATGGCATTTATAACTACAATAATTTAGTGTAAATCTTTACATTGAACAAATGCTCAATATGAGTTGTTCTTTCTTTCCTTTTCTTATTTTATCTTTAAGAATTTGATTTGAGTTTTGATGTTGTGTTTGCCAGACAAGTATTCCACCACTGGAGTCACTCCACCAATCCTTTCTAGTTTAAGTTACTTTACTCATAGAGTAGCAATTTTTGCACCCAGCCCAAAAAGCAGGGATCATGATTGCATTCCAATATCCCTACCTAGTAGGTTGATATGGGTGATACTTTCCTTCCTAGACTGATTCAGAACTGTGATCCTCTCAAATTCTCCCACTTTAGTTAATTGTGTGAGCTCCAGTTCTCCCTACTTCTAGAAGATAGGACAGACATGAATGATTACAGGTAATTTGAGTGAATCATTGGCTAATATAGGTGATTTGGTATTAAAGTGTAGGGTAAGTTTTAAAGTATAATCACAGTAGTCAGATAATTTGCTAAGTAATTTGGTTTCACATTAATAACACATCTTGACCAGAATTAAGGACTTACTTTTGCTGTCTGTCAACTTGTATGTCATTTGGTAAAATAAACTTCATGTCTACCTTGTGGGATAAAGAACTTTGAATGGTCTGATGTGCTGGTTCATATCTATAATCATGGTTAGCAATCAGAAATAAATAGATCACAATTTGAACATAGCCTAACCAGAAATCTAAGTAGACTCAATCTCAACAAACTAGTGGATCATGTTGAATCATGCCATTAATCTCAGCACCACAAGAGGCTAAGTATCTGCCTAATACCTGTGTCACTTGAGTAACTGGGACTCTTGTAGGCAGTCACCTCTACTGATGCAGAAACTGGGCTGAGATTTAGCAAGAGGAGGGAGGAGTCTGCCCCACCTTCCCAGGGTGAACCTCACAGAATGCAGTGATCATGCTTGCTTTCCTCCTCCAAATGTCTTGAGATGCCATGCTCCTGAGTGTTCATTATTTGATTCCAGTGACCTGTGGTAGAGGTATAAGGAAACATTAAATAAATTTCACATATGCCAATTGAGCAGCTCTCTCAGCCTGTGAGTTCAACTCAGCAAATGTTCATTATTTGAGAGGTGAGAATACTGAGGTAAGGGAGAGAGGGAGGGTGAGTGAAAGAGAGGACAGATAGAGAGAGAGAGAGCTGGGCGCCGGTGGCTAACACCTGTAATCCTAGCTACTCAGGAGGCTGAGATCTAAGGATTGCGGTTCAAAGCCAGCCTGGGCAGGAAAGTCCGTGAAACCATTATCTCCAATAAACCACTCAAAAACCAGAAGTGGTGCTGTGGCTCAAGCAGTAGAGCGCTCGCCTTGAGCTCAAGAGCTGAGAGACAATGCCCAAGCCTAGAGTTCAAACCCCATGACCGACCAAAAAACAAAAGAGAGAGAGGGGAGGGAGAAAAGAAATGAAGGAAGGAAGGAAGGAAGGAAGGAAGGAAGGAAGGAAGGAAGGAAGGAAGGAAGGAAGGAAGAAAGGAAGGAAGAAAGAAAGGAAAGAAAGAAAGAAAATAACTGAGAATGAATTGTTTGGAGTCAGGAGTCATATGTCAGAGGTACTACCTGGATTTGGTGTTAGGTCTGCTCCAGGTCATGCAGATCCTATGCCGACACCTTCCCAATTCTTGGCTAAGTTTCAACTCTTTATGAGTTGCCTAGTATCTGACACACCTGGAGGCAGCCACCTCCCCATCCTGTTTAGTCACAACCTGGTCAGCCTCTGGTCACACTATCCATCTGACCAGAGGTGAGTCCCAGAACTTGAAGTCACATCCAGATCCAGTGTGGCCAGAGTTTTCCCCAAATGGCCTCACCTCATCTGTTTCTTCACATAGATACATCCTTGCCCGAGGTTGAGTCTCCCCATTTTTTTTAAATGCCTTCCACAATGTATGGCATGGGACGCTATTCAGTAAATAAACTTCTTTACCTGACTGAATATGGTGTGGTGTTCTATTCATTGGCTACTTAATGAAACTCACCTAATTAATATACTTTACACTTCAGAGTTTCTAGTTATGAATCCATGGATATTTTTGTGACACATGTGAGATCAGTATCTACAAAACATATTTACTAGCATAATTTGACAGTATAATTCTGCCTGGAATCTTTAATAGCAGCTTAATTAACCATAAAGTCTATTTTGTTTGCTTTGCTTTGCTTTGTTTTTGCTTAAAGTAATAGAAGAGTTGGTGAGACAATCTGTATGAAGACTCAGGGCCTGTGTTGGAGGGGCAGAATGATGCCGGGTCTGGCCTCAAGATTATCTGAGGACTGTGTTTGTGTATGTGGAAAGCTCTTGGCATGCCGGGCTAGAGAGGGAACATGTTCTCTCTCCCAATCTCAAAGCTCATGTCAGACTCCTGGGAGCTAAGGAAGTAGTTCTTCTGCTTACTTAATCATAGACGAACAGCTAGTCAAGCATTTTCCTGAGTACGGCGAAGTGGTTTGAGCTTGTGCTAAAATAATTTAGATAAAAATATACAAATACTTTGTCTCATAGTTTAAGCAAAATTGTATCTGTTGAAATTGTTTGTGTGAATGTCTCCTGACTAAATCTTGGCAAAGATAATACTTGCTTGTCTTTAAATACCCACTAGCAATAAAGTACACCATGCAGTGGCAATTGCTGTTTGCACTCTGCAACTCCTGTGTCCTGGTGATTTTGCCACCCATACCCAGGGACCCCAACGCCTTAGACGTTGACAACTGTGACCCAAACAGGGACCCTGCAGTGTTGAATTCAGGAAGGAATATTCAGGTAAATACTTTTAATTACAGGGAGATGGGACAAGTTAAATCTACTCCGTACTTGCATATCCTAAAATATTTATTTGCTGCTTATGGTGTAACTATGTATTCTTTTGACATAGAAATGTGTATTAATGTAGTTAGGGAATGGAATCCTTGGTTCCCTGACGAAGGGACGTTAGATGTTGATAATTGGAAATGAGTAAAGTATAATGTAAAAAGAGCTGTTTGAGAAGGGGAAAGGATTCCTGTTAGATTTTGGTCCATTTGGGCTATTTCACATACCCTTTTTAAAGCTTTAAATGAGAAAAGATTAATAGCGGGCTTAACGAAAGAGGCGGCACCTTTTATTGTAGATTTACTAATGGACTCTGAGGTTAAGGGCAATGGATAAGCATGCATCACAATTAACAGAGAAAAAACAAGAGGTAAAGAAGGCTGAAAAGGAACAAACTGAAAGAGTAAATAGAATGTCTGAGCAAATGGAATTGATTTTATCAAGATTACAACTTATGGAGTTAGAAATTAGGAGAGTGAAAGGAGAATCTGAAAAAGTGAAAGTAAAACAGCCTTTGGCTCCTCCCTGGCAGATACAATTTTTACAGCGTCACTCTCACACAAAACAGAAGGCTCAGACAGTGAGTTTGATGATGAAATGCCTATTTTTACTTATCCTGTAATTTGACCACCTCCTATGAATGGTATATCTCAACCAGCCAGATATGAGGGTGTTGCTGTCGATGATATTGGTAAACTTAAGAAGGCAGTGACGTTGTATGGTCCTCAGTCTCATTATGTTAGGGAATTGCTTAATGGGCTTGCCCGACATTACAATAATTTGCTCCCGAGGATTAGAAGATGCTTTGTAGAGCCTTGCTTAAGCAACCTGAATACCTACAGTAGCAAATGTGGTTTACTGAGTTATATACAGAAAGGACTAGACAAAATGCACAGAGCAATAATCCATGCCTGCAGGATATAACCCTTCCCATGTTGAGTGGAACAGAACAATATGCAGATGCTCATATGCAAGTGAACTCTCCTGAAGAGATCCATGAGCAGTTATGAGACATAGGTATTGAGGCATGGGAGAGGATTCAGCTGGTAGGAGAGCATTATGGCTCCTGGACTATAGTAATTCAAAAACCAAATAAACCCTATGTTGAATTTTTATCATGATTGACACTGACCTTGGAACATACTATTGTGGGAGAGACTGCACTTCAACAACTACCGAGCATGTTGGCTTATGAGAATTCTCATGAGGACTGTAGACGAGCCCTATTGCCTATTAAAGAATCTGGGGATATAAATACATATTTAAGGGAGTGTAAAGACATTACATCCGAATCCAGGCATATGCAGTTGTTTGCTGAAACTATGGCCACTACCTGGCAGGCTTTACAAACCAAACCCTCTAATCTAAAATGTTTTGGATGTGGTCAAACAGTACATATAAAGAAGAATTGTAAAAAGGCTACTGATGTTAACAAGAGAGGACCAAGAATTTGCCCTAAATGTAAAAAGGAAAGCACTGGACAACAGTGTGTAGATCAAAAATAGACAATAAAGGAATTCCTATAAAAATGCTTACCCTATGCAGGGAAAGTTTGCATCTGGCCAGCCCCGGGGCCCAGGATTAATAACCGAGGGTAGCCAACCATTTTACTTCCTAGTCCCTGCCACAGCCCACAGCGCCGCAATGGACATGCCGATTCATTCATCTACTGAGAGGCATATTGGTTTAAAACATGCTTGCATGTAAGTATGAATTATGGTCATTCAATTTTGAAAATTGACAGATGCCACCTCCCCAGACATACCAAATCATGATTTCTAAGTAAGATAGGATTTTATGGTGGTACAAGTGTTGAGATATCTGGATGAGTCTAATGGGTATCTTGCACTGAATTAGGCAGGAAGATATCCAATATCATATGGGATAAAAAATGTTAGTGAGAAATTATTCCCTTGAGAAAGATATAGGAGGCTGCCAGAGGTATGGAGAAATTCAGATAATTTTGGAGGATTTAGAAATGAAAGCTCAAGTACGTCTCTTTAAGTGGAAGGGCAAAAGAAGGGGAAGAGAAGAAAATAACTGAAAGCAGATCATTGTCCCAACTTAAAGTATAAAAAGACATAACCTATAACTTCCAAGTTAAAGAGAGACCAATATAATACGTCCCACTTAATTTAGATATATGCAAAATATTTATTTGCCTTTTTCCCACTTTAATGCTCCAAAATAAATGAAGACTTATAAGAAACGTTATGTGATTGTCGTTACTTCAACCTGAACATTAATTGTGATGAGCCCTCTTTTTCTCAGTATGCTCTTGGAAAATACTCCCTAAATTGATGATGTTGTGACTGATTAGAGAGCCAGAGTAATGGGTTTCTACTTGTATGATAATCCCAGAAGAGTTTAATGCAGTTTTTTTCTCAAGGTATCCAAGTATCTGATGCTATACTCTGAACACCCCCTCACACCTGAGCACATTATTTGAAATTGTACATCAGCATTTCCTTGGCACATTCTACTTTGTGCCTTTGTCTTTTTTGCATGTTCCTTTTGATTGCTTTATTTCCATTTCATCTGTACAAACTGCTAAGAATACTGTTCAGCTACCACTTCTTGTTTGCAAACAACCAGTCTATGTATGAATGTACTTTGTCCATGTTAACCAATAGGGTAGTACTCACTGTCTGAGGAGAAAAGTTACACAGTATAACTCTATGCCAACATTAGCGGGTGTAGAATTTAAGGCATTTTGAGACAAACAATGATATTTGAATTGAAAGGCTCCTTAGGGACATTTTCTTGGAGCTCATTAGTTTACCCAGGAGAAACATAAATATCCACACACTTTGGAGCTAATTAGTAAGTAACTGAATTAACACTAGATCCTAGATGTTGTGTTACTACAAGTCACCATTGTATTACTGGTACATCAGAATCCTTTCCTAGATGCATATATGTGTCAGAAAATGAAAGAAAGGCATTAAAACGAAATTCTTATCTGTTTAGGCATTTAGTCCTTGTGGTGAGGGTAATGTCTGAACTCTTCCATTCAATAATACCTTGAAGTTTATAAGAGCACTTCCTACATATAAGAATTTGTGGCAGGTTCATTGAGAGGGTTATTTCAGCATGGAGATATCCCTAACAAGAATTATATTTAAATAGAGTATATGGCAGTTATGACATATCAATGGCTATTGAGGCATTTTCTATTCTAAAGAAGAATCAATTTGTGGAGTCTTCAGTAACATCAGTAAAACTGTATGTTCAACCTATACTTGGTGTTACTTGTCCTACATTTATAATGAATAACCTGATAAGATGTCCAAACATATCTAACGATATTTCAATAAAATCCCAAGCTGATGTAGATACATGGGTCACTCATTGGGACTGTAGGGCAAATGAGGCTTGTCTGTGCTATAGTTCAATCCATAATCTCCTTCAAAAATATTCACAGAATATATCTAAGTAAAGTTCATGACACTTACATCTGTATAATACTTCTAAGGTCAGGATAAAAGCATTTGTTCCCAAAATTTAAAATCAACAGGGTCTGTTGAATTCATGGATCTAGAATTTTATGGCTTCACATTAATATCTCAAAATTTCATCAATATGACTTACATCTCTACCAGTTCACCAAAACACTGTTCTTATTGAACTTGTCTATGTCCTTTAAGTTTTCAAATCCAAATAGCATTTTTCCTTCAATGTCTCTGTAAGTTTTGACCTATTCTTCCTGAAAATTATTTCCTTCCTTTCCTTCTGTAAATCTGTTTCAATTACTTTCTTGTTTCCTTATCTCTTTCTTCCAATCTTGTCCACACTGGTGCTCACATTGCTACACTTATGTCATAACTTTTCTTTTCCTCTTACCTTTAATAATGCCCCCAATTTTATCATTCTTTTTCATATTCATGGTCGTGGATATTTTGATGATATCTAAACAGACCTATCTTTGCATCTGTTTAATATAAACTTTGGAAATATCAGAGTTTTTTCCCCTAAATACATCATTTTCACCTGTAATCCTTATCACCAAGAATAACATTCACACATTTGCTTGGCCAGAGATGTAGAACCCTTTAGATTTCTTCTTACCCTTCTACTCCCACCCATTATATAAGATGAACGATCAAGATTTTTCTCAGTTTCTGTTACTAATTTGATTTTTTTTTTTTGTTGGTCGTGGGGCTGGAACTCTAGGCCTGTGTGCTGTCCCTGTGCTCTTCAGCTCAAGGCGAGCACTCTACCTCTTGAGCTACAGCAACACTTTCGGGGTTTTTTAGTGGTTTTCATTGGAGATCAGAGTCTCATGGACTTTTCTCCCTGGGCTGGCTTTGAACCGTGATCCTCAGATCTCAGCCTCCTGAGTTGATAGGATTACAGGCATGAGCCACTGGCGCCCAACACTAATATGATTTCTATGTACTCCTTTTTATGCCCCTGTCACAAGTCTGTTTCATATACTCGTCACTGGTCACCTAGTCTTAAACAATTTTTAGAAAGTATGTTTTTTCCCCATAGTCTTTTCATATTTGTCCTCTCCATCAACAAATTACTGCTCCTTGTAAGTATGCAGAGGGAAGATCTCAGACACAAATTCTAGTATCATTATTTCCTCACTACATTGAGTGTTGGCCGTACATTTCTCATCTGTAAATGGATGTAATCTACCAGAAATATTGACGAATACATTTGCTTACTCCTAGAGCAAGAAAAAAGAAAAGTGAAGAGTCCGTACATTTTCCACCTTAGCTTACAAATAAGGATAGAGTCAAATTCATTTTGTTGGTATAAAGTCACAAATTGTTTCATGCAGAAATAAAAATAAATTTTACCTCCTGGCTCTAAGGGTTGTGTCCTTTTAAGGCAACTACAGATATGTAAGTGGTATTATGTAAATTGGGTCATGTGTCTACATTTGTATTGAAGAACATACTCAACATATTATTGGAAAACTTTGGTTATTGAATAGTATCTATATGAGAATGTTACTTGAACTAATCGCACTAAGTTGAAAACTAATATTAGTCCATCAAAATTTTCTTATTGCTTTATGTGTTGCCAAGTGTTCTTCATAAACTTATACATAGATTTTCTTCAGTGAACTGGATAGAATCTAAAACTGACCAAGGATTTCTGCCTAATAGTGAAGCATGCTTGAGGCATGTGTTGTTACCTTCTAGGGATATATAACTAAGAAACTGGCTATGTGGGTGGTGAAAGTCTTTCTCCTAAGTTCCCAAGGCTAGAACAAACAAGATCATTTGATAACAAAGCACTCAGCTTATTATATTTTATCTATGTGGGACAATAAACAATTTAAAATAAATGATTTTATTTATAAACAAATGATACCACCAAGAAAAGTGAGTAAGTGGCGCTGTAGCTCAAGTGGTAGAGCGCTCTCCTTGAGTTGAAGAGCTGAGGGACAACGCCCAGGCCCAGAGTTCAAGCCCCACGACCGACAAAAAAAAAAAAAAAAAGAAAAGTGAGTACACATTAGAGAGACTGCAAGAATAACATTAGGGATTTACTGTCTCACCTGATTATGTGATTGTATTTCTTGATATTGAAGCTCTCCCCTTGTTATTCTTATTTTATGTAATCCAACACTGTTTATTATTATGTATTCAATGTGGGAAATCTAGCTTCAAAGATGTCTAAAAATTTTTCCTTTTCAATCATAACATTGTCATTATCAGGGTCACTCTGGTCATCATCAGTTTCAACAAAATTATTATTACATCATGCGTGCTAATTATTGAAAGTCTGGAATGTGTCTATGATTTTGTATTATTTGTACTTTGATTAATAATTTTAATATTACCACTGCGCATGCATCCATGTTAAATTTTTGAATAAATAAACAAAAAAACTAAACCATAACAGGTAGCTTGACTATGTGATTATAACAAATTATTGAACAGATTTTGAAGCATTGCACATTTATAACCAGTATGAATTAACTTCCTCTCTCCCTGTCATTGCACACAAATATTTAAGGGTTTGAACAGAATTTTTCAAGTAATATTCTATAAATATTACTACAACATCATGTGTATATCTAAAATTACCTTGAAAATAATGTATTCTACTTTCTATTGAAATATTAGTCATTTTACTCTAGGAAATTTTTGGAAAAATAGACTATATATCTTTGAAATGAAAAGGGTAAAAAATAGTAGCATAAAAGTTTTAGAGGGAGTGTATACATTCAGAAATACATGTGTGTGTGTGTGTGTGTGTGTGTGTGTGTGTGTAAATGTAATGTGTAGAAAGTCATACATTTTTAGTGAGAATTTCACATCATATATATATTTATGTATAGAATTATGTGCATTATAGTGAAATATACATCTTAAAATATAATTAAAATTAAAAAACATCATCAAACCAATTGCTGGTAACTCACGCATATAATTCTAGCTCCTCTGGGGGCTGAGATATAACAATTGTTTTCACATCTAGCCCCGACAGAAAAGTACATGTTAGATTCTTATCAACAATTAACCATTCAAAAACAGAAATTAGCCCTGTGCTTCAAGTTGTGCAGTGCTGGCCTTGAGCACAAAAAAGCTTAGGGACAATGCCCAGGACTTGCAAACAACAACAACATGTCTCACATTAATTTCACAAAAGCATTTTTAAACTGTTGTGAACATTTCTTAGAAACATGAATACATGCCCCTAGAAAATTTTAAGTAAAAAGGATAGAATATTTGTGTCTATGTTAAAGACATGACTATTTAGATTGTTTAAGATATTTAGGTAATGATTAGGAATTAAGAATAATGATAGGTAGGTAATAATTGGGACTGGTCTTTTATTCTGTTTTATGATAGTGATAAAATGATACCTGTAATGATTATATAAAATTACTCTTGGGTATTTGAATTATAATAAGTGATAAACATTTTTGAAGTTTATTTATTGTGAAAATTCTGTACCAAGGGGTTACGATTACATGGGCAAGGTAATGAGTATATTTCTTTTCAAACATTGTTGCCTCCTCCTTTGTTTCCTCTTCCCATCCCTTGCACCTCCCCCACACTGATCCCCACTCCTTCCCTCCCCCATTCCCCGGCCAACGTTTTAAAGTTCGTTTTTCGACATAACAAAAAATAACTCCATATTTCACTGTATTTGATATTGGTATAATTTGTAGAGGGGAAGGGAAAAAACAAATCATTTAAATAGGAATACAGGTGGAACCATTGCAACAATGAAATGTACAAGTCGTTATGTTGAAAAATGAACTTTACAACTTTGGTGGGGGGAGAGGATTGGGTAAGGGGAGTCTGAGAAGTGATGGGAAGAGGAAACAAAGGAAGAGGCAAAAATGCTTGATAAAAATGTACTCATTATCTTGTAATTATAAGCCATCTGTACGGCATTTTCACAATAAAAAAAAATACCTCTCAGTCCTATCTCTCAACATTACCGGACTTAAATCTCCAATTAATCGACTTAGACTGTCTAGTTGGATTAAAAAGCAAAATCTTTCTATCTGCCTTTAGGAGTCACGCCTTGCACATAAAAACAAACACATTTTGAAAGTGAAAGTCTGGAACAAAATGTACCAAGCAAATGACCCCCATAAAAAGGTGGAAGTTGCAATCCTAATATCAGATAAAATAGACTTCAAATTAAAATTCGTGAGAAGAGATAAAGAAGGTCGCTACATACTAATTAAGAGATCGCTTCTTCAGGAGGATATTACAATTCTAAATATCTATTTGCCAAACAACAGAGCAAGCAAATTTATCCAAGAACACTACTTTCCCTCAAAGCTCACATAGATCCAAAGACATTAATTGTTGGGGATTTTAACACACCACTAACCCCACTAGATAGATCAACTTGGCTAAAACTCAATAAACTGCAGATCTAAACAACTGCAAGGATCAACTAGATTTAACAGACATCTAACGAATATTTCACCCAGCAGTATCAGAAAACACGTTTGTCTCAGCAGCATATGGAACATTTTCAAAAACTGACCACATTTTAGGTCACAAAACAAAAGTCCAAATTCAGAAACATTGAAGTTATACCTTGCATTTTCTCAGACCACAGGAAATAAAATTAGAATTCAATGCCAAAAGCCACCAAAGAAAGTCCTGTAACACATGGATGCTGAACAACACACTGTTGAATCACGAGTAAGTCATGTAAGAGATTAAAAAGGAAATTCAAGTGTTCACAATATTCAACAAAAACGAACACACAAATTACCAGCTCCTCTGGAACACAGAAAAGGCAGTACAAAGAGGCAAGTTTGAGATATATGAAACCAACAATTTAATGACACATCTGAACCTCCTTAAAAAAAGCAGCAAGATAAACCCCAACCCAGTAGATGGAAAGAAATAATTAAAATTAAATAAGAATTAAATGAATTAGATTCCAAAAAAAAAAGAAAAAACACAGAAAGAATCAACAAAACAGAGTTGGTTCTTCGAAAACATTAACAAAATTGACAGACCCTTAACAAATCTTATCAGAAAAAGAAGAAAATTCACCCAAATAAATAAACTCAGAGATGAGAATGGAAACATCACCAGAGAAACAACCAAGATTCAGAACATTATAAGGGAATACTTCTCAAAACTATGCTAATAAGTTTGAGAACTTGGCAGAAATGGACCTTTTCATAGCAAATATCGACATGCCGAAACTAAACCAAGATGTGTTAAACCATTTTAACAGGCCCATATCAAGCATTAAGATAGAAACAGCAATATGAAAAGTCCCATCTAAAAAAACACCAAGACCAGACAGATTTACATCAGAATTCTACAAGGCCTTCAAAGCAGAGCTCACACCAATACTACTCCAACTCTTCAATGAAATTGAAAGAGAAAGTTCACTACAGAACTTATTCAATGAGGCCATCAAAACCCTCATCCCCAAACCAGGCAGGGATGCATCAAAAAAGAGAAGTTTAAACATATTTCTTTTATGAATATTGATGCAAAACTTCTCAACAAAATTTTGGTCAATTGACTTCAAAAATTCATCCAAAAAATAATACACCACGATCAAACAGGATTCAATTCAGGGATGCAAAGTTGGGTCAATATATGCAAATCAATTAATATAATACATCGCACCAACAAGAGCAAGGATAAGAACCACCTGGTTCTCTCAACTGTTTGAGAAAAAACATTTGACAACATCCAATAAACCCTTTATGATGAAGGCTCTGGAAAAATTAGGAACCCAGGGAACATTACTAAATAAAATAAAGGCTGTATATGACAAACCTACAGCCAGCATTACACTTAATCGTGAAAAACGAAAGCCATTTCCTCTTAAATCAAGAAGGGGACAATGGATTGCTGGGTCATAGGGAAGCTCTTTCCAAAGTGGTTGAACGAGTTTACACTCCCACTTACAATGAAGTAAAGTTCCCTTCTGTCCACATCCCCTCCAGCATCTGTTGTTATTAGAGTTCTTGATTTTAGCCATACTAACTGGAGTGAGTTGGTATCTCAATGTTGTTTTGATTTGCATTTTTTATGGCTAGGGAGGTTGAGCATTTCTTCATGTGTCTATTGGCCATTCTTCTTTCCTCTTCAGAGAAGTTTCTCTTTAAGACTTTAGCCCATTTATTTATTGGGCAGTTGTTTCTTTGAAGATTTGTTGTTGGGGGATTTAATTTTTTGAGTTCCAGTTATATTTTAGATATGAGACCCTTGTCCGTTGTATGGCTAGTGAAGATCTTCTCCCAATCCGTGGGCTTTCTATTGACCTTGGTAGCTATGACCTTTGCCATGTAGAAGCTCTGCAACTTCATGCAATCCCATTTGTCCAACCTTTCTTTGATTTGTTGTGTTTCTGGAACTCTATTAAGAAAATTTTGGCCTGTGTGGCATTTACCCAAATGTTCACAAACAAGACCACACTAAAACTACGAGCACGACTATGTTTATTGCATCATTATTTACTATAACTAAGATATGGAACCAACCCAGATGCCCCTCAGTAGATGAATGGATCCAGAAAATGTGGTATATATACACAATGGAATTCTATGCTTCCATCAGAAAGAATGACATTGCCCCATTTGTTAGGAACTGGAAAGACTTGGAAAAAATTATATTAAGTGAAGTAAGCCAGGCCCAAAGAAACATAGGCCCCATGGTTTCCCTTATTAGCAATAACTAGTATATGTCTGACTCAAGCAGAAAAGGTCAGATAATTTGATTTTAGGAAAATGAACCCTAAATATGTATTCAAATGTTATTTTTTCTTTCTTGCGATTGTTTCTAACACATTTGTAAAATGATTTCTTCGTTGCTTTGTATGTCCCTCCCCCACAGTATAACCCCTACTTTCACTGTATTTTATGTCGGTATAATTTGTGGAAGGGAAGGGGAAAAACAAATCTTTTAAATAGGAATAGAGGTGGACCCATTGCAACAATGACATGTACAAGTCGTTATGTCGAAAACGAACTTTACAACTTTGGTGCAGGGAGGGGGGGAGGATTGGGGGCAGGGGGAGAGTGGGAAGGGATGGGAAGGGGAAACAAAGGAGGAGACTAAAATGCTTGATAAGAAATGTATTCATTATCTTGCCCATGTATTTATAACCCCTCTGTATAGTATTTTCACAATAAAAAAAAAGAAGGGGACAAGGATGTCCACTCTCTCTAGTTTTTTTTTCAATTTAGTATTAGAATGCCAAGCAACAAGAATAAGAAATGGTGCAAACATAAAAATGGATCCAAATAGGGAAAGATGAAGTAAAACTCTCCCTCTTTGTAAATGACGTGATCTTGTATTTAAAGAATCCCATGGAATCCACTCCCAAATTACTGATAGTGATTCAAAACTTTGGCAAAGTAGCCGGTTATAACATTAATCCTCAAAGACAATGGCTTTTCTCTAATCCAACAATGAGAAAAGTGTGGCTGAAACCAGGAAAACAATTCCATCTATAATAGCCCCCCAAAATAAAACGCCTAGGAATTAACCAAAAAGTGAAGGACCTTTATGATAGAAACGTTTTTGTTTTTTGTCAGTCATGGGTCTTGAACTCTGGGCCTGGGTGCTGTCCCACAGGTCTTCACTTCAAGGCAAGCCCTCTATCACTTGAGGCACAGCAAGACTTCTGGTTTTCTAGTGGTTTATTGGAGATAAGAGTCTCACTGACTTTCCTTCCCTGGCTAGCTTTGAACCATGATACTCAGATCTCAGCCTCCTGAGTAGCTAGGAATACAGGCGTGAGCCACCAGTGCCCGGCTGATGAAAACTTTAAAAACCTGAAAAAGAAAATCAAAACAGTACTTAGAAAGTGGAAAAAACTCCCATGCTCCTGGATTGGAAGGATCCACATCGTGAAAATGGCAATACTTGCTAAAGTTATCTACAAATTCAATGCGATACATATCAATATTCCAACCTCATTCTTCAACGAAATATAAAAGGCAATCCAAAAATTCATATGAAACAATAAAAGACCCCGAATAGCAAAAATGATCAAAAACAGAAAGAAAAGTTCCTGAGGAGTATCAATACCAAATTTCAAACTCTACTACAACACCATTGTAATCAAAACAGCTTGATTACTGACACAAGATCAGACTTCAGGACCAATGGAATATAAGTGAAAATTCAGAAATGAACCTACAGATCTATAGCCATCTAATCTTCGATAAGGGAGCTAAAAACTAGAATGTAAGAAAGACAGCCTCTTCAGTAAATGGTGCTGGCAAAATTGGTTAATCACTTGTAGAAAACTAAAGCTACATCCTGTATATCACCCTGCACCAGAATCAACTCCAAATGGATCAAAGACCTCAGAGTCAAAGCAGACATTCTGAAAACATTATAGGATGAATAAAAGAAACTCTAAGTCTCCTTGGAACAAACCGAAATTTTCTTAAAAGAGACCCAGAAACACAACAAATCAAAGAAAGGTTGGACCAATGGGATTACATGAAATTGCAGAGTTTCTGCAGGGCAAAGGATGAAGCTAGCAAGATCAATAAAACACGGATTGGGAGAAGATCTTCACTAACCATACAACAGACAAGGATTTCATATCTAATATACCTGGAACTCAAAAATTTAAATCCCCTAACAACAAATCTTCACAGAAACAACTGCCCAATAAATAAGTGGGGTAAAGACTAAAAGAGAAACTTCTCTGAAGAGGAAAGAAGGATGGCCAGTAGACACATGAAGGAATGCTCAACCTCCCTAGCTATAAAATGAATCCTAATCAAAACAACATTCAGATTCCACATCACCCCAGTTAGTTTGTCTATAATCAAGAACTCTAACAACAGATTCTGGATGGTATGTGGACAGAACAGAACCCTACTGCATTGTTGGTGGGAGTGTAAACTTGTTCAGACACTTTGGAAAGTAGTATGGAGATTCTTCAAAAGACTCCACATAGAGCTCCCCTATTTTCCACCAATTCCACTTTTGATCATTTACCCAAATGATACAAACGTGATTATTTTAAAGCTACCAGCACGGCTGTGTTTATTGCAGCATTATTTACCATAGGTAAGATATGGAACCAACCCAGATACCCCTCAGTAGATGAATGGATTAAGAAAATGTGGTATATATACACAATGGAATTCTCTGCCTCTATCAGAAAGAATGACATTGTCCCATTTTTTAGGAAATGGAAAGACTTGTAAAAAATTTAATTAATTGAACTAAGCCAGGCCCAATGAAACATAGGTCCCATGGTTTCCCTTATTTACAATAACGTATATTTGTCAGACATGCAGAAACGGTCATATTAGTTGATGTTAGGTGAAATGAACCCCAATATAATTATTCAAATGTTTTTCTTTCTTGTGATTGTTTCTAACATTAATAAGTTGATTTCTTTGTTGTTTGCAGGTCCCTCCCCCACAAGATAACCCCTGTTTTCACTGTATTTAATGTTGTTATAATTTGTGGAGGGGAAGGGAAAAAACAAATAGTTTAAATAGGGATACAGATGGACCTATTGCAACAATGAGCTATACAAGTCATTATGTTGAAAGATGAACTTTACAATTTTGGCCTGGGAGGAGGTTGGGGGACACGTGGTGGGGGGATGAGAATGGATGTGAAAGGGAAACAGAGGAGGAGGCCACAAGGCTTGATAAGAAATATAGTCATTACTTTGCTCATGTAATTGTAACCCTTCTGTACAGTAGTTTCAGAATTAAAAAAAAGAAATATACTATTCAGGAAAAAAATATATAGAATTAGGGGCCTGGAAGGTGGCTCAGTAGTAGAGCACTTGCCTTGCATGCTTGAGGTTCTGGGTTCGATTCCTCAGCACCACATAATCAAAAAGAAAAAATCAGCAAGTGGCGCTGTGGCTCAAGTGGTAGATCACTAGCCTTGAGCTGAAGAGCTGAGGGACAGCACCCAGGCCCAGAGTTCAAGCACCATGACTGGACACCAAAAATATATATAGAGAGAATTATAAGATATAAAAATACTTAAGACTCAGGATCATTGTAGCTTTAACATTGTAGCATTAATAAATATGTGCCATGTATCTGTTGGATATATTTTCACTTCTGTTATAGTGTCCTTTGAATATTGAAAGATTATCATTTGATGTTATCCGGTTTATTCTTGCTTTTCTTTAGCCACTAATGAACGTCCTGAACATCTAGGATTACAGGCATGACATATTGGTGCACGTTTGTCTTTCAATATTTTAAAGGTTTTCCTCTTTCCTTTGAATTCAAACATTGTCCTGTCAGTAATTCTGCATATTCTCAGACTGTTGTTCTCAAAGATGATAAGCATATGTTTGGTGGGTAATTGTCATTCTCATTGTGTTTGACAAAGTTTTTGTTGTTTCTATTGATTTGCCCTTCCTAATTATTTCATATGATGATTAGAATATTTAATATATAGATTTCAGTTTTGCCTCTATGGAGATTGTAGAAGTCATGTCAAAAGAATGTTTTAAAAGATTCTTATAACGTACTTAAATAAACAAAGAATATATGTCACAATCACACACTGTATAAAAATGTTAATTCTCCGCAATAAAGATACACTCAGATGCAAAAAGAAATAAATAAATAAAAGATTCTTATAGAGACAGCATTGTGAACTTTATACATAAAAACGAAAAAAAAATTTAGTTGGTCTTTGTTCCTAAGAAGAAATTTTAAAAATAGGATTTAAATTACATGGTAACATATTTTTAAATGCCATATGAACAAAAAATATGTTAATCAGAAAAATTTTCCCTTGGTGACTGTCCCATTTACTCCCCCACCCCATTTTCCCTGTTCTGGAGCCTAGAAAGGAAAAAGAAAATTTGTGTTAATTATTAAACATTGTGAAATTCGCAAACTAGCTTTTTAGGAGCTCTAGAGGGTTGGGATGTAGAACTGTGTTAGATACCAAGCCTAGCATATGCAAGGCCCTGCGCTGGATTTTCAGCACTGAGAAAAGAGGAGGAGGAGGAGGAGGAGGAGGAGGAGGAGGAGGAGGAGGAGGAGGAGGAGGAGGAGGAGGAGGAGGAGGAGGAGGAGGAGGAGGAAGAAGAAGAAGAAGAAGAAGAAGAAGAAGAAGAAGAAGAAGAAGAAGAAGAAGAAGAAGAAGAAGAAGAAGAAGAAGAAGAAGAAGAAGAAGAAGAAGAAGAAGAAGAAGAAGAAGAAGAAGAAGAAGAAGAAGAAGAAGAAGAACAGCAACAACAACAACAACAACAACAACAAGAACAAGAAGAACAAGAAGAACAAGAACAAGAACAAGAACAAGAAGAACAAGAACAAGAACAAGAACAAGAACAAGAAGAACAAGAACAAGAACAAGAAGAAGAAGAAGAAGAAGAAGAAGAAGAAGAAGAACAAGAAGAAGAAGAACAAGAAGAAGAAGAACAACAAGAACAACAAGAAGAAGAACAAGAACAAGAAGAACAAGAACAAGAACAAGAAGAACAAGAACAAGAACAAGAAGAACAAGAAGAAGAAGAACAAGAAGAAGGAACAAGAAGAAGAAGAAGAAGAAGAAGAAGAAGAAGAAGAAGAAGAAGAAGAAGAAGAAGAAGAAGAAGAAGAAGAAGAACAAGAAGAAGAAGAAGAAGAAGAAGAAGAAGAAGAAGAAGAAGAAGAAGAAGAAGAAGAAGAAGAAGAAGAAGAAGAAGAAGAAGAAGAAGAAGAAGAGAAGGAGAAGAAGAAGAGGAGGGGCAAGGAAGAGGAAGAGGAAGAAAAGGAGGAGGAGGAAGAGGTACAGAATCAAATTTATCCACATTTTATTTAATGAATAATTATGGCAAAGAAGAGGTTCAAATTTCATTTTGATCTTTACAGTAGTTCCTGTTTAGCCTCTGGATATACATTTCAAGTGGATACCTGAAATCAATGAGGTACTTTATAGAGTTAACCCTCAGTATCCAGAATTTCCACAGCTAGGTGTTCAATCAACAAGAAATTTAAAATATTCAGGAAAAAAAAATTGTTCCCCAACATTCAATATAGCAACTATTTATATACTGTTACATGTATGTTGGTAGTAGATATAACCTTGACGTGATTTAAAGTGTAACTTACTTTGTATGACATACTATGTTATTTTCTATATGGGACTGGAGCCTATGCTGATTTTAGTATACTCAATCAGTTCAGGAAGCAACACTGTAAATACCAAGATGACCATTTTATGCTTTTACCCAGACAAATAAACTACAATAAAGCTTCAGTTATAAATTAGGTACAGTAAGACAATAAAAACAGTAACTAATAAAAATAGAAAAATTGTAACAATATACTGTTTAAAAAAAAGTAATGTGAAATGGATGTGGAAGTGCATACCTGTAATTCCAGGAAACAGAAGCCTAGGCAGGAAAATAAATCAAAGAGCTATACAGTGAAACTTTACCTCCAAAAGAACCCAAAAAACATAAAAAAGGTATTATGTGAATGTAATCTCTTTCAAAATATGAGATGTTTTTCCATTCAATCTTTTCAGAGCACAGTTGAACACAGATAACTAGCTACAGAAGGGGAAATTACAGTGAAGGGGACTACTGTATAATTATTTTTTGAAGAGAAAAACGTAACTTATTTAAACGTTCTTTTCTGAGAAGAAAAGCCATGCACAATTCTTTGGCCTTTTTCTGAAACTCTATGACATTTCTCCCCTCCCAACTAACCATCTTCCCAAACTAGCTTAGCTGTGCGATCAAGTCTTTCCACGGCAAAAATGCTTGATAAGAAATGTACTCATTACCTTGCTCAGGTAATTGTAACCTCTCTGTACGGTATTTTCACAATTAAAAAGAAAAAGAAGAAGTGCAAACATGATTTATTCCTGAACAATCAAGCTTCCTGTAGCCTGTTTCACTCTTCATATTTTGCTCTCAGATGCCCAGAAGACCCTGGTTTGAAGACATATTCTATATTGTCAGGTGTGTGAGATAAATGACTTCCTTAGAAGAAAATGTGAATTTGAAGATTGAAATTGAGAAGGGAAATCAAATTCTACCGTCTTTTTTATTAAGGACCAGAAAAAAATATGTGCTTACATGCTGAGAATAAGCAACTTTTGACACCAGTGGTAATGAATTTAATTTTGATGCTGTTGTCAAATGTCTCTGACGTGTCCTGAACCCTAATTCCTTATTTTCTGAGAGCACCACCTCTTCAGAAATTCTGATTTGTGCTGTGAATATTTATTTCCTGTAAAATGTAGTGGCTTGGATATTTTGATTTTGTGAAAGCTTGGTTAGTTTGATATTGTTCTCTCAGTTAAATTATAAGCAAGTAAAAATGAATTGAACCTGATTAAATGAAGTTCTTTCTGCCCATTTACTCTGGTACAGATTTCTCTGACTTAGGAAATCCACATTTTAAGTCATTCTGGATGCCTAACTAGGTCTGTGTATGTGGATGAGTCAATAAGAATTGCAGACTTTGCCATATTAATTTTGGAGCGAAAACTTACAGCTGATAACTGGGCAATGATTCAGAAGACAGCTGAGGCTGAAGCCATGAGCCCTACTGCCTGTGTTCAGCTCCCAATCCCTTCTAAAACACCCCTCACTTCCCATGAAGTGGTTTCTTTTTCTAGCCAAAAGTTTTCTGGAGATTCATCTTATGCTGGCCTCCTAGTATGCCAACATGAGGGGAGTCAAAGCAAGCAAGGCAGATGTGGCACAGGGATTTTTTTGGTCGGTTGTGGGGCCTGAACTCTGGGACTGGGCATTGCCCCTCAGCTCTTCAGCTCAAGTGTAAAATCACTGATCTAAAAAACTGCATATATCAAGTAGATTTAACAGACATCTATTGAATAATTCACCCAGCAGCAACAGAATAAAAGTTTTCTCTGCAGCACATAGAACATTTTCCAAAATAGACCACATTCTAGATCACAAAGCAATCTTGTTCAAATTCAGAAACATTGAAGTTATACCTCGTATTCGCTCACACCACAAGGGAATAAAATTAGAACTCAACACCAAAAACCATCAAAGAAAGTCCTGTAACACATGGAGGCTGAACAACACACTGTTGAATCACCAGTGGGTCAGGGAAGAGATTAGAAAGGAAATTCAAATGTTCATGATATTCAACAAAAATGAGCACACAAATCACCTGCCCTTCTGTGAGAGAGCAAAGGCAGTACTCAGAGGAGAGTTTATAGCTTTGAGTTCCTACATTAACTAATTGGAGAGATCTAAAACCAACAATTTAATGAGACATATGAACCTCCTTGAAAAAGAGCAGCAAGATAAACCCTAATCTAGGAGATGGAAAGAAATAATTAAAATTAAATCAGAATTAAACGAATTAGGATCCAATAAAACCATAGAAATAATCAACAAAACAAAGAGTTAATTCTTCAAAAAAATTAACAAAATTGACAGACCCTTAGCAAATCTTATCAGAAAAAGAAGAAAACTCATCCAAATAAATAAACTCAGAGATGAGAATGGAAAAATCACCAGAGAAACAACCAAGATTCAGAACTTTAAAAGGGAATACTTCTCAAAACTATGCTAATAAGTTTGAGAATTTGTCAGAAATGGACCTTTTCATAGGAAATATTGACATGCTGAAACTAAATCAAGATGAGTTAAAACATTTAACCAGCCCATAGCAAACATTGAGATAGAAACAGCAATAAGAGAAGTCCCATCTAAGAAAAGCCCAGGACCAGAAGGATGTGCAGCAGAATTCTATAAGGCCTTCAAAGCAGAGCTCACACCATGGCCCTTCAATGAAATTGAAAGACAAAGTGCACTACCGAACTAATTCTATGAAGACATCATAACCCTCATCCCAAAACCAGGCAGGGACTCATCAAAAAACAGAACTATAGACCAATTTGTTTGATGAACATTGATGCAAAACTTCTCAACAAAATTTTGGCCAATCAATTTCAACAATTGATCCAAAAAATTATACACCACGATCAAACAGGATTCATTTCAGGGATGCAAAGCTGGGTCAATATACGCAAATCAATTAATATTATTCATCACATCAACAAGAACAAGGATAAAAACCACATGTTTATCTCAATAGATGCAGGAAAGGCATTTGACAAGATTCAACACCCATTGATAATGAAGACTATGGAAAAACTAGGAATCCAGGGAACATTCCTCAATACCATAAAGGCTGTATATGACAAACCTACAGCCAGCATTATACTTAATGGTGAAAAATTAAAGCCATTTCCTCTTAAATCAGAAACAAGACAAGGATGTTCATTCTCGCCACTCCTTTTCAATCTAGTATTAGAATGCCAAGATATAGCAATAAGACAAGATGAAAACATAAAATGGATCCAAATAGGGAAAGATGATGTAAAAGTCTCCTTCTTTGTAGATGGCATGATTATGTATTTAAAGAATCCCACTGACTCCACTCCCAAATTATTCAACCTTATTCAGAACTTGGGCAAAGTGGCAGGGTATAAATTTAAACCTCAAAAATCAATGACTTTTCTGTATGCCAAGAATGAGAAAAGTGTGGCTGAAATCAGGAAAGCAACTCCATTCATAATAGCTCCACAAAAAATAAAATACCTAGGAATTAACTTAACCAAAGAAGTGAAGGACCTCTATGATGAACACTTGAAAAACCAGAAAAAGGAAATCAAAACAGAACTTAGACACTGGTAAAAACTCCCATGCTCCTGGATTGGAAGGATCAACATCATGAAAATGGCAATACTTCCCAAGGCTATCTACAAATTCAATGCAATACCTATCAATATCCCAAATTCATTCTTCAAGGAATAGAAGAGACAATCCAAAAATTCATATGGAACAATAAAAGACCCTGGATAGCATAAAAGATCATTAACAGAAAGAAAAGTGCTGGAGGAATATCAATACCAAATTTCAAACTCTACTACAACACCATATTAATCAAAACAATGTGGTAATGGCACAAGAACAGACCTCAGGACCAATGGAATAGAATTGAACCTACAGATATATAGCCATCTAATCTTCGATAAGGAAGCTAAATAATTAGAATGGAAGAAAGACAGCCTCTTCAGTAAAAGGTGCTGGCAAAATTGGTTAATCACTTGTAGAAAACTAAAGCTAGATCCTTATATATCACCTGCACAAGAATCAACTCCAAATGGATCAAAGACCTCAGAGTCAAAGCAGACATTCTGAATACATTACAGGATGCAATAGGAGAAACCCTGGATCTCCTTGGCACAGGTTGAAATTTTCTTTATAGAGACCCAGAAACACAACAAATAAAAGAAAGGTTGGACAAATGGGATTGCATGAAATTGCATAGCTTCTGCAAGGCAAAGGACATAGCTAGCAAGATTGATAGAAATCCCACGGATTGGGAGAAGTTCTTCACTAGCCATACAACGGACAAGGGTCTCATATACCTGCAACTCAAAAAATTAAATACTCCAACAACAAATTCTCAGAGAAACAACTGCCCAATAAATAAGTGGGCTAAAGACTTAAAGGGAAACTTCTCTGAAGAGGAAAGAAGGATGGGCGATGGACATATGAAGAAATGCTCAACCTCTCTAGCTATAAAAGAAATGCAAATCAACCCAACATTGAGATACCACCCCAGCCCAGTTAGAATAGCTGTAATCAAGAACTCTAATAACAACAGCTACTGGAGGAGATGGGGACAGAAGGGAATCTTACTGCATTGTTGGTGGGAGAGTAAGCTTGTTCAACCACTTTGGAAAGTAGTATGGAGGTTCCTCAAAAGACTCCATATAGAGCTCTCCTATTTCCCTGCAATCTCACTTTTGGGCATTTACCCAAATGATCACAAACAAGACCATACTAAAGCTACCAGCACAACTATGTTTATTGCAACATTATTTACCATAGCTAAGATATGGACCAATCCAGATGCCCCTCATTAGATGAATGGATCTAGATAATGTGGTAGATATACACAATGCAATTCTATGCCTCTATGAGAAAGAATGACATTGCCCCATTTGTTAGAAAATCGAAAGACTTGGAAAAAATTAAGTGAAGTAAGCCAGGCCCAAAAATATAGGTCCCATGGTTTCCCTTATTTGCAATAACTAGTATATTTTTGAAACAAGCAGAAAAATTAAGATAAGTTCATGTTAGGTGATATGAATCCCAAGATAAGTATTGAAATGTATTTTTTCTTTCTTGCAATTGTTTCTAACATATTTATAAGATTATTTCTTTGTTGCTTTGTATGTCCCTCCCCCATGGTATAACCCCTGCTTCCATTTTATTTGATTTTGGTAAAATTTGTGGAGGAAATGGGCAAAAACCAACCTTTAAATGGGGATACGTTGGACCCATTGCAACAATGAGATATACAACTCATCATGTCCAATTACTAACTTTACAACTTTTGCCAGGGGCGGGGTGTTGGGAGGGGTGTAGAAGGGAGATGGAAAGGGATGAGAAGTAGAAACAGGAGGAGGCAACAATGCTTGATAAGAAATGTACTCATTACCTTACCCATGTAATTGTAACCCCTCTGTACGCTATTTTGCAAAAAAAAATTAAAAAGTTTGTCAGAATAATGTTAAAATTTTTTTTACCGAATAATCGTTAGTGTACCACGTAGAATCTGGATATGGTTAGTAACTCTAGAGCATTTTCTCATACTTTCAGAATTTTCGTAAACACATATAAGAGAAGTAAAATGAGGTGGTTCATACCTATAATCCTAGCTACTCTGAAAATGTAAATGTTGATAGTTACAGTTCAAGATCAAGCTGGAAAACATACAAGAAACCTCCAGCTCAATCAATAAAAGCTGGGTGTGCCAATGTGTGGTTGTCATCCTACCTATGTTGAACATAAAACTAGGAAGTTCACTATCCAGGTAGCCTAGGAATAAACAAATACAAGATTCAATCTCAAAAACAATCAAAGCAAAAATTGCTGGATGAGGAACGGTTCAAGTGGTCAGATGCCTCCTTGGCAAATGAAAGGCTCTGAATTTGAATCCAAGAACTTACCTCAAAAAATTAAAAGTAAACAATATGAATTTATTCTCTAAATCACTTCTCAGTGCAATTATCTTATGTATTCTTCAAATAATCTGGTAGTGAAGGCAGAGAATTGATTAAACCAGATCAATATAATAGGTGAAATGAACCCCAAGATAGGTATTGAAATGTTTTTTTTTCTTTCGTTCTTGCAATTATTTCTAACATATTTATAAGATTATTTCTTTGTACTGGGAACACCTAGTTTCTTCATGGCTCACAGGCTGGTGTGCTCATGTGGACCCATTCACCAATTAGGCCTGCTAGGCCCCGAGTTCAGATCCCAGCCCTGCCAAAAGATTCATCTTGATGTCAGAAGCAAATCGTTGCCCCTGTTTTCCTTTTCTGTGCAACTCCTGGGTGTCAGCTAGGATGGAGAATGCATGGGCCACCCTGTGGTCATGGGAATAAGTTGTTATACATGTCAGCCGAGTTATACTTGTCATCATATATTCAAGAAAATACACAATACATCCATGAATAGCATACAAAATAAAGACAATAACTACACTTAATATACAATGCAGTGCACAGACGGATGTGAATATACATCCCATGTTTCAATGATGCATTGAGGACTATTTTGGCCTCCCGGGGGCTCAATCTCAGTTCCTGGGAACAACCCAGCTCCTTCCTGGCTCACAGTCTAGTGTGATCACGTGGACCCATTGGGCAGTTGGGCTTCCTAGGCCTCAAGTTCGAATCTCAGCACTGCCAAAAATTCACCCTGATGTGAGAAGCCAGTCGTTGCACCTGTTTTCATGTGTTGTGCAAATTCTGGATCTCAGCTAGGATAGAGAAGGTATAGGCAACTCTATTTTCATGGGAATAGGTTGTCATCCAGTTCACCACGGTTATATCTGTCAACCTATACTCAAGAAAAAACACAATACATCCATGAATAAGACAAATAAAAAATTAATAAAAAGTATAACTACACTGAATGCAAGATGCATACTACACCTTGTAGATAAAGAGAGATCCTATATTTAAAAAAGGTGGGCTTGCTATTTTGTCCAGTGCTGGGACTTCAAATCAGGCCCTGGACCAGGACTGACATTCTAATCTTCAAGGATGGTGAGCTTCCCCTTCCCCCTCAGTGCAACAGAGCTATCCAAACCCGAGTTCAAATCCCAGCGCTCAGAAAGATTCATCCTGATGTCAGAAGCCAGTTGTTGCACATGTTTTCCTTACCTATGAAAGTCCTGAGTCTCAACTAGGAAGGGGAATTCATAGGCAACCCTATAACCATGGGAAGAAATTGTCATCCATGTCAGCACTGTTATACCTGTCACCTTACTTAGTAAAATCCACAATACCTCCATGAAATAGAGACAAAATAAGGAGAAGTCCACCGAACACAAGATACTGTACACACATGTATATCAATATAGATCATATATTTATGAATTCATGACTATAGTGGACCACTCTGGCGATCTATGTCAGATCCTGGGAATGGCCTACCTTGTTAGTTGCTCACAGGTTAGTGTGTTCACCTGACTTATTGGACAATTGGTCTTACTAGGCCCTGAGTTAAGATCCCAGAACTACCAACAAGTGAATCGTGGGGTAAAAAGCCAAGTGTGAAACTTGTTTTCCTTTTTTTCTGAATATCCTGGGTGATCCTGAGAATTCTGGCATGTTGGAGAACATTTCTATAAATCTAGATGCTCTGTGATAGTATGTCATCAATGTAATAAATGGAAGGGGTTTCATCATAGTACAATCAATGGTAAATAAATGAATAAAACAAAAAATACAAGAACAACCAGACCAAACATGTATGGAATGAACATATATAGGTAAGTATAAATCCTATCTTTACAATTTATATAAACAGTATGTTTTCCAGGGCTGGGGCTTGAATTCAGGACTAGTGAAAAGGCCTGACTTCGTTATCTTGAAATACGGTGATTTTCCCCTTCATCCACATTGCTGCAGATTTACCCAGATCCTGAGTTCCAATCCAAAGCCTGGAAGAATAAATAGCGTGAATTGCAAGCCAGGGAGCTATTTTTTTTATTTTACTTTTCTCAATACGGCGCTTGAACTCAGGTCGTGGCAACTCTGCCTCAGCTTTGATCACCCTAGGCTGGGGTGCAGCCACTACATCTACTGCTCCTCCTGGGATCCTAGACCCCCAGGCCTTGCAGGGAAAGCAATGTACAGAAAAAAATATGGCCATTTTATGTTTTCTTCATTTGCATGGTGACCCTCATGGGTCTGAATGATACCATTGCAAAGGGTAACTCACCTTGCATTGCTGAAGGCTGCCAGACTATCAGGGAAGCCATAAGCCCACGTGGCAACATAGGCTGTGATTTCGAATCCCCTTCCTGACACCAACCAATGGCAGGAGGTATTAAGAAAATGGTTCCCATCCATAGGATTAACAATGGAATGTTGTCAATGTCACAGTTGAATGAATTGATTATGAATGATGCTCCTACAAAATTAGACAGCATCATTTCAGGAGGCTGATTGATTTTATTTAATATTTACGAAGCATTGAAAGAATATTATTACTTAAAGGAACTCAATAATTTCAGGACACTGATTTCATTAATAGTTTAAGGATGAAAAAAATTAATTTCATTACATTAATTACATTAATTACATGGAGTCATAATTAATACCCAGGAATTGGTAGGAATGTAGTCTATATAACTGAATAATGTATAGACATCTCTGACACTCTATAAAGATATATATTTATTAGCATATTGCCATCTGCATGTCAATCTTTTCTTATTTTGGTAACCCCTGGGGCTAGCACTACCAAAAATGAATCGTGGAGTAAGAAGATGATCGTGACACATGTTTTCCTTTTCTGTGAAAGTCCTGGGTGTCAGGTATAAAGTGGAATATATATGCAGACATATCTCCTGTGTAATCAATGTAATTGATGTTTTATATTCCATAATAGTCAATAAAATAAATGGTCAATACATGAATAAAGCAAAAAAAAATAAACAAAAAAAATAAAATAACTACACTGAATGCAACATGGAGTTAACATATGTATATAAATATAAATGATATGTGTAAATAGTACATGAATAGGATGTTTTCTAGTGGTGTGGATCTATTTTAGGCATAAGGAACAGACCTGAATTTCTTGACTTCAAGGATGCCAGCTTCCCATTCCCACACAGTGCAACAGAGTTACCAAGACCATGAGTTTCAATTCCAGTCCTGGCAGAAAAATGGCACCTTTTCAGTATGTGAGGCCCAATTCTTAGGTCTTTCATTATGCCTCCATTTTATGAATGTGATTGTTTAAATGCTTAATAAAGAATTACCTAAAATCAATCAATGTCCTATAATATAATTGTGTATAATTTTATCCTAGAACCATTCAAGAACTGCCCATTCAATCATGACATAAATCACATTCCATTGTTATTCATATGGATAGAAATGAGTTCCTTAGGATCTCCTGCCATTTGGAGGTGGTAGGACCAGGATTCAAACTGTGTGCTCCAGCTCCCACCACTTCAACCTGGGGATAAGGTACTCACCGGTCTGTCCAAGAATATCAGCAAGACCAATGATTAGGCAGGCACCAGTGGCTCTCTGCAGTCCTCCTTGATACTTACAAGGCTGTGATGGGAGAATCATGGTCAAAGTCATCCTAGTCAGAAAAGTCCTTGAGACCTCTGTCCAACTTTAGTGCCAACAAAGCCAGAAGCCCAGGGCTCCAGAGTGGAGGGTGAGCCTTGAGCAAAAGCAGCTCACAGACTGTGCCCAGATCCTGAGTTCAAGGTCCAGGTCTGGCAAGAAATAGACATACACAATCTGTGCAGCCATTCAGCTAAAGAGGTCACCCTCTTGTCTCCAACTGAATTGGACATTGGTCCCTGGGAAAAGGGCTGGGGGAGCTGTTGTCTTCTTGACTCCGCCTATACTGCTTGCATCACAAAATTCCGGCTACACCCCCATTCTTTCATGGTTCTTTCTGACCAATGGGATACAAGAATGGTGGCCACGCCCACATTCCATGCTGCCCAGTAGCACCAGGGATTCCCTCTGTTAGTTTAAAACACTACCAGCAGTTGAGGAGGTAGAGGTGCCTGAGTGGTGAGGAAGTGACTTAAGCGACTTTGGAATATAGTAGGAAATTGAGATGCCTGCCCGCACACTGGCTCCCTCCCCCCCTTCCCAAGGTGGAGGATTTCATACCTCAGGCAATGGTGAGCTGCCAGGCAGCCTAAAGCCCTGACTTGTTCCCTGGCCCTGGTTCTCTGCTCTTGGCCCATGTGTTTGCAATGCTACTGCCATTGCTGCTTGCCGCACCTGGACCAGCCTCCAGCAGTTTTTCTGAGCAGTACAGGTGAGTGGCTGCCCCCAAATCACCACTACCCCGGGTCAGACACCCCTCTGGGGACACCATGACTCCCTGCTTGTTTCCTACCTGGCTCTGAGGAGCCACCTTTCTGTCTTGGGCATTTCTGAAACAGACTCAATATATGCGCTGGTTGGACTAGATCAAGGTCCTCCTATCTGGGACAGGTATGCTCCATCAGGCCTGGTCCTCTGTTGTTGGGATGGTAGACATGTAGCGCCATACTCAGTCATCGATTTAGATGGATTATCCCAAACTTTTAGTCCACAACAGCCGATTCTTGACCACAGGTGAAGTTCTGGGTAGGGCCTCAATCATCAGACTTCATTCTCCTCACAGGACAGTTTTGAGGAAACAAGGCATTTATACAGAGGGAATCTCTGGAGCATGGCTTGACATTGAGGGAGTGGCCTTCAGAGAACGTTCTTGGGAATTCTGTGAGCAAATGACAGGAAGATACCTGCAAAGGGCTCAGGTGGGGCCAGTTATTAATCATGCATCAGGTGGGGATTTTGAAACAAAACATGGCTCTCTTTCATCATTACCCTATCCCCATGAGGAAGGAGATCCTTCACTGTGTTGAGTTTTGCATCTGGGGAAACCGAAGCACAGAGAAGTCAGGTGACCTCCTTATGACTTCAACTTCACAGGAAGCTCGGCCTGACTTCACTACCATGCTCCCTAGGACAATGTGTGCTATTCAATCCACTTCTTGTGGTAGGAAGTCCACTTCTTGTCAGTTTTGTGGCTTGAACTCTAGGCATGGGCGCTGTTCCTGAGAGCCTCAGCAAAAGGCTAGTGCTCTACCACTTGAGCCCACAGCACCACTTCTGGCTTTCTGGTGGTTCTTTGGAAATAAGTGTCTGAGAGACGTTCCTGCCGGGGCTGGCTATAAACCATGATCCTCATATCTCAGCCTCCTGTGTAGTTATGATTAGAGTTCTGAGCCACCGGCACCCTACTTAATTGTAATTCTGACTTTTCTCTTTCTCTTTCACAAAAACTGGTTGAATAGGTGCTGGAGGAGGGGGCCCAACATCCCCATATGGCTGGAATCCAAGGTGACCTTCTCATTCTGGAGGTGGTCTCTGGGTCAAAAACTGTCTCACTCAGCCTGTTGAAACAGCTCCCTGAGGTAAGCCCCACTGGGCCCTGGCTAGACCGTGAAATTCATTGTCCATCCAGCCTTACTGGACTTACTGTATTGTATTGTTTAGTATATAATTTTCTAGCACCTAGCCAAACTTATGATACATAGTTACGGAATGAAAATGTAATGTCTTCTTAAGAAAGTCATTTAGGGCTCTGGGAATGTGGCTTCATGGTATGGTGATTGCCTAGCATGCATGAAACCTTGGGTTCAATTCCTTAGTAACACAGAAAAAAGAAAAACACTGGAAGGAATGCTGTGCCTCAATGGTAGAGTGCTAGCCTTGAGAAAAAAAATGCTCAGGAATAATTCCCTACCCCTGAGTTTAAGGCCCTGGACTGGCAAAAAAATTAGTAAATGGAAAATAAAGAACCCATGCTTGAAATATATAATTGCTCCTTCCATACTGATACCTGACAATAGCCCCTAATTCATGTACTTTATTTATGTTAGGATACTGTGTTGGAAAAAGTTTTGTTCATTAAGTCACAGCAATTAATGCCAGGAATGTGCTTAGATGTCAGGTGAAGATTAATTCTGGAAATTCAACGATTCCAGGATTTTGTGTCATCACAGCTTATCACAAAGTGAAATGTAGTCTAAGTGTGATTTTGAAATCTTTTGGGTCAGTTTTGGCACCAAAAAGGCAGAGGCTAATTAATAGTTGTGACAGAAAATAAGGAATAACTCCAAATGGAAGGAAAAAATGATAGTAACTAAGGTATACCAGAAACTGGTCTAGAGAACCATTTTTGGTTATTGAAGAACTAGTTGTCAACTAGGCTTTTCCTCATTGCCTTTAGCATTCTAAATCTTTTAGGCTAGTTCTTAATCTCTGCGTGATAAATGTATCTCCTTCTATGCTGTTCCCTCATACCTCATCTCCTTTGTTTTCTAAAAATCTCAGTGTTTCTATATTTCTCTATGAACATTTCCTGATACTAATTACACCTATACAGATGTCACAGGCTGCTAATATAAGGGTCCCATAGCTCATGAGTCATTAATGTAACATAATGGAAAAGGAGGACATATTTATTGCTACCTCAATTTTTCTGAAAAGCTGCAATGTCATCATTTGGTTAAAGTTTCCATTGTTTGTCTACACAGTGCCATTCAGTGCACATAAATGCAAATATGAGCTGGGTGCTGGTGGTTTACACCTGTAATCCTAGCTACTCAGGAGGTTGAGACCAGAGGATTGTGGTTCAAAGCCAGCCTTTTCAGGAAAGTCCATGAGACCCTAATCTTCAATTAACCACCAGAAACACGGAAGTGGTGCTGTAGCTAAAGTGGTAGTGGGCTCAACTTGAACTGAAGAAATGAGGGACAGTACCCAGGATCAGAATTCAAGCCTCACAACCAACAAAAAAGTGAAATATGACTTTGTTTCCCCAAAAGGAACAACAAGATCAATAATATTCCCAAGCAAAAAAATTAATTCCAAAATGATTCAGTGCACCTACTTTTGCTGAGTTATGTTATGGATTGTTTGCTGGACCTATTCTCTAAAAACAAATCATTTAGGGATACAGGTGGACCCATTGCAACAATGAGGTGTACAAGTCGTTATGTCAAAAAACGAAGTTTACAACTTTGGTGGGGGGAGAGGATGGGCAGGAGGGAGAGGGGGATTATGGGAAGGGATGGGAAGGGGAAACAAAGAAGAGGCAACAATGCTTGATAAGAAATGTACTCGTTATCTTGCCCATGTAATTGTTACTCCTTTGTACGGTATTCTCACAATAAAATAGGAAAAAATGTCAAATATTAGCTTTACAATAAACATCTAATATTTCTTCTTTGAAAAGAGACGTCTATACAGTTGATGTCACTTGGCTTTCTTACTATCTTATTTCAAAGCCAACTCTGGCAGGAGAGTCTGTCAAACTCTTAACTGTAATTACACAGCAAAAAAGCCAGAAGTAGAGTTATGGTTCAAGCAGTAGTGTACTAGCTTTGGGGGCAGATGAGCAGGAAAGAAAACTGTTCAAGGACAGGATCCAGCCTATGAGTTCAAGCCCCAGAACCAACACAAACTAAAAAAAAACAAGCAAACAAAAAAACCCATGATATTTCACTGGGACCCTCCTTAAAGGAGTACTGGTCTAAGAAGAGGATCCTTTTGCTGATCATACTCACTGGATGCTTTTTTGGAATCCTTCTTGCTCTGGAGAATTCAGGACCAAAATAAAGGAATGGATAACTGACTCCTGCAACAAGAGAATCATCTCAGGGGTGAAATATCCATCCATAAGACACCTTAAAACCTCCATGTCTTTGTTTCTTTGCAGTAGAATGGGTTTTTTTGGGGGGAGTGCAGTCGTGGTCCTGAACTCTGGGCCTAGGCGCTGTCCCTCAGCTCTTCAACTCTACGACTTGAGCCACAGCACCACTGCTGGCTTATTTTTTGCTTATGTGGGCTGAGGAATTGAACCTGGGCCTCATGCATGCAAGGCAAGCACTCTGCCACTGAGCCATCTTCCCAGTCCCTGCAGTAGAACATGTTTAAATCAACGTTGTTTCCTTTTGTTCTATGCTGGCTTTCAAATGGCACATTATTTCTTTTTGTAATACTCTCAACTAGAAGTTTGCAGAAAAGTTATATATGAGTAAAAACACACACGAAAAAGTCAGGGACAGAGTTTCCTTCAAGCCTTGGGATTTTTTTGTACAGTAAAAAGGAAAGCACAAGTTAACTTGAACTTTGCCAATCCTCTATGTTCCATTCCTCTCCTGGGATCAGTTTGCACATCCAGTAGCATTTACTTCCAGGAATAATCTATGGTGCTGCCTGAGGTATAATGAATGTTTTCTTGCTTTACCGAAATAACACAAGGACACCCTGATTTGAGGTAACACGTGTTTCAGAGACAACTTAGTAAAGAGAAAATATGAAATTTATTTTGCTTACAAATACATTTTCCATGAGTATATTGAGTTCAATCTTTTAAGTTCTCTATAAATTAAGGCGAATTTTAAATTGGAAAAAGGTTCTCAGATCATTTTTTTGTGAGTGTATATGCTGCGCATTATTTCCCAAGTGTACATGAGTTAACAGTAAGGAAACAATAGCAATAATAGGAGAAAGACAAGTTTTGTGTTTAAGTATAAGGGTTCAATACAATATAGAAGATTCTACAAATAAAACCACGTTGAAACAATAAAGCCAAGTCCAGTGTGTAGATTTATGAGAGTGATACAGAGAAAGAATTACTCCTACGTGGAACACAAAGTATGAGGCCACTCCCTTTCTAAATCACGCTTGCTAATCAGGCAGCTTTGTAGACATTAGAATGGAAGCATAATTCTGTTTCCAATGCAAATCAGATATAAGAGCATGGACTTAATTGGAAAAAAAGTCCATCCTGAGAGAGCAGGGATTATATTAGCCATAAACTGGTGGATAAGATCACATTTATTTTCTTTGATTTACTTATGTATTTTTTGTTGGTCGTGGTCTTGGCACTTGAACACTGGACCTGGGAGCTGTCCCTCTGCTATTCAGCTCAAGGCTAATGCTCTATACTTGAGCCACAGTGCCACTTTCAATTTTCTTGTAGTTAATTGGAAAAAGAGTCTCCAGGACTTTCCTGCCCGGGCTGGCTTTGAACCCTTTCCGAAGATCTCACCACCACCCAGCTTAGGATCACATTTCTAACAGTGTACACTCAGCATATGTAAAGTACATGTTCATCTATCTTTATATGAATTCTTGAGTTAAAAATCTAGGCTATAGCTTAGCTTTTACACTCAAAAAATGTTTGTAATTTAAAAGTTAACACTACTGGGGAAATAAAACCTAAGAATGTAAAGGAGTCTGGGAAGTTAAGTTTGGATCCAGCCTGGGCAGAACAGTCTTTGAGAAATTATCTATAATTAACCAGCCAAAAGCTGGATTGGAAGAATATATTGGAATACCAGTATTGGAATACCAGTCATGAGCAAGATTGCTGAATAAGATCTTGAGGCTTTTGCACACATACATACAATCACACACATATATACAGAGACATTTATATGTGCACACACAAATACACATATAAAGCAACTCTCAGAATATGTGGAAAATTTAGAGAACAATAGAAAATATATCCTAAGTAAGACTAGAATCAAGTGATAATTTTTAATGTAAGAAAGTCCTCAAGTGAACTTTCTTCAAAAAAGTTTAAGAATATTACATAGATAGGGACCAGAGATAGTAAGAGTCAAGTAATCATAATTAAAGGGATCAGATCCATGGAGGAATGAATCAGAGACTCCTGCGGGTGCATTTGAAAATGTTCACATCCTGTGTCAAATGTTAGAACATCTTTGAAAAGAGTACATGAACACTCTGAGCAGCCAAGTGGATAATATTACTGGAGAAGTTCAGAATAGCTAATCTGTTTCTAGATTAAATAAACCAAGAAACTATGGAGGGGCAATGTGATACAAGGCTAGAATTCTAGCACTCAGACTGACAGGAGATTAGATAGTGGAATTACACAGTGATACCTTCCCTGGACCAGGTGGTATAATTTTGTCTTAATAAAACAAACCAAACAAGAAAGGAATACAAAGTTGGAAGTTTGGGCTAATTTTGTCATCATGTTTTGAGGAGTCAAGTTTCCTATTGAAATGCAACTTATATATAATCCTCAGTTGTGTTTTAAATGCTCTCTTCATTACAGAACATTCTTAGATGCAAAATGGCTCGTGATTCCCATCCAAAATTTGAAAAAGTAAGTAATCATCATTCTGTTAGATTCCAAGGAAAGGATGGAGGATTACAAAAGCTTAAGCATGGAGAAATATCAAAGTTAATCTAATGTAGGACTATGTAGATCTTGCTAAATTAGAGTTTAGATTTAAAATAAATATTTTGGTTTTGTTTGTATGTTCATATTCTATAGGATACTACAAAATTCTTTTTAAGTAGAGGGTTTAATTGACAAATTTACAAACGTTTCTTGCATTCTATTTGCCTAGAATATTCTTTCATAAGTTATAATTAGAACTCAGTTAATAGATAATTCCAACACTTCATGTAAAAAATGATAATGTGAATAATGTACACAGAGTTTCCAACAAATGGATGATATTAATTTATAAATTTAGAAAAAGGACGATTTTTTGAGGCTTTGGTATAACATGGTATGAAGAGAATAATTGTGGGACATCTTTCTTCTACCTGTATGTAACACAGGAAGCAATTTCCTTAATTACATGCCTCTGTATACAGTGAGAAAAATGCTAGGTTTAGGATTTGTTTCTATTTTTGTTTTTGTTTTATTGGTTTGTCCTAGGGCTTGAACTCTGGGACGGGACACTGTCTCTGAGCCTGTTTATGCTCAAGGCTCCTGCCCTACCACTTCAAACTCAGCTCACTTGTGTCTGGCTTTTCCTGAGAAGTTTATTGGAGATAAGAATCTAGGGAAACTTCCTGCCTAGGTGGGCTTTTTTCAACGTCTAGTGCGTTGGGGTCCCTGGGTAAGTGTAACGAAATCACCAGGACACAGGAGATACAGAGTGAAAACAGCAATTGCCACTGCATGCTGTGCTTTATTGTTAGTGGTATTTAAAGACAAGCAAGCCTGATCTTTGCCAAGATTTGGTCAGAAGACATTCACACAAAAATTTCAACAGATACACTTTTACTTGACCTTTGAGACAATGTCTTGGTATATTATTATCTAAACTATTTTAGAGCAAGCTCAAACCACTTCTCTAATCTCAGGAAAAAGCTTTACCAGTTGTTCATCTATGCTTAAGCAAGCAGAAAAGCTACTTCCTAAGCTCCCAGGTGTCTGTGACATGTGTTTTGAGATAGGGAGAGAGAACATTTTCCCTCTCTAGCCCGGCATGCCAAGAGCTTTCCTAATACTCAAACACAGTCCTCAGATAATACTGAGGCTGGAGCCTGCATCATTCTGCCCCTTCAACATAGACCCTGAGTCTTCGCAATTTCCTTCTTTTTTCTTTTGTTTTAAAAGTAAAGCTTTCCACAGGGTTATCATAGACACTTGCATTGGTTTCATAAAAATTAAATATAACAGTACAAGTGCAAACAAAATAATAACAATCATAATTCTCATACCACTAGCAGTATGTGGAATGCTTTGTAGTATTTCTTTCGGATCCAACCCTTTCAATTGTTTAATAAATGCATCAGCAATATTAGAAGCATCATCATTTGTAAATTGTTTACCAAAAATATCATGTACATTAAATTGTAACTGAGCAATCAATTGAGTAGCAGTAGAATTTCCAGATAAATACTGCTGTATTACATTCTAATCATGTATAGATTTACTATATTTTACATTAATAATGCAAAAGGTAGTAAAATTCCAATCACATTTTAACAATAACTGTTTTTCCACAACCAATAACTTTTTCCTAACCATCCCACTGTCTGTTTAAAAATATTAATCTGTGTTTGTAATAGAGCATCAAATTCTACCTGTGAGACCCACAATTCATGTGAATCCCAGTGCCATTCTTCCACAAAGTGCTTAGTTTGTAAGGAAGTGTGTAGGGCAATTACAGACACAGCAGCAACAGTGGTAATAGCAATTAAGCTTAAGATCACAACTACAATAGCTCCAATCATACGCTTTGTACATTTTAGTAGTTTGGTAAATCCAAAGGATTTTGGGACCATTCTCTTCCTAATTTAACAGGTAGCCAAATATGAGTTCTTTGTTGTAATATCATAGCACTATCACTGTCATTAAAATTAAGAGAGGAATTAATGCAAGAATACAGGCGACAATTAAAACAAGAAATAGTAGGAGAAAATGTAAAATTTCCCACTAAAAATACATAAGACAGAGGTACACAAGCAGTTACATCATAGGATTTGTACAAAGTAAAATTATAAGTGGACGCAGAGTTTGCCGTCCCTGAAAATGATCCATTTGATAGCATCACCGGTTTCAGCACCGCTGCGACCTTCCAAAGATGAGTCTGAACAGCAGTCGGTGCAGCCATGAAAGCCCATCGAGCATCTCCAATGCCTCCATCTCCCCAGGCCATCAGTCGAGCTCCAGTAAGCGATCCATTAATGGCTTCCTAGTAACATTTGATAAATCACATCTGATAATATTCCATTCTGAACATGTGTTAATAAACTGTCCAAAAGGTCCCCAATTAATAAAATTATTGAACATTTTTCCAAATGTTCCTCTACACTCTTGCCACACAAAAGGCTGATATTTTAAATCAATATAAGTAAAATCAGGGCACATAGGTTAGAATAACTCGCCATCAAAGTGACACTTTCCCAGCTACTATTAATGGACCAAGTAGTTAATCGCTACCGCTGTGTTCTAGAATTGGAAGTGCGTTTCCCAGGTAAAACCCAATGTTGCCAATTCATAACTAAACATGGATGCCCAGACAAACAGGTAAGGAATGAGTATAGTAAGTAAAATTTGAAAAGCTACCATCATCCTTATTACAAAATGTCAAATTATTCCAAGGAGGAGATAAAACTGCAGAGACAGTATAAAAGGTTATATCCATGTCTCCCCAAACAACAGGTTCCAATAAAGGGGGGTTAGGAACAAAGTCTCAATAACTTACATTAGCATTAGCATGGGCAGAGTTTACAGTAAGCAGGGCACACATGGCCAGGAACAAATTCTCAGCCGTGACAGGTTTACCATTGAATTGTATCATCTTTTGTCCTTCTCCAGTCAACTTTTTAACCTGCCCCAAGGTGGGCAGTGGGGATTTTTTTCCTCAACTGGTGGTCGATTCCTTGCAGGATACGGTGCTGTCCTCACTGGACCGCGTCTGTATCCATCAGGCAGGAAGCTAGTATTGTTTGCCATCCTGTGTAGACAGAAAACCCTATCCTTGCCCCTTATGTAATAATGTTACTAGTTGCCATTCTGCATCCAATGCAATCTTAATCCATACAGGAGCCTTTAAATAAGGTTTTTCTGATATTTGTTCAAAATGGAGCTCAGCTCTAGTTAAAATATCTCCTTGTGGTAAGTTTAAAAAATTAAGAACAAAAAGAGCTTGATGTAAACTTATTTTAAGATTTTGCATAGAAAATCACAAAATATCCATAACTTCATCCAACCTTTTCATCCTTTTTAATCTTTTAATTTGTTGTTTTAGTGTGCCATGAACTCGTTCAATAATGGCTTGTCCTTGGGGGTTATGTTCTATTCCTGTAATATGTACTACATCATAAAGTTCACAAAATCTTTTAAATTTGATACTTTTATAGGCTGGTCTATTATCAGTCTTTATTTTGGCAGGCACTCCCATAATGTTAAAAGCTTCCAATAAGTGTTCTATTACATGGTTAACAGTTTCTCCCATAAGGGCAGAAGTTCAAACAAATTTGGAATACTTATCTATTGTAACATGTACAAAGGAAATACGGCCAAAGGTTTGTACATGGATTATATCCATTTGCCAGAGCTCGTTAGGTTGTAATCCTGGAGGATTTACTCCAGCAGGTACAACTCTCAAATGCATTGGTCTGCTGATAGGACACCTTTTTATAATTTGTTTACATTGAGAATAAGATATTTTATAATGCATATGTAAATGGCTAGCATTTGTATGTAAATGAGTATGATCCTGTTTAGCAGAAGCAAAACAAACTAATTTATCAACTTGATTATTGCCATATACAAGGTACCCAGGTAACAAACGGGGAGCCCTAACGTGAGTTACAAACACTTTGGCATTGCGTTGTTGCAGTAATGCTTGTAATTGTTTAAATAATTGATTCAGCTGGGGTTTCGATGAATATGTAACAGCAGTGACTATATTAGTCACAACTCCTACAGTATAGGCAGAATCAGTAACAATATTAACATCTCCCACAAAATCTTGTAACACCTTAATAATAGCAAAAAGTTTATTTTGTTGAACTGATGCTAAAGTAGTTGTTTGTAACCAATATTTATTTGTTGTCCAATAAGCACTTTTTGTTTTGGAGCCATCTGTAAAAATGGTAAGAGCACTGGAAATAGGAGCCTTGGTCATTATATTATTAATGACAAATTGTTGTTTACTCAAGTAATCCCACAATCTATCTTTGGGAAAATGATAGGAAAATTGCCCAGTAATATTTACTATGCTATTTGTAGCATTTCAGACATGTTTAACAAATATTTTACTTAGTCTTTTGGCAAAGGAAAGATAATTTAAAATAAATCATACCCCGATAGGGTAAATATCCGTTGCCTGGCCTGTTGAATAATAATTGCCAACTGTTGTTCATAAGGCATAATATTGTTTGTAAATCTATGCCGTGTATAAATCCATCCTAAAAGTAGCTCATTTTGTCCTGTAATTCCTGTTGGATATTTCCATGTATCTAAAATATATAAATTTATGAGTTGATTTAGCGTTATTCAATGTAAAAACATTTTTTTTAATTCTCTGTTCTACAAATTGTACTTCTCTTTCAGCGTCATTAGTTAAAGTTCTTTTGCTATGTAAATCAGGCTCCCCTTGTAACAGTGAAAACAAATTATGTAATTGATAAGTAGGAATTCCTAAGGCCGGTCGCATGCAATTAATATCTCCTAGTAACTTTTGAAAATCATATAACGTATGTAATTGATCACATCGTAAAGATATTTTTTGAGGTTTCACTGTTTGTCTACAAACAACATATCCTAAATATTTTACCACCGTATCTTTTTGTATTTTTTCAGATGCTATTATTAATCCAAAATCTTTAAATATAGAGAGTAAGCACTGTAACACCATTTCTATTCTGTCATATTTGGTCCTACAAATAAAATATCATCCTTATAATGAAAAATGTAAATATGAGGCCATTTTGTCTAACAGGTTTTAAGGCCTTATCAACATATATCTGACACAGAGTTGGAGAATTCATCATCCCTTGGGGCAACACCTTCCATTGGAAACTCTGATGAGGGGCTTGATGATTTATTTGTGGTAAAGAAAAGGTAAATCTTTTACAATCTTTTACATGTACAGGAATGGTAAAAAAGCAATCTTGTAAATCTATTAGTATTATTGGCCAATTTTTAGGAAGCATGGCAGGCGACGGTATACCAGGTTGTAAAGCCCACACAGGGTACATGGATGCCTTAACTCCTCGTAAATCAGCCCGCAATCTCCATTTCCCTGACTTTTTTTTAATAACAAATATGGGAGAATTCCATGGTGACATAGACGGCTCAATATGTCCTTTGGTTAACTGTTCTTCAACTAATTGATGAGCTGCTTCTAATTTTTCTTTAGATAAAGGCCATTGTTCAATCCAAAGAGGTTCCTCATATTTCCATAATATCTTTATGGGCTCCATCTAAAAATGTTAAAATTAAATATGAGCTCCCCATTGTTCCAGTACATTTCTACCAATTATGATAACTGGAACTTCCATAATATAATGTTTAAGGAGAGCTGTCTGTCCGTCTTCTTAGGTTATAGTAACATACAACACTGATTGTCCTATAAAATTTACAGGAGTATTGCTAACTCCTTTAATATTACAGGGATTATTTAATATAATAAATGATTAGGCCATTCATGAGTGTTAATAATTGTAATATCTGAGCCAGTATCTATTAGTCCTGTCAATATCTTTTCTTGGATATTAATTTTAATCTTAGGTTGCATTTTAGTAATATGAGTAGTCCAAAGCACATTTTGTTGGTTAGTACTTCCAAATCCCCCAATGCGGGGTGAAAATTACTTTCCAATAGATATACATGGTAATAACAAAATGTGAGCAATTCGTTCTCCCTTTTTAAAGGAAATACCTGCAGCAGCTGACATTAAAATTTTTATTTCCCAATATAGTCAGCATCAATAATTCATAAATGTACTAAAACTCCTTTTGCATTAAGACTGGATCTACCGGTCAATAGGCCAAATGTTCCTTCAGGTAAAGGCCCATAAATTCCGGTAAGAGTTTTTTGTGGCTTATCACCACCTTTCAAAATAAAATCTTTGAAGGCTGGTATGTCCACTGCAGAGCTGTGGGCTGTGACAGGGATGAGGGAAAAGATGGTTGGCAGCCCTAGGTTATTAATCCTGGGCCCTGGGGCTGGCCCGATGGAGAGTTTACCTGAATAGGGTAAGCATCCTTTATAGGAATTCCTTTGTTTTATATTTTTGATCTACACTCCCTTGCCAAGTGCTTCCCTTTTTTACATTTAGGGCAAATTCCTGGTCCTCTCTTGTTAACATCAGTAGCCTTTTTGAAATTTTTCTTTATATGTCCCATTTGATCACATCCAAACACTATAGATTATAAGGTTTTGTTTGCAAAGCATGCCAGGTAGTGGCCATAGTTTCAGCAAACACCTGTATTCACCTTCCTGGATTCAGATGTAATGTCTTTGCAGGCCCTTAAATATGTATTCACATCCCCAGATTCTTTAATAGGCAATAGGGCTCCTCTACAGTCCTCATTAGCATTCTCATGAGCCAACATGCGCAGCAGTTGTTGCCGTGCAGCCTCTCCCACAACAGTACGTTCCAAGGTAAATTTCAATGGTGATAAAAATTCAACACAAGGTTTATTAGGTTTTTGAATTACTTTAGTTCAACAGCCATAATGCTCTCCTACCAGTCGAATCTTTCCCATGCCTCAATACCTCTCTTCAGGAGAGTTTTATATAAGCATCCACATATTGTTCTGTTCCACTTAACATGGGAAAGGTTATGATCTGCAGGTGTGGATTACTGCTCTGTGCATTTTGTCTAGCCCTTTTTGTACATAACTCAGTAAACCACACTTGCCATTGTAGGTATTTAGGTTTCTTAAGCAAGGCTCTACAAAGTATCTTCCAATCCTCGGGAGCAAAATTATTGTAATGTCGAGCAAGCCCATTAAACAATTCCTTAACATAATGAGATTGAGGACCATACAACGTCACTGCCTTCATAAGTTTACCAATATCATCAACAGCAACACCTTCATATCTGGCTGGTTGAGTTATACCGTTCATAGGAGGTGGTCAAATTACAGGATATGAAAAAATAAGCATTTTATCATCAAACTCACTGTCTGAGCCCTCTGTTTTGTGAGGGAGTGATGTAAAAATTGAACAGCTCATTCTACATTATTCTTTACACGTTTCCAACTGTCAACATCTAATGTTCCTTCATCGGGGAACCAATGATTCCATTTCCTAACTATATTAATACACATTTCTATGTCAGAAGAAGAAATATTTACACCATAAGCAGCAAGTAAATGTTTAAGCATATGTAAGTACAGAGTAGATTTAACTTGTCCCATCACCCTGTAATTAAAAGTATTTACCTGAATATCCCTTCCTGAATTCAACAATGCAGGGTCCCTGTTTGGGTGCCAATTGTTATGTCTAGTGCGTTGGCATCCCTGGGTAAGGGTAACGAAATCACCAGGACACAGGGGATGCAGAGTGCAAACAGCAATTGCTACTGCATGCTGTGCTTTAATGTTAGTGGTATTTAAAGAAAAGCAAGCACGATCTTGGCCAAGATTTGGTCAGAAAACATTCACACAAAAATTTCAACAGATACATTTTTACTTGACCTATGAGACAATGTCTTTGTATATATTTTTTGGAAGGGGTCCGGTCGTGGGGCCTGAACTCTTGGCCTGGGCGCTGTCCCTCAGCTCTTCAGCTCATGGCTAGTGCTCTACCACTTAGGCCACAGCACCACTTCTGGGTTTTTTCTTTTTGCTTATGTGGTCCTGAAGAATCGAACTCAGGGCCTCATGCATGCAAGGCAAGCGCTCTACCACTGAGCCACCTTCCCAGACCTATCTTGGTATATTATTATCTAAACTATTTCAGAGCAAGCTCAAACCACTTCTCCAATCTCAAGAAAATGTTTGACCAGCTGTTCATCTATGCTTAAGCTAGCAGAAGAGCTAGCTCCCAGGAGTCTCCTCAGCTCCCAGGAGTCTGTGACATGTGTTTTGAGATAGGAAGAAAGAACATTTTCCCTCTTTAGCCCGGCATGCCAAGAGCTTTCCTAATACTCAGTCCTCAGATAATCTTGAGGCCAGAACCTGCATCATTCTGCCCCTTCAACATAGACCCTGAGTCTTCACAGGATTTGAACTATAATGTTCCAATCATAGCATCCTGATTATGATAGTTTAAAAAGTATAAATATAAATAATATTTGCAAGAATACCAGTGGAGGAAAAATGATGCAACACATTTATAGTGGTGTTCTGTCTAGAACACGGAGGACATCACATTAGCAGAGGTGCAGTGTATTTTCACAATGGAGATAAGCTATTCTTGATGTGAATTATAGGAATTTTGAGGTGCACCCTACAAGTTGTAAACTGGTGGGCTAGAATGACTTTATGGCATAAATCTTGTGATTGATGGTCATAGAAATAATAGCTTAATCTGATAAACAACTGCTTACTCTTGAAGAATTAATTATAACATGCTTCATAGTTTTATTCCATATCAGAATGTGGCTCCTTTTCTGTTCACTTCTCAGTCTGTAACACCCCATTGGAAAATGCATCTATTGCAGAATTACATAATATGCAAACAGGTATATTTTGAATCTCTCAGGTCTAGAATGTTCAGAATTTGAAAATGAGTAGTTATTAGTCATAGGAATTTTGAAGAACACATACATTCTGTTCTCTTAAAAACTTATTTATGGGCTGGGAAGGTGGCTCAGTGGTAGAGCGCTTGCCTTGCAATGCATAAGGCCCTGGGTTCGATTCCCCAGCACCACATAAGCAAAAAGAAAAAAAAGCCGGAAGTGGTGCTGTGGCTCAAGTGGTAGAGCACTAGCCTTGAGCTGAAGAGCTGAGGGATAGCACCCAGGCCCAGAGTTCAGGCCCCACAACCGGACCCAAAAAAAAAAAACAAAACACTTATTTACTTTTAAAAGTTATGGGTTTCCATAGAATTAAACTGTTTTCCTGTTTTAGTATAAGAAAGTACTAAATGTATTCTATTTTCAAAATATTGGCAATTATATTGTGAAAAAATTGTCTAGTTGGATATCATTCAAGTTGATGACCCTATGATAAAGAGGGTGAAATTAAATGTCAAGTAATACTGATTTTAAAATGTTACTACATAAAGAATAATATTTACTATAATAAAACAGTGAAATTTCATTTCATCAGCTCATTTTTTAAATTTAATTTTAATGTGAAAGTGATGTACACTGGGGTTACAGCCATTGTAAGGAATTGAATATATAACTTTTCAAACTTGTTATCCCCTCTCTCATTTTTCTCACAGTTTTTCCTTCACCCCAATACTCCTCACAAATTGTAATGTACATTTTCAATTTATTGTCTTGTGAGAATTGCTATTGCATTGGTTTGCTCTTTGTCCTTTGTCTTGCCATTTTTTTTGTTCCTGTTCCCTTCCCTACTTAAGGTAAATGTATACACAATACACAGGGTACCAAAATCAAACACAGCAGGGGATAAACCATAGGGGAAAATCTCAAAGAAAATAGAAATCACATAGTACATCAAAAACAACTACCGCAAATAAATATCTCTGTTTCCATATCTTGGAGTTCATTTTGCTCAGCATCAGCTTATTTGGTCATATATACGCATAACAAAGCCACTGGAAAATAATAGTTTCATGGACACTATATCATGAAAACAACATGTTAACTGTTTTTGATGGTAAAGGTGGGATTAAGATTGGTGAATTCACGATACTGATAAAGGAATTTCAAAAGAGTTTTAAAATTTATGGCAGGTAAATTTTAATTGTTCAAACTTTTTAACAACTTAGCCTATTAAAAAAATTTAAAATTGTCCGGGTAAATAGGCTTTCATGCAAAGAAATACATGGAGACTTAGCTGAGACGGAGCAATATGGGTGAATATGGCTCATTTTCACACTAAATAAAAAGCCTCACAAACCTTGCTGTAAATCCTGTAGGTTCCCTTGAGAATTGTCCTTACCCAGGAAATATCCTCTCACTGTGTGAAACAAGGTTGTAGTGGAATTTAAATTCAAAGTTCTTTAAAAAAAAAAGGCATCAAAATTTGTGAATTGACGTTTAATTACCAAACAGTAATTCTCTGAATAAGAAGGAAAGATATAATTCAAAATCACTTGACTTTATTAAAAGTACGAGAAAAGAGTAGTGAAGAGAGATGAGAGAAACCATAGAGGACTGTTTTCTCTCCAGTGGTGTAATGGGTTCTTGATCTTTTTTCTTCTATTCTGTCTTGACAAGCTATAAAGTGTGGCTCAGAAATGGAGTAAGCAGTTCAGAAAAAGAATACTCACAGAATGGGGGCTGGGAAAGTGGCTCAGTGGTATAGGGTTTGCCTTGCATGCCTGAGGCCCTGGGTTCGATTCCTCAGCAACACATAAGCAAAAAGAAAAAAGCCGGAAGTGTAGCTGTGGCTCAAGTGGTAGAACACTAGCATTGAGCTGAAGAGGTAAGTGACAGCGCCCAGGCCCAGAGTTCAGGCCCCACGACCGGAACCAAAATACAAAAAAAAAAAGAATACTCACAGAAGAAAGTATTTGCAGTAGATGTAGGTGACTTATAACCTTAGACAATCAATTTAAATCTGTTCAAAATTCTCCCCTACCCCAAACTGCCCTCTTTGAACAGCTTTGTTTCCTTTTCCCAAGACTACCCTTCATTAACTGCTTAAAATTTTGTGAAGTCATATACATACTCTCTAGAGATTGCTGTTTGGTTGTGATTTTTGTGTGTTTTTGATTGTAGTTGTGTTTTTAGATGAATTTCAAAAGGTTGTGCAAGTGTGTTACAATTAGCTATGTCCATCTAATTGTACAATGTTCCTGGATCATAGTCACTCCTTCTATCAATCTCAACCAACCCTTTCTCCAAGATTTATTTCAGATTTACCACTTCCTTTATTACGTGTGTACATTGAGTAGTCTAGCTGTACTTGCCCCTTGTTCCATTTTTCATTCATTCTATGTCTTTATTATTATTCCTTTCTGGTTTCAACTTCCTGATAGTCATTTTGTTAAACTCTCTGTTAATACATTGAAAGGTTTATATACATTCCAAGGAGTTTCAATCCTGCATATACTTGAACTGATGTCAGCTTGTATTTCCATAATTCATTCATCTGCAATCACAATTTACAAGACTGGAGACACGAAGCACCTAGACATGATTTTATTCTCATCTTTTTGGAAGATCAATCTTTAGTCAACAAGAAAGCTTAAAAATCGCTTAGAATTTATAGCTAACTACCAGTTTTTATAAATGGCTTTGTACAATGGTGTGTGATTATTCTATTTTACATGGGATGATATTTTCTATTACCTATAAGTTTTGGAAAAAGAAGAAAACTAAAATTTACTACTGTAGGGGAATATGATAGAAATAGAAGACAGATTTTATGTTTGTCATATCTCTGATCAGTACCCATAATCAAGACTTAAACTCATATTTCTTACTATGTTAGACAGATAAGGAAAATATATGATAAGGCAACACATGATAAGACAATTATTAGTGACTTTTTAAAATGTACCTTCTTATGTGATGAAATTTACTTTATTAGCTAATATTTGGGTTTAAATTATGGGAGGCTGATCTATTTAACACATTTCTGGAAGGCACTTACTGAACAATGCAAATGGTGGAAGATACTATTTCTACACTTTAATGAATGGTTGAACTTATTTGGCATTAGTGCTGGGTAAATAAATCAACTCTATTGTAACTTGATTCCTACACTTGAAAAACTTTTAATGTCACTACCATCTACTTGACAAGTGTTATTTTGGTGAATATGATTTTTAAAAGTTTATTTGAAAAGGAATATACTTTCAGGAGATTAAATGTAGGTTATCATTGGTTTGAGAATGACAATATTTTTATATTACAGAACCAAGTTTTACTGAAGTACCAGTGTTTTGAAGCACTAAGGGTCTTCTCAATTAATGTTTTTCTAAATTACATTTGACTACTGTCAAATTTTCCTAGCCCTGGTAGAACAATTATGGATCAGTCATTCCAGGAATTATTTTTGTCCTACTTATGCTGGACTGAAATCTTTCATTCATCATTAGGAGAGGGATATTAAAAATAATCTTGTGACATTTGTGGTTTTGTTTACTCATATGGGCTGGTCATCTGTAAATTGAAAGTTGGAACTACAGTACTTTCTCTCATATTTTGTGATCTCATATTTCATTTTAAGTTGCCTTACATTTCTCAATTGCTTACTGCTAATTCCTGCAAGGAATTGGGGCCCTGAAATATTATAGGGAATGAGAAATTGAGATGGGTCTTCAATTACTTTCTGTTAGCATGTTGCATGGGCCATGGTGAGAAGTTTTGCCCTTGTTATCTGATGATGCAGATAACTTGGACATGGTATCCTCGGACCTGTGGGTACTGCAGAAGAATAACAGCTTTTAGGCATCATATAAGCAAAATTTGGATATTATCAGTAAGAACGCTTCAGAAATATGGAGAAAATCACTTTGGGACCAGTGAGTTAGCACAATAAACACAGCAGCAGTGTAAAATCTCTTCTAGATTAGAGGAAGACAATACTGCTTTTTTTTTTTTTTAATATGTGAATTCAGAAGACCAAGAACACTTAGAAGGTATCACAAGTTTATACCAAAGACATTGCATTGATACTTTTTATATTCTAATATATATTCTAAACCTAATTATTTATGTTCCAATATATTTATGGGAATAAATTTCAATTTACTTGACAAGTTACCGATTAATTCTAGTAAGATTCACTGTGTGAAATTTAAGATCAGCACATATAAATACAAAATATATAAGTATATATAATATAAGAAATTGATATGCATTGTTCTGTTTTGGTTAGGGTATCACAGGCAACTCTGTTTTAAAGTATTATTCCATTATCTCTACCTAACTTTTTGGTAGAGTTAGACCTAAAGCTTTACCATTTGTAAATTTACAGCCTGGAGGCAAGAGGAAACACTTTGATTAAATCATTACCAATTTAAGACCTAATGTCGAGGAGAAACATAAAGATTTCTCCAGGAGCTATGGAAATATTTGGTGATAGAAAGTCAGTAGTGTAAGTTCCTGCCTGCTTGGATGGTAGACAGGCCAGGATATTAGGTAAACATGCATACGAACAATTTTTTCACCTTTTTGGCTTTAGCTACTTTTGAAATGATAGGTATAATAAACAATTATATTTTGATAAAATACCTTCTATTCTGAGCAATTCTGTCTGAAGTGTTCATCTCTCTATGAACCCATGTAAATAAGATTAGTTTTGTTCCAGTAAGACAATCTATGCTGTCAGTGTAAGATATTCTGGTTGGTCTGTTCCTACATGGAAGAAGGGTAAAAGGCCAGGAAGACATTTGTGCCACTGAGACCTCATTTAGGAAATTTTAAGCTACAGAGGTTTAGAAGTAGCTCTTAAGCAAGACTTACTTTGAATCCATTAGCTCCACAAAGCTAGCTCAGTTGATAAATAAGTACTTGAAAATCCATCACCTTTGGACTTAGCTATAAAGGCTTCAAAATATGATCAAATTTAAAATGAAAACTACAAAATTGTCATTGACCAAAAATTGCAAATGTGAGCAATCGACCAAACAATATCAGTTTTTTTCCACTATACACCGAAATTTAGAGAAATAAGATCAAAAGCATTTTTAAGAACAATAAGTGTTCCTTGTTAGAAATAGGCAACCAAGGATATAAGCCTGTATAAAGATTGCATCATTAACTACTTAAATTTAGAGGATACTACGTGCTTCAGCAACAGGTCTACACAAATTACAACAATACAGAGATTAACATGGCACTTGCACAAGGATGGTATGAAAATTTCTTCGCATGCAAGAAATGAAAAAGTTATTAAAAATTTGATTACAAAAATACAAGTGTAACAATACATATAATTCATAGAATGAAAGATTAGTTTGACATCAGTGTATTAAATCTTCACCTCAAAAAGACCCTTACATAGCATAACTTTTACAAAACTTGAAATTTGATAACATTGTCATTTTATCCCAAAGAAATAAAATAATATAAGGACCTAAGAAAAAAGGAATCTTAAAGTTTTTCTATATGGAATGTAATCTGAAAGGACACATTTATTAATGAACCTATATATTATAAAACAATGTAGACTTCAAAGTATTATATTTAGAAGACAATGAAATAGATTATGGACTTTATACAAACATAGATACTTTTTTTCAGACAAGCACCACGAATATCTTTAGTTTCTATACTATTCATTTCAACAGATAAGTTAAAATTAAAAAAAATCACAAACTCTGCAGAAATCATTATAGATGCATACAAACAACTCTTGAATACATTTTGACATCAAAGTCAGGCAATTCACGTAGAAGAATACCATGGAATCCATGAATTTTTAAATTAAAATATTACTGTTGCTTTGTATTATGAAAATATTTTGTAGGGACACAAAGGATGGACTGGCACTTTTGAAATTTAAGAAACTTAACCAAACCATTACTACGTAGGAGAATAATTTGTACAGCTTTCCACAACTTCAAAGAGGTAGTGATACATACTTATCCTTTTGGCAATATCAAATGCAGTTTCTTCCAAGTTGTTCTTCAGACCCGGTTTGATATAATGGTTCAACAGAAGGAGATACAGCATATCTATGCTATTTCTATTCCACCAGCAAGATGCAAGGGGGTCAAGAGGCCTTTAGTTTGGGGATTGGTATCTGCATCATGATGAAGTAAGAAAGAATCCCTTCTGGTATTATTCCACATATAAGCACTGTGCAGGGGTGCCAAGCCATTCAGAGTTATTGCATGAATATCTGCCTTGAGCTACTAACTCATGGACAATGTCTAAAGGTCCACTCTAGGCTTCCTGATGAAAAGGGGTATACTTACCTCATCCCTAGTATACATATGAGTGACCTTTTTGGAAAGTAGTCTTGGCAGTGTAGTAAGATGATTAATTTCGGTATCCCAAAGAAGAAATTTGCATGGATTCTTCTCCATTATTTTCTTGCAATTAATACCATTCCTCACGTTTTCATCTTGTTCCTGGTCTTCATCAGAATTGCCTAACCAGAGACTTTGAGTACCAGTGGGAATGAGGTGTCCCTGTATTTCCCCAATAGTTCACATTGGTTGAAATATTCAGAAAAATCTGGTGAATTTTCTGCATGTTTTTTCACCATGATTTATTTTATCTTTTTCCATTTTTACTATTTTAAATTATTCCAACTGGAGAGTAGTGAATTGATAGAGAGCAGAGGAAACATTTTTCTCCGTATTCAAATGCACTGACTGAAAATGAGGACCAGTGGTGTCTTCATGTGCAGCTTATTCTAGGAATGAGAAAATAGGAAACAATGCCTTCTACATAAATGATTTGGGAAATACCATGTTATAGTGTAAGAGAACTAACTATTCAATATATGAGCTTTTAGAGCTTTCTAATAGTTCCATTATTTATTGGTACACAACATTAGAAAAAATATGTATATTGCAGTAGTAAAATAGAAGTCCTTTGCATGACTACTTAAATTGCTTGTTTTTTTTTAAAGACACTTGTTTTCATCTAAAAATGTAGGCCTGTCTTCAGGTGATTTTGATGATTGAAGATGCTTACTGAAAAGTCAAAATGTATTAGTAGTCCTTTGATATCAATTAAATTTCATTTTCTATTTTTGGAGAATATAATGATCAAAGCAACAATTCAGAATCAGCAAGCAATTGTTCAGCAGCATGTTTCCAGTGCAAGTGGATCACCAATAAGTAATCCTCGATACCATTTTCCACAAAGTTTTGTCACAGATACAATCTGCCTGCCTTCTCTAGCTGCTTTCCTAGCCTGGACCTTTTCTTTCATTGTGCAGGAAAAGTGTGATTCAACTGATTTCATTCAGACCTGTTCTTAAAATTATCAAGGATTTAGATTCTTTTTTTAAAAATTAGTTATGGGGCCTGAACCCTGGGCTGGGGCACCGTCCTTGAGCTTTTCAAATCAAGGCAAACGCTCTACCACTTGAGCCACAGAACCATTTCTGTGGTTCTGTTTATGTGGTGCTGATTTGGGAAATGGCAGAGCAGAAAGTGAAATGATGCAACCAAAAATATAAAAGCAAAATAAATTAGGATAATTATAGAGCAACCATATTGTCTATGAGAAACATGAAAGAGAGAGAGGAAGAGGGATATAGATATGCAATGTACCTAGGTAGACACAAAATCCATGCTTCTGATCAATTTACAAAGCAAACAATTTTATTTTTTATTTGGTAAAAGAGATGGAAATAGAAGTTATATATTTACTTGAAATTAGTAAATGCATTTTTAGTAGCCTACATAAAGAGACACAGCTTTGACCAAGTTACAGACAAGAATCTTAATCCTTGGGCTGGGCAGGTGGCTCAGTGGTAGAGTGCTTTTCTTGCAGCGTATTACAGTGCAGAGACTACTTTCCAAAAAGGCCACTCATCTGAATACTAGGGATGAGGATGAGTATACCTCTCTTCATCGGGAAGCCTAGAGTGGACACTCAGACATTGTCCATGAGTTAGTAGCTCAAGGCAGATATTCACGCAATTACTGTGAATGTCTGGACATCCCTGCACAGTGCTCATTTGTGAAACATATTGCAACAGCACACACACATACATCATCATCATCATCAGATTTCTCCTCAAGTATTTTTTGTGGATGGTCTTAAGAAGAAATTTATATTACTAATTTGAATTTCTGACAGAACAATATAATTACTATACATCTTGCTTCTATACTCTCAATATTAAATTGCTATTTAAGTATGTGCAATAGATAAGTATAGGAAAAAGTAGGAGCCACACTGGTGGCTCATGTCTTTAGTCCTAGCTAATCAGAAAGACGAAATCTGATGATTGTGGTTTGAAACCAGACCAAGAAAGAAAGTCCATTAGATTCTGGTTTGAAAGTAACAAGCAAAAGCTAGAAATGGAACGGTAGTACAAGCAGTAAAATGCTAGCCTTGAGAGAACTAAAACAAAAAAATATCAAATTCTGGGACAGAGCTAGGCCTTGAGTTCAAGCTCTAGTGTTAGTATTTAACTAATGAAGGAATGAATTAGTTAATTAATTACCTAAAATAAATTAAGTGGTCACATGTGGAGGGGCAGGTAAAATGTAACAACGATGTTGACTGGATTATGTATTATTTTGTAATAAGGCAAATTATCATTTGTCCTAATCACTAATATTTTATTTGAACTTTTTTATACAATAAACCCTGAATTTAGCATGCGTGTATATGTTTGTGTACATGTGCACACATGTGTGTTTGTGTGTGTGTGTGTGTGTGTGTGTGTGTGTGTGTGTGTGTGTGTGTGTGTGCTGTTTCAATGTTGCTTGCCAATATGAACAGGGTGAGGCTGAAAAGAGCTGTGTTGCAAAGTTTTTTATTTATCAGTGTTCGGTCCTGTCATTTCAGTGGAACCACACTTCACAACTGTCAGTACAAAATATGTATTTGACTCTTAAATTAGTTATATTTATAAGAAATACTCATGAAGTGATTTTTGACCGACTTGACCAAATAGGTATTACTCTCTGGTTATTTCTGTGAATCTCAAGGTGGATCAACTCTTTCCGGATTTCTGTTGAAAAATACTTTCTTTCACACTATGATAATTAACTCCGTATTTTTAAAGTTTGAATATCCCATCATATTGCCTGAAAATCAGTACTGTGGCTATGCTTGTTAGATATATATTTCAAAAAAAACAAACAAAAAACATGTGTCACCTCCAGATTGTGGATGCATTTCAAGTTGTTTTGTACATACAAAGGTTTCTTCATTAATAGTACTTTTGTGGGAGTAACTATCACAACTTTAACAAATAAGGCTCTTTGAATATCTTTTCCAATATAAATAACATCCCAGAGTGAGTCTTGCAATTTCTGAAAACCATTTAAATATTTTAGTATTATTCTAGTTCGTTGACTATACAGCTATATATATTTCTGAAATAAATATTGTTAAGATCTGAAAATGTAAGTGGGTATAGAGGCTTTTTATGCATCATTTTATGAAAAGCCAGTTTTTATGAAACTAAAAGAAAAAGAATAAATGAATATAAGTGAATAGGGGAACCTAATTATTAGTATAATTTTGTTTTCTATTAGCTCAGTCCTTTGAATGTAGATGATGCAGTTAAATTATTTTTTGTGTCACTGTGCTTCAGTTATTTTTAGAATCTTTGTAGTTGTAACAATGAATTTGTAGTATAAATAAAGGTCTTTTAAAATGATTAGGATTAATCTTGTGTTTTGTGTTCTACTCCCATGAAATGAGTTATATTCAAGTGTTAATAGTTTATAATTGAATCTTCAGTATCATAAGAAATTTTGAAAAAATTTGGTAGTATTGATGTCTCTTTGGGGGGGGGGGGGGGGTTGTTCGGTAGTGGGGCCTGAACTCTGGGCGCTGTCCCTCAGCTCTTCAGCTAAAGTCTAGCGCTCTACAACTTGAGCCAGAGAGTCACTTCCAGCTTTTTTTTTTTGCTTGTGTGGTGCTGAGTAATCGAACCCAAAGCATCATGCATGCAAGGCAAGCGCTCTACCGCTAAGCCTCCTTCCCAGCCCTTCATGTCTTTTTAAACCAATAGTATTCACAAGTTGGAGAGTCATTAATTCTTACTTAGGTCTTGGTGTCTATGATTTTTAACCTCTCATTCCTAACAATAATAATAGGTCAGAGTGCATTTTTGGGTATAGGAAAGGTAAAATATTTATCTAGGGTCAAAGGTGATTTTTATATCAGTCTTGCTTTAATAGCATTTTAAAGTAGTATCTTTCTCTCAAAATGTTGGTATAAAAAGCAATCAAAATACTTCTATGGTAAACAACTTAGGTGAGCTACAATGTGGAAATGATTGGTCCATAAGACCTGCAGTCTGTTTCCATCAGGAATTGGGGAGGTCATTCTTTCAGTAAGACAGTGTTAAACAGAGATAGGGTCCCAAGGCAGTGCAGTGTTGAGTGAAGGGATAGAATATGATTTCTATTATTTTGAGCTAGAAATCAAAAATGTTATACTTTAGCAGTTCCTTTCACCAGGGAGGTATGCATTGATTATGAACTTTGAGTTTTCATATTACAGTTGCCTATTTTCTAACAAAGATAAAGTGAATATTATGAGTGTACACAATAATTCTGGGAAATTTTCCTAGAATTTGTACACTAAGTGCTGCTGTTTTAGTCATAAAATACAATGAGGTTAGTTGATACAGGGGGAGATGAACATCAGGCTAATACTTACCATGTGATCGCCCTGCACAACCACTATGTAGAAATTGGAATCCTTATACATTGGTGCTTGACACTTAAAGTGATATAGTCAATTTGTTAAACGTACTGGCAATCTTTAAGATATTATACATAGAGTTGCCTCTATGATCCAGCATTTTCAATCATAATTTTATATACAAAATATATTTCAACTTATGTCAAATGAGACACATGTACAAGAATAGATATTGCAAAACCTTTTACAATAGAATATAATAAATTATTGAAATGCCCATTGAGGATGTACTACAATTATACACATGCATGCAAAACAACATGAAAAAAATTTACATGGACTTACGTACTTGGGAAATACTAATTTTGCATGTGAAAATTGGATAAAACAGATTACGTTTTCTTTATAAGGAAAAGAATCTCAAGGCTTCAAAGCTCAATCCTCAGCCTCCTGAGTATCTAGGAAAACAAGCGTGAGCTTGTAGTGCCTGGCTTAATACAATGCATCTTTTTTTTTATTTTTGGCTAGTCCTGGGGCTTGAACTCAGGGCCTTGGCAATGTCCTTTAGATTCTTTTCCTTATAAAGAAAACCAGACCCAGAGTTCAAACCTCAGGAGAGAAAAAAGAAAAAAAAACCTCACTAAACATTATTCATAAACTGCTTTGTCAAACTAAAATTCCCATTCAACTACTTAAAGTTAATTTAAAAATATAAGAATAAAATATGAATCATTTTGAGAACAAGACATAGATAGAATTGAAAGGTTGTTTACAGGGGACAAAGTAAATTTTATATCAGGAAGTTTGTGTTGAAATTTGTTCTTCAGTCTTGTTACATCATTTATGAAAGTGACTACTGCCAGTTATGCGTCAATTTCCTTGAGGAACAGATTGTATTCTGCTTTCTTTTCATAGGAAACCATACAGGTAATTTTTTTGCCTCTTTTTTTTTATAATTGTGAAAGTACCTTACATAGGGGTTACAATTACATGGGCAAGGTAATAAGTACATTTCTTATCAAGCATTGTTGCCTAATCCTTTGTTTCCCCTTTCCAACACTTCCCATCTCCCCCCCCATCCCCCCAGCCAAAGTTGTACATTTTATTTTTTGAAATAAAATCTGGTACATCTCATTGTTGCAATGAGTCCACCTGTATCCATATTTAGACAATCTCTTTTTTCCCTCACCTCCACAAATTATACCAACATCAAATACAGTGAAAGCAGGGATATACCGAGGGGGATGGACATACAAAGCAACAAAGAAATCATCTTATAGGTATGTTAGGAACAATCGAAAGAAAGAAAAAAAATTGAATCCTTATCTTGGGTTCATTTCGCCCAACATCAACTTAACTGACCATTTCTGCTGGTCTCAGACATAAATTAGTTACTGAAAATAAGGGAAACCATGGGAGTTACATTTCTTTGGGCCTGGCTTACTTCACTTAATTTAATTTTTCCCAAGTCTTTCCACTTCCTAACAAATGGGGCAATGTCATTCTTTCTCATGGAGGCATAGAATTCCATTTTGTATATATACCACATTTTCTTGATCCATTCATCTACTGAGGGGCATCTGGGTTGGTTCCCTATATTACCTTTGGTAAATAAATCTGCAATAAACATGGTTGTGCTTATAGCTTTGTTTGTGAACTTTTGGGTAAATCTCCAAAAGTGGGATTACTGGGTCAGAGGGGAGCTCTATGTGGAGTCTTTTGAGGAAGCTCCATGCTACTTTCCAAAGTGGTTGAACAAGTTTACACTCCCACCAACAATACAGTAAATTCCCTTCTCTCCAAATCCCATGCAGCATCTGTTGTTATTAGAATTCTTGATTATAGCCATTCTAAATGGGTGAGATGGTATCTAAATGTTGTTTTGGTTTGCATTTCTTTATGGCTCAGGAGTTTGAGTATTTATTCATGTGTCTATTGGCAATCCTTCTTTCCTCCTCAGAGAAGTTTCTCTTTAAGGCTTTAGCTCGATTTGTTTTTGTCCTTCCCCTCCACAAATTATAACAACACCAAATACTGTGAAAGCAGGTGTTATACTGTGGGGGAGAGACATTAGTGGTGATGTCGAAAAACGAACTTTACAACTTTGGCGGGGGGGGGGGGTGTAAAGATCAGATTGGGGGAGGTAGGGGGACTATGGGAATGGATGGGAAGGGGAAACAAAGAGGAGGCAACAATGCTTGATAATAAATGTACCATTATCTTGCCCGTGTAATTGTAGCTCCTCTGTACGGTGTTCTCACAATAAAAAAAAAGAAAGAAAATAATAACCCCTCAAGAAAAGAAATGAACTCATTACCTTGTTCATGTAACTCTAACCCCTCTGTACAGTATTTTCACAATAAAAACAACTTTAAAAAAGGAAAAAAAAGACTTTTGCTCATTTATTGGGCAGTTGTTTTTTTGAATATTTGTTGTAAGGGGATTCAATTTTTTGAGTTCCAGGTATATTTTAGATATAAGACCCTTGTCCGTTGTATGGCTAGTGAAGTAATTCTCCCAATCCTTGCGGTTTCTATTGACCTTGCTAGCTATGTCCTTTGCCATGCAGAAGTTCTGCAATTTCATTCAATCCCATTTGTCCAAACTTTCTTTGATTTCTTGTGTTTCTGGGTATCTATTAAGAAAATTTCGGCCTGTGCCAAGGAGACCTAGGGTTGCTCTTATTCGGTCCTGTAATGTTTTCAGAGTTTCTGCTTTGACCCGGAGGTCTTTGACCCATTTGTAGTTGATTCTGCTGCAGGTGATATATAAGGATCTAGCTTTAGTTTTCTACAAGTGATTAACCAATTTTGTCAGCACCATTTACTGAAGAGGCTGTCTTTCTTCCATTCTAGTTTTTTTTAGCTCCCTTATCGATGATTAAGTGGCTATAGGTCTGTGAGTTCATTTCTGAGTTTTCAATTCTATTCCATTGGTCCTGAGGTCTGTTCTTGTGTCAGTACCAAGATGTTTTGATTACTATGGCATTGTAGTAGTGTTTGAAATTTGGTACTGATATTCGTCCTGCAGTGATCTTTCTGTTGAGGATCGTTTCAGCTATTTAGGGTCTTTTATTGTTCCATATGAATTTTTGGATTGCCTTTTCTATTTCATTGAAGAATGAGGTTGGAATATAGATAGGTATCTCATTGAATTTGTAGGTAGCCTTGGCAGATATTGCCATTTTCAAGATGTTGATCTTTCCAATCCAGGAGCATGGGAGGTTTTTCCACTTCCTAAGTTCTGTTTTGATTTCCTTTTTCAGGTTTTTAAAGTTTTCATCATAAAGGTCCTTCACTTCTTTGATTAAGTAAATTTCTACATATTTTATTTTTTGTGCGGCTATTATGAATGGAGTTGCCTTCCTGATTTCACCCATGCTTTACTCATTGTTGTCATACAGATAAGGCATTGATTATTGAGGGTTAATTTTATAACCTGCTTCTTGCCAAAGTGTTGAATCAGCTTCAGTAATTTGGAAGTGGAGTCCATGTGATTCTTTAAACAGAAAATCATGTCATCTGCAAAGAGTTTTACTTCATCTTCCCTGATTTGGAACTCCATTATGTTTGCATCTTGTCTTATTGCGGTAGCTTGTCATTCTAATACTAAGCTGAAGAGAAGTAGAGAGTGAACATCCTTGTCTCATTCCTGAGTTAAGAGGAAATGGCTTTATTTTTCCACCATTAAGTATAATGCTGGCTGTAGGTTTGTCATATACAGCCTTTATTGTATTGAGCAATATTTCCTGGATTCCTAATTTTTTCAGACCCATCATCATGAAGGGTTTTATGGATCTAGTCAAATGCTTTTTCTACATATGTTGAGATAACCATGTGGTTCTTATCCTTGTTCTTTGTTGATGTGATGAGTTATATTAATTGATTTGTGTATATTGAACCAGGTTTGAATCCCTGAAATGAAACCTGCATGATTTTTTTGGATGAACTTTTGAAGTTGATTGGCCAAAATTTTGTGGAGAAATTTTGCGTCAATATTCATCAAAGAAATGGGGCTATATTTCTTGTTGTTTGATGAGTCCCTGCATGTTTTTAGAATAAGGGTTTTGATGGCTTCATAGAATGAGTTCGGTAGTGAATTTTCCCTTTCAATTTCATTGAAGAGTTGGGGGATTATTAGTTTGAGCTCTGCTTTGAAGGACTTGTAGAATTCCGCTGTAAATCTATCTGGTCCTGGGCTTTTCTTAGATGGGAGGTCTCTTATTCCTGATCCTATTTCAATCCTTGATATAGGGCTGTTAAAATGGTTTATCTCATCTTGGTTTATTTTTGGCATGTCCATATTTGCTAGGAAAAGGTCCATTTATGCCAAGTTCTCAAACTTATTAATATAAAGGTTTGAGAAGCATTCCCTTATAATTTTCTGAATCTTGTTGTTTTCGTGGTGATGTTTCCATTCTCATCTCTGAATTTATTTATTTGGGTGTGTTCTCTTCTTTTTCTGATAAGATTTGCTAACGGTCTTTCAGTTTAGTTAATTTTTTCGAAGAACCAACGCTTGGTTTTGTGGATTTTTTCTATGAATTTTTTAAAAAATTCCAATTCTTTTAATTCCTATTTAATTTCAAGTATTTCTTTCCATCTACTAGGTTGGGGTTTATATTGTTGCTCTTTTTCAAGGAGTTTCAGATATCTCATAAAATTGTTGGTTCAAGATCACTCCAATTTGTTGATGTAGGAACTCAGAACTATAAATTTGCCTCTAAGTACTACTGCCTTTGCTCTGTCCCAGAAGAGCTGGTAACTTGTGTGTTCATTTTTGTTGAATATCATGAATATTTGAATTTACTTACTAATCTCTTCCATGACACACTGGTGATTCAACAGAATGTTGTTCTGCCTCCATGTGTTACATTACTTTCTTTGGTGGCTTTTGGTGTTGAGTTCTAATTTTATTCCCTTCTGGTCTGAGAGAATGCCCAGTAAAACTTCAATGTTTCTGAATTTGGACAAGTTTGCTTCATGTCCTAAAATGGGGTCTATTTTGGAAACTGTCCCTTGTGATGCTGAGAAAAACGTGTATTCTGATGCTGCTGAGTGAAATATTCGGTAGATGTCTGTTAAATCTAGTTGATCCATGCAGTTGTTTAGATCTGCAGTTTCTCTGTTGAGTTTTTGCCGAGTTGATCTATCTCGTGGGGATAGTAGTGACTTAAATTCTTCAACAATTTATGTGTTTGGATCTATGTGAGATTTGAGGGAGAGTAGTGTTTCTTGGATAAATATAGGTGATCCCTTGTTTGCCAAATAGAGATTTAGAATTGTAATATCCTCCTGAAGGGGAGATCCCTTAATTAGTATGTAGCGACCTTCTTTATGTCTTCTCACTAATTGTAATTTGAAGGCTATTTTATCTGATATTAGGATTGTCATTCAAGCCTCTTTATGGGGGCCATTTGCTTGGTAGAATTTGTTCCAGCCTTTCACTTTCAAAATGTGTTTGTTTGTATGAGCAAGGTGTGACTCCTGAAGGCAGCAGATAGAAGGATCTTGTTTTTTAATCCAACTAGACAGTCTGTCACTTAATTGGAGAGTTAAGTCCATTAATGTTGAGAGTCAGGCCTGAGAGGTGTTTGGGAGTTCCTGCAATGCTATCCACCTTCTTGGAGGCTGGAGCAACTTGATTCTTCCTATAGTTCTTGGATTCTCAGTTTGGGTGCAGTATCTTGGTCTTTATTGTGGTCTTGTTGGTTTTCTATGTGTAACACATCATTAAGTATTTTTTATTGGGCTGGTTTGTTGGAGATACATTGTTTCAGTTTTTCTTTGCTATGAAACATTTTTATTTGATCTTTGGTTATGAAGGAGAGCTTAGCTGGGTATAGTATGCTTGATTGGTAGTTGTTTGTCCTTAGGACATGGCCTACATCATTCCAGGCTCTTCTTGCTTTAATTGTCTCCACTGAGAAATCTGAGGTGATTCTAATTGGTTTCCCTTTGTAAGTAGTTGATCTTTTCTACTTGACAGCTTTAAGGATTTTTTCATTGGAATTGATCCTGTGTGGATTATAAGGTAATGGAGAGATATCCTGCCCTAGTCTGGTCTATTTGGGGTTCTAAAAGTTTCTTGTATCTGAATAGGCCTATCTTTTTGCATGTTTGGGAAGTTCTCTGCTAGGATCATGTTAACCAAATTTCCTAGACCATTAAATTCTGTCTCTACGTGCTCCTCTACACCCATTATTCTCACATTAGGGCTTCTGAGAGTGTCTTCCAAATGTTGAATAGATCTATCACATTTCTTGGATTTGTCTTGGATAGTTGTATGTTATTTCTCTGTAATAACCTGGCTGTCCTCAATCCCTCAGATTTGCTACTCTGCATGGTCTAACCTACTGTCGAGACTTTCTACTTTGTTTTTTTATTCCTTTTCCTTCTAATTGGTCAGCTTTGATGGCTTTAAATTTTTTGTTGGAGTTTTGTTTTAGATCTTGTATGAACTTCTTTACCTCCTTAATTTGGTGTTTTGTTTATTCTCAAATCACGTCGTTGATTGGTTATGGTTTCCTTGTACTCCCTTTCCTTCTGTTGGGCTCCATTCAGCATTCCCTTTGTGGTGTCCCTGAATTCTTTCAGCTTTCTGTTTATGGATTCCATGAATGCCTCTGTTGATCTTTGTCTATTGTCATCCTGCTCTCCCAAGTCCTGCATTACTCTTTTATTAGCTTCCTCATGTTCAGGCACTTCCTGGAGTTCTCTTTGACTCTTCTCAGCCTGCTCATGCAATTCCTGTATTTCTCTTTGACTGTTCTCAACCTGCTCGTGCAATTCCTGTATCAATCTTTGAGTAGCTTCCTCACTCTCATGAGATTCCAGTATTAATCTTTGGTTTTCCTCTCTCTCCCTATCACACTCCCATTGAATCCTTTGTAGGTTTCCAATCTTTTCATTCACCATGTTTACCAGTAGTGTTTGTAGATATTTTTGGGAACCCTCTTCTGGATTATTCATTAACTATACTGTCAACTCATTTTCATGAGTGAGAGTTCAGATAACTGGACTTGCCATATTCCGTGTGTTTTTCCAGCTTGTTTTACCCAGTTGGTATGAAAGTAGCACCAATTTTTTGCTAGAACAAAATTTTAAGTCAAGCATCACCAAAGATCTGTAGTTGCACAGACAAAAGTCTGCAGATACAATCTTTTTCAACAGATACAATTTATTCAACATCAAACAACTATGGCTTAATGGGCTAAGAACCGCAAAGAAGAATTTGGCAAACCACAAATTATTAATTTTAGGGAGAAATGTGGACAAAAATAGGATTAGAGGGATATGGAGAGGTAAAAGGAGAGTGAATTTAACCAAGTCCTAATCTTAGGGAGGGAAGTGGATTAGACAGAATGATAGAAGCAAGATTAAGAAAAAAAGAAAAAATGTAAATACAAAAATTTAAATTTAAAAAGTGAAACACTTAAAAATTATGTGTTCAAGGATGATATTAAGAGAAGAAAAGGATAGGATGAGAGGAAAGGAGGGATAGAAAGGAGACATGAAAAACTACAAAATAAAAATTCTTAAAATTAGTTACTTGAAAATTATATAGGTATAAAGAAAGATAATACTGCTCTTAAGGAATTTTAGCCTAAGAGGTTGTGAACTGAGTAATAAATTTCTGGATTAAATGTGTACACAACGAGGAATAAGGTCTAATATTCGACGACGGGTAAAAATCTGGGGATGATCAGAATAACCATTAAGTCTCACAAAAAAGAAAGAAAAAAATGAAAAGAATAAAAAAATAAGGACCAAAAGGTCAGAAGAGATTTTTTTAAAAAGCACACACACACATTTACACCTAAAATAATAATGATGAGAAGAAAAAAAGATTAATAAAAACATTATTTAAAAAAATTAAAATTAAAGAAAGGTACAAAAAAGACTTCTTTGATTTTTTTTGGGGGGGATAGAATATGAAGATACTGTATCACCCCTGTGTCCATAACCAGTCTCCTGGTGGAGTCTCTGGTCTGCTTGTGATGTTTGTTTTTCCTGTGGCTTGATTAATAGCTTAAGTCAGTTTGTTTGAGCAGCCAGAAAAATGCTCGGCATTACCCATAATTTTGTGATCCTCCTCCCAGACTAGTTCAGTGGGAGGGATATCTGCTTGGAGTATCACAAAAGAGGTAGATGGCTGTTTCTTCTAGTTCTGAGATGCTGTGATGAGGCTAGGTTCTGGGTAGGCTTGAGGCCTTTCAGCAAACAGTTGCTTTTCCCTGAGGTGCTAGCTCCTGAGACACACAGCCAGCCTGGAGCCATTCTTAGTGTTTATGTTTACGGAATTTCAATTGATTGTCTCAGCTTCTGTAGGGAGGGGCAGCCTCTGGCTCTGTTTACAGAGTGAAGAAAGTCACTCCTCCAAGGGCCAGGCTTCCTTGCCTGGGCTGGGTGACTTCTCTTGGGTGGAACTGAGCCCGCTAAGTCAGTTCAGGTTCCTGTGACCTCCTGAATGGATCTTGTTTTCTTCCAAGGCCTGAGTTGGAGATAGCTGTTCAAATGGGCCTTTGTCAGTCTCAAAGATGGAGATCTCCGGTGGTGGTGGCAGGGAGGGGTGGCCTTACCTCCTCTGCTCCCTGAGAAGGAGTGAGGATGTCAGCGTTCTACTCATGTCAGAGTCTTTGTTCCTGGGCCGTCTCTGGTTTGCGATCTGCAGTATGAAGATATATGCTCCTTGTCAGTTCTTACTGGTGTTGAGTAGAATCCATTGTCCTGCTGTGTCTGGCATCTTTGTTCTGGACTCTGTGTTATAGGCATGGCTGCTATGGCCGCTGCCACTGTTGCCGCAGCCGCCACAGCCGCGGCTACAAGAAAGTGCTCTGATCTGTGTCCTTGCCTGGATTTTCCCTATCTGGCCAAACTCTCTGTACTGTGATGGGACACTTGGTGTGATTCTCTAGCCTAGGACTGTTCACTGGAACAGTAAAACTGCTTTCTATGTGAGAGCTTGTTTAGCCTCTAGCTTCTCCTCTACTCTATCCCTCTGAACACATTTTTTGCCTCTTATTGAAGTATATCTGACATTTTAAAGTAGATTTGTGCAAATATAATATTAATTTAATCAAATATTTCATTAGGACAAAGTTTCCCAGATTTATTTCCAGTAAATCTTATCCCTTATAATAAATGAGAGCATGCGGTGTCATTCTCCTATTAATATGACATAATAGTTTATAAAATTAACTTCAAAGGAAGAAAGATTAATCTTGGTTTCTGATTTTATATATTTCAATTTACATTTCTTATCCTCATTGCTTTTGCTTGGTGGTGGTACAGTACCCCATATCAGGAACATGTGATGGAGTATGTGTATTCATGGAAGAGAGGAAGTAAAGAAAAGGAAGAATAGGAGTGAGAAAGGGAGAAAGGGGAGGAGGGGAAGAAGAAGAGGGAGAAGGAAAAGGAGAAGGGGAAAAGAGAAGTAAACGAAGGAAGAGGAAGAAAGGAATTTGATATTAAATCTTCTTTGATCACAAGTTCTCAGTGACCTAATCTCTAGAACTATGCCCACATGAAAGGTTTCACCTCTCTATGGCAACATAGTGAAACCTAATTATTAATCCTAATCCTTTATTATTTCAGAATTAATTTCAGGACTGGTGGATAGATCTTTCTATACAATTATGATAACTACTGTTCCTAAATACCAGAGATGCTATTTGACATAGAGGTTGTTTGGTTATACCATTGCTGGAGAGATGAATGAAATATTTTGAGCTCAAATACCTTTTATTTAACAGATAAGGAAGCTCCTAGAGGTTTCATTTTGTGACCGTCAAAAATGACTATTTCATCTAACTCATAATGACTTGAATTTTTCATAATTTTATGGCATTTCCATTCAAGTATTTGTCATCTATAATGAGGTTCTTTCCTTCAAGTTGAAGGAAAAATAAATACTATCACGATCATTTATCAGAATTAGGTAGGTATAATATGAATTTCCTACCATTCAAAAATTAGTTATCTTCAAGTCTATAGGAATAATCGGATAGGTGATTAAATATCTTGCTTTAGTTATCTTATACTGAGGTTGATTCAATTTCTAAAAATCACTGTTGACATAAAATACATGAAATTCAGTGTTTCTCTGAAATGACTTAGTAATCAAACCCCAGAAATACATGACTAGTAACAAAGATTTTTATATACTCACAAAATGTATGAATCTACAAAACCTAAAAAAGTTGAGGTTTATTATTTTATTTTCATTTTTGCGTACTTTATTTATTTATTTTTTTAATTTTTTATTGTAAAGATACTATACAGAGGGTTACAGTTACATGAGCAAGGTAATGGATACACATCCTATTGAGCATTGTTACCCCCTCCATTGTTTTCTCCTACCATCCCTTCCCATCCTACCTTCCCCGAGGTTTTTTTTTTTTAATTGTGATTAAGTGATTATGTAATTTCCCAAATTTCACAGTATTGTGGAATAATGATACTCATTTAAAGTCACAAGTTCATTCTAACTTTCCTTGAGCAAATTGTCTATCACAATCTATAACATATAACAGTGTACACATATACACCATACATGTGATCAGCAGCATAAGGATATTTAGGAGTGGTTCGACCAGATGAGTGGGAGTTCTTTGTTTCTTAAGTCCTGTTAATTTTGTGGTCTCACCTAACATTTTGGATTTATCATCCACTTATCAGGTAGACCATGTACCGTTTGTCTCTTTGCTCTTGGCTTACCTCGCTCAACATGATTCCTTCTAGCTCCATCCATTTCCCTGCAAATGCCAATATTTTGTCATTTGTAATGGCTGCATAATATTCCATTGTGTATAGATACCACAATTTTTGGATCCATTCATCTGTGGTGGGGCATCTGGATTGTTTCCATATCCTAGCTATTGTGACCAGTGCTGCAATAAACATGGAGGTGCACGTGTCCTTGTATATTGGTTCCTGTTGTTCAGGGTAGATGCCTAGAAGTGGTATGACTGGCTCATAAGGGAGGGCAATCTTTAGCTGTCTAAGGACCCTCCAGACTGCTTTCCAAAGTGGTGGTGTAAGTGTACATTCCCACCAGCAGTGTAATAGGGTTCCTCTTTCTCCACATACCCTCCAGTATTTGTCATTGGCTGATTTGTGGAAGTGGGACATTCTGACTGGGGTAAGGTGGTATCTCTGGGTTGTCTTTTTTTGCATTTTCTTCACCACCAGGAATGATGAACATTTCCTCATGTGTTTCTTTGCCATTTTAATTTCTCCATCTGAGAAGTCCCTCTTTAGTTACCTTGCTCATTTAGTAATTGGTTTGTTGGGTTTGGGAGGAATTAGTTTCTTGAGTTCCCTGTATATACTGGATGTTAACCCCTTGTCTGATATATTGCTGGTAAATATTTTTTCCCAATTAGTTGGTTGTCTTTCCAGCTTGGTTGCGATAGATTTAGCTGTGCAGAAGCTTTTTATTATATGGTAGTCCCATTTGTCGAGTCTCTCTCCAATTTGTTGTGACCCTGGGGCTCTGTTCAGGAAGTTCCATTCTGTGCCTATTAGTTCAAGTGTCTCTCCTACTCTGTCCTGCAGTAGTTTCAGAGATTCAGGTTTAATGTTAAGGTCTTTAATCCATTTTGAGTTGATGTTGGTGCATGGTCATAGACTGGGGTCCACTGGCGGCATGTGGCCGCCCATTTTCCCAGCATCAGTGGTTGAAGAGGCTGTGTTTCTTCCATTGTATGTCTTTGGCTCCTTTGTCAGCTGGCTGTAGGCCTTTGGATTTATTTCTGGATATTCTATTCTGTTCCATTGTTCTTCGGGTCTGTTTTTGTGCCAATACCATGCTGTCTATGTTATTATAGCTCTGTAGTAAAGTTTTAAATTTGGCATGGATATCCCTCCCATGTTGTCTTTATTCCCTAAAATTGTTTTAGCTATTCTAGGTCTTTGTTGTTCCATATGAATTTTTGGACGGTTTTCTGTATTTCAGTGATGTACTTCATTGGGATTTTAATAGGAATTACATTGAATTTGTATATTAACTTTGGTAGTATTACCATCTTCACTATATTAATTCTGCTTATACAAAAGCATGGGAGGTCTTTCCATTTCCTAGTGTCTCCTGCAATTTCTTTCTTTAACTTTTATAGTTTTCATTAACTAGTTCTTCTACATCTTTGGTTAGGTTAATTCTTAAATATTTTATTTTTGGGGAGGTTATTGTGAATGGGGTTGCTCCCTTTATTTCCGTCTCTTCTTGTATATTGTCAGTGTACAGGAAGGCTACTGATTTTTGTGGGTTTAGTTTGTATCCTGCTACTTTGCCGAAGTGATTTATGATTTCTAAGAGTTTGGGGATGGAGTTTTTGGGATCGTGAAGGTATGGTATCATGTCGTCTGCAAAAAGAGATAGTTTAACTTCTTCTTTCCCTATGCGGATCACTTCAATGTCTTTTTCTTGCCTTATTGCCCTGGCTAATGGTTCTAGGACTATATTGAAGAGGAGTGGAGACAGTGGGCATCCTTGCCTTGTTCCTGATTTTAGGCGAATTGGTTTTAGCTTTTCCCATTAAGTATAATATTGGCTATTGGTCGGTCATAAATGGCTTTTATTGTTTTAAGAAATGTTCCTTCTATTCTTATTTTTTCCAGAGCTTTTAGCATGAATGAATATTGAATTTTATCAAAGGCCTTTTCTGCATCTGTGGTAAAAATCATGTGATTCTTGACCTTGGCTCTGTTGATGTGTTGGATTGCATTTACTGAGAGCTAGCTTGATTCCACTGTGGTCAGATAGGATACAGGGGATTATGTTGATCCCTTTGTATTTGCTTAAGTTCCTTGCATGAAATATGATATGGTCTATTTTGGAGAAAGTTCCATGAGCTGCGGAGAAAATATGTACTGTGTTGTTTTAGGGTGAAATACTCAGTAGATGTCAGTTAATTCCACTTGTAGTATGGTCTCACTTAATTCTGTAGCTTCTTTGCCAATCCTCTGGTTGGTAGACCTGTCCTTTGGTGAGAGTGGTGTGTTAAAGTCTCCTAGTATTATCATATTGGGATCTATTTTATTCTGTAAGTTTGAGAGTATTTGTTTAACATATCTGGGTGCACCAATATTTGGGGCATATAAGTTGATGAAGGTAATAAATATCCTCCTCTTGGATTGTTCCCTGTATTAATATGTAGTGTTTGTCCTTGTCTTTCTGTACTGAAAAGTTTATTTCGTCAGATATCAGGATAGCTACACCTGCTTTCTTACTGGGGGCATTTGATTGGTAGATCCTTTTCCAACCCTTTACTCTGAATTTGATTGTATGTTTGGCTGAGAGGTGGGTCTCCTGAAGGCAACAGATGGATGGGTCATGTTTTCTGATCCAGGCTACAGTTCTTTTTCTTTTGATTGACGAATTAAGCCCATTAATATTAAGAGAAAGTATAGAGAGATGCATTGTTGTCCCTGTCATTCCGTTTCCCTAAGTTTTTCTTCTTTTCTTTCCTCCTGTGCTTGCTCAGTTAGACTTTGATTAATGCCTGTCTGGGTGCAGGTCCCAGTTTCTGGTTGCTTTCTTCAGGTTGTGTCCCCCCTCTTAGTATTCTTTGTAATGCTGGCTTAATGTTTATGTATTCATTTAGTTTTTCTTTGCTATTTAAAATTTTCAGTTCTCCATCGAATGTGAATGCTAGCTTTGCCGGGTGTATCAGTCTAGGTTGGCAGTCATTGGCTCTCAGGGCTCATATGGTACATTCCCAGGCCTTTCTTGCATTCAGTGTTTATGTGAAGAGATCTGCAGTGATTCTAATTTTTTTCCCATTGTAGTATAGCTCCTTCTTAATTTTTGCTGCATGCAAGATTGTTTCCTTATTATTCAGATCTATCATTTTTACTATAATGTGTCTAGAAGTGTTTCTCCTGGGATCTTGCTTGTTGGGTGTTCCATTTGCTTCTGTTATGTAGGTAAGATGTTGTTTTTTGAGGTGGGGAAAATTTTCACTGATTATCTTGTCGAATAATTGTTGCATTCCCTTGTTCTGAAATTCCTCACCTTTGTCCAGTCCAATTATACGAAGGTTAAATTTCTTGGCATTATCTGCTTGCTCTTGAATTTCTCTTTGGCTTAATTTGAGTGATTTTTCCATATCTTTCACTTTTTGGTCCAGTTGGTGTATTCTGTCTTCTGTATGTGACACTCTACATTCCATTTCATTCACTCTGTTGACCATGGCTTCTATTGTGGTTTCCATGGAGGACATGGACTCCTTTATGGATTCGATGTTGGTTCTTAAAGTACTGATCTCACCTCTTAATGAAGTATGTCCTGCCTCTAATTTGGCATTTATCTAATTTCTTACTAAGGTTTCTGCTGCCTCTAGTTGTGCATGCATCTCCTGTTTGATATCCTGTATCTCTTTTGATAGTTCATCCTTGTGTTCTTTCAATTTCTGGTCTATTTCTCACTTTATTTCTTTAGTCATTGCCTACAGCATCTCTTGGATGTAGGTTTTGTCTTCCATTCCTGCTTTGCTCCCACTGGGGCTCTCCCCTGCTTGGCTGTTGGGTATTGAGTATAGCTTCCTATCCTAGGTGGTAAACCTTGCAATTTTTCTCTGTGATTTTCGCATGGGGTTTCAGGAATTACTGTGGACTAATCTGCAATTTTGTTTTGGTGTGTCTGTCTTTGTTTGGTTGCTGATTATGTATTGGTAGAGCAAGTGTATGTCTGATCTGGGTTCTGTTGGGGACCTACCTCCAGCTGCTGGTCTGACCTACATTGGTTTCTCGGCTCTCTGTTGTAGATCGCTGGCAATTCCCGCCTTTGGAAGGGTTGACCAGCCTAGACTGCTCGTGTTTGCTCCTACAGGTGCTCTTGGCAAGATCGGATGCTCTGGATGCAATCTCCCTGATGCTGGAGTCTGCTATGGGCTCCTGATTTTCATTTTGTTTGTTTTATGGACGGTTGTGTGCTTGAACTCTTGGTTTGAGTGCTATCCCTCAGCTCTTAAGCTCAAGTCTGGCACCCTACCATTTGAGCCACAGGACTATTTATGACCCTTTCTGCTTATGTGATGCTGAGGAATCAGATCCAGGGCCTCATGCATCCAAGACTATCACTCTTCTGCTTAGCCACCTTACCAGCCTGAGCTCCTGCCTACTATCAGGTGCTGGCAGCCTGTGTTGCCCAATTCCCTGCCTAGAGTATATGGGTCAGGTTTTGGTGGGGTTTGGGCTTCTCTTGTCCTGAGCCTCCAGGTCTTTTGTTGTCATAGGCATGCTTCCCAGGAGGTGCAGTTCCCAGTTTTTCTCCCTTCTGCTGAGGCATATTCTCAGCTTTAGACTTCAGTTGGGAGGTGTTGCTTGTGTTGTTCAGGTGCCAGATGTCCAGGCCTGGTGCGGGCCCCCTGCCTGGGGCATGCCAGTTGGGCCTGTGCTGCTGTGTATACCACCTAGGTTATGCAGCCTGGGGTACACAGTTCAAATTTCTTCTACTTTTGGTTGTCTTGACCCAGGGACACTGTTCCTGGCTTGGGAGTTTAAGCTCCCTTCCAAGGGTGCTCTTGCTCTATCCTGGCCAGCAGAGTGTGCTCCATGGGCTGGTGGAGCTCTCAAACATTTCTCAGGTTTAGTGGGTCCTGTGGTCTGGCTGTTGGGGTAGGGATTCAGGGTCAGGGTCTGGGATTCCCTCCCACTCTGTTCTCCCTTGAGGGATACACTGTCTCCTGTGGGGTACTCACCCTGGAGCTAGTTGTTTCTGTATGGTGTAGGTCGTCAGTTGCTGTTGCAATCCAAGTTCAGTTGGGGTGGTTGAGGCCTGGGTTGGGCGGTGGTGGCTCTGTGTGATTCTCTTATGTCTCTGCCTCTGTCGAAGCTGTTGGTTCCACAATGTCCATGCCATGGGCAAGGGGTGGGGGCTGGGCCTCCATACAGGTTCTGAGTGCTGGGGTTTGCACTCTCCGTATCAGCACCAGTTCCTTGTAGGTTTTTGCTTTGCTGTTCTGTGGGCATCCCTTGTAATTCTGAGGGCTCCCATTATGGGGGTGAGTTCTGGGATAGGGGTTTCTCCATTCATCGCTGTCGGCGGGTCTGACACTGGTACCTCAGGAGGCTTCTGCGCCAGTTATCTGTAGGCAGCTCCCTGTGTCTCTGGGACCCCAGCAGCCCCCGCAGGGTCGTCTTTGCATATGGCGGGTCTGACACGTACCTCAGGCGGCTTCTGCAAGAGTTATGTGTAGAAGCTCCCTGTGTCTCTGGGACGCCGGTGGCCCCTGCCGGGTCGTCGCAATCGGTGGATGTGACACTGGGACGTCAGGTGGCTTCTGTAAGGGATATTTTCAGACTGCCCCTTGTGTCTCTAGGACCCCGGCAGCCCGTGCCGGGGCGTTGCAATCCGTGGGTCTGACACTGGTACCTCAGGGGACTTCTGTACTATCTGCACACAGCTACCTGTGTCTCTGGGACTCTGGCAGCCCCCGCCTGGCTGGCTGTGATGGCTTGATGTGCTGCCCGTGTTGGGCGGCTTTGGTGGGATGGAGCCTCTCTGCTTGGATGGAAAGTGAGGGGTGGGGGTGGGATCTTCGTGGAGACTCCCAGCTGGTAGGTTTCTCTGTTTGTAGCAATAAGCAGGTATGCAAAGCGGTACCTTAGGCGGCTTCTGCACGGATGATCTTTAGGCAGCCCCCTGTGTCTCTGGGTCTCAGGTAGCTCCCGCCCGGCCGGCTGGCCACAGTTTGGCGTGCTGCCCCATGGCCAGTGAAGGTTGGGGAAGGGGTCTTCACTGTTCTCTGTTCTGAAATTCTTCTTTTCTTTTCTTTCTTTTTTGTTATTTTCCACCTCCTGTTTTTCTCTGAGTGTTTGTCTTTTTGTTGTCGATCTCTTGGTGAGATTAAACATTGGAACTCGAACTCTCTTTTTAATTTAATTTAATGAAATATTGCTTCATTCAGCCTGACAGAGCCTTTTGCTTTTAGCTTACATGAGAAATTTCATTAACGATCCCTTTTTTGCTTTTGAATAATAGAGTATTGCAGTTTGTCTAAAGGATCTGTCATTTAAACCTTTGAGTGCATATTTTTTCATAAAAATGAACAATATTTTTCACAATGCAGGTTCAGGTTTAATAACTGAATAAATATCTAAATGTTAATTTGTTAAATTGAGCCTCTAGAATTCAAATAATACAATTTATTGTATTCTTAGATATATTAAATCTGTGCTAAATATGGGTGTCTAAAGCTTGTAATCCTCACTACTCAGGAAGCTGGATTTCAAAGTCAGCCTTGGAAAGAAAGTTTGTGAGACACATCTCAATTAATCACACACACACACACATCACAACACACACACAAACACACACACTCATGCACAAAATCCAGCAATAGAATTGTCGCTCAAATGATAGAGCAATATCCTTGAGGAAAAAAACAACAACTAAGGGATAGGTCTTGAGTTAAAATCACAAGAACAACACACAGAAACATACACACAATATTATGTCTAAATGCTTATTTTAGTTTGAAGAAATAAACAATATCAGGAAAAGTAATATTTGTTACATATCTTGGAACATTTGAGAAATTGTTTTTAGTATAATTTGTCTTAAGATAAAACATAGGTTATTAAAATTAATATTAATCTAGTTAATATTTATAATTACTCATACAACCTTAGAGTACAACAGTTGGGATTTTTTCTATAGCCATAAGAAATATCCTGAGTAAAAGGAAGAGAGGAATAGAGGACGAAGGAAGAAAGAAAGAAAGAAAAAAAGAAAGAAAGGAAGAAAGGAAGGAAGGAAGAAAGAAAGAAGGAAAGGAAGAAAGGAAGGAAAGAGAGAAAGAGAGAGGTAGGGATGGAGGGAAGGAAGGAGGAAGCAAAGAAGAAAGTATGGAAGGAAGGAAGGGAGAAAGGATGGGACAAAACAATTTAATTCATAAAGTCTATTTAGCCCAACATAAACTCCATGTAATTAATCCTTTAGTAAAGTCAAGTTTGCAATTGTCACTTCTTTGCATGTTATCCATGCATGAATGAAATCAACAAATGAAGGATCATAAATAACCAGGTGAATCTGTTTTCATCTGTAGTAATATGTATGCAAATCTTTTTCTCATTTTTTATATATCATCAAATAACTATTTGCAAACAATTTACATTTAGTTATACATATTCTAAAAATTGATGAAACTAAATGATTTCAATATATTATATAATGTGAATACAAGTATTTTAATGTTATTATTATTAAAGTCTTCATGTTATATTAACTATAAAAATTTATTATGCATAATCTTTTTGCATCTGTAGTAATATGTATGCAAATCTTTTTCTCATTTTTTATATATCATCAAATAACTATTTGCAAACAATTTACATTTAGTTATAAATATTCTAAAAATTGATGAAACTAAATGATTTCAATATATTATATAATGTGAATACAAGTATTTGTAATTTTATTAATATTAAAGTCATGTTATATTAATTATAAAAATTTATTATGCATTTTATCAGATTAATTAGCATCATCTGATTTTGGTGTCTGTGGGAGTCCTAATAGCAGACCGTAATTAAAATCAAAGGAAATCTGTATTTGTTGGCACAAACGAATATTTCTGAAAGCAGTTAACTCATCGGAGATTGTTGAAATAAGCTATAGGGTCCTTTAAATGCGAGATCATTTCATCTGTAAAAATGGATAGTTTTACTTCTTCCCTATTTGGATCCCCTTTATATTTTGCTTTTTATTTATTTATTTATATTTACATTGTGAGAATACCATACAGAAGAGTTACAATTACATGGGCAAGATAATAAGTACATTTCTTATCAAGCATTGTTGCCTCCTCTTTGTTTCCCCTTCTCATACCTTCCCATACTCCCCCTTCCTCCCACCCAAACCCCCTCCCACCCCCTACCAAAGTTGTAAAGTTCGTTTTTCGACATAACGACTTGTACATCTCATTTTGCAATGGGTCCACCTGTATCCCTAGTTAAAGGATTTCTTTTTTCCCTTCCCCTCCACAAATTATACCAACATCAAATACTGTGAAAGCATGGGTTATACCATGGGGGAGGGACATACAAAGCAACAAAGAAATCGTCTCATAAATATGTTAGAAACAATTGCATGAAAGGAAAAAAAATCATTTTAATACTTATGTTTTTCCCTTGCCTGTTGCTCTTGCTATAAAGTCCACTACCATATTGAAGAGTAGTAGAGAGAGTGGACATCCTTTTCTCATTCCTGATTTTAATGTCTTCCTTGTTCCATTGTTAGGTAAATGCTAATTATCTCTGTTATATACATACTATGCATTATATTGAGGAATGTTCCATGTATTCCTAGCTTCTCAGACCTTTTAATCATAAAGTGGTATTGGAGCTTGTTAAAAGCTATTTCTTCATCCTTATAGACAATCATGTGTTTCTTTCTTTTCTTCTACTTATGATTTGTATGTTGTTTATTGACAAGAATATTGAATCCAATTGTATCTTAGGATGAATCTTATTTGATTATACAATATGACTTTTCTGTTAGTTGCTGAAATTGGTTGGTAAGAATTTTATTAAGAAGTTCTGCATCATTGCTTGTCAAAGAGTTGGGTTTATAGTTTTCTTTATTTGGTGAATCCCTATGTAATTTGGGGAAGAGTATATTTCTAGCATTATAGAATGTGTTTGATAATTCCCTTTCCCTTTCTATTCCATTAAAGACTTAGATCTGTGTATTGAAAGTTCTTTGCAGGCCTTAATTTCATGGTACATTCATTGAGTCCGAAATTTTTCTGGTATGGGAAGTGGTTTATTGACATTTCATTTTCATTTCTTCTTATGTGTTACTCCTTGGTTCAAATCGAGTATAGGAAAGCATCAATTTCTCCAGGATTCTCCAGGAGATTGGCATAAAATTTTCAAACTTCTCTCTTATATCATTCTCAATTTTGCCTGTATCTGTTGTTTTGTCTCATTTTTGTCTTAAATTTTCTCTATTTGGATGAGTTCTCTTATTGCTTGGGGTATTTTTTTATTATGAAGGTGATATACAGAGGGGTGGGTTACAGTTACATAAGTAATGAGTACATTTTAATGAGTACATTTCAATGAGTACATTTAATATTTTTATTTGTTTCCGTCTATTTGGCTTTGGACTTTTTCCTCTTTTCAAGGAGCTTGCAGTACATAATTAAAATACTGATTTGAGTTTTCCCCAATTGCTTGATGTAGGCATTCAAAGCTATAAATTTTCCACTAGGTACTTCATTTAATATTTCCTAGAGGAGCTGGTATTTTGTCTCTTTTTTTTTTTTGTTAAATTCCAGTAACTTTCAGATTTCCATTCTAATCTCTTCAGTGCCCGACTGGTCATACAGCAGTGTGTTGTTCACTCTTCATGGGATTGACCTTTTTTTTTTTTTTCTTTAACTGTTTAATTCTAAGTTTATTCTGTTGTGGTCTGACAAGGTATGTGAAATCAATTAATTTTCAATTTGGACAGAATTTCTGTGTGATATAGGATAGATTCTATTTTGGAGAATCTTCCATGACCTGCTGTGAAGAATGTATATACTGATACTGAATGTATATTCTGTAGATGTCTGTTAGGGGTAGGTGGTCAATGTAGTTATTTAGGTCTTCAATTTCATGGGTGAGATTTTCCAGTATAACCAATCCATGGATGACAATGATGGGTTGAGATGTGTTTTTAGGTTGTGTAGTATTTGGTTGATGATGTGGGGTGGTCCAGGATTCAGGGCATTGATATTTACACTTGTTATATCCTCCTAATTGAGAGTTGCCTTTATCAACATGTAATGTCTCTTCCTACTAATTTTAATTTGAATTCTATTTTATCTTATGTTAGTAATTCTATTGTGTCCTGTTTATGGTATCCATTTGCTTGAAAATTTTCTTTCCAGCCTTTCAGTTTGAGTATGTTTGTTTTTGTCAGTAAAATGTATCTGTTGTGGACACTGGATGGATGTGTCTTGTTTTTTTATACTACTATCTAATCTGTTTTCTAATTGGAAATTTAATTCCATTGATATTGAAAGTTAAGACTGAGAAATATCTGATAAGCCGTGCTATGTTATACCCCTGCTGTTAGGAGCTGTGACTCATCTACTGTTAATATATTTACCTTGTTCTCTGGTAGGGAGCATTTTATATAGCCAGTTCTTGTTGTTCTTGATCTCTCTATAGGGTATATTTGATTAACTTCTACCCTGCTGATTTGGTGGAGATACGTTGTTTCAAGTTTTCTTTGTCATGAAATATTTTTATATATCCTTTAAATGTAAAGGAGAGTTTGACTTGGGACCGTATTCACGATTGGTAGTTGTTTACCCTTAATGTTTGTCATATATTATGCTAGGCTCTCCTTTTTATGGCTAGAAAATTTGAACATTTCTTCATGAGTCTAATGGCCATTTTTATTTTCTCTTCAGAGAAGCCTCTCTTTAAGACTTTAGCCCACCTAGTTATCTAGCAGTTGTTTCTCTGAGGATTTGTTGTCAGGTGATTTAATTTTTTGAGTCCTAAGTATATTTTAGATATAAGACCTCGTCCGTTTTATGACTCATGAAGATCTTCTCCCAGAACGTGGGCTTTCAATTGATCTTGCTAGCTATGACCTTTGCCTTGCAGAAGCTCTGATGTTTCATGTAATCCCAATTGTCCAAACTTTCTTTGATTTCTTTTGTTTCCAGTTCTCTATTAAGAAAATTTTGGCTTGTGCTAAAAAGCCCTAGACTTTCTCCTATTCCTTCATGTAATGTTTTCATGGTGTCTTCTTTTATTTTGAGGTGTTTGATCTATTTGGAGTTGATTCTCGTGCAGGATGACGTATACAGATCTAGCTCTAGTTTTCTACAGGTGTTTAACCAATTTTGTCAACACCATTTACTCAAAAGGTTGTCTTTCTTCCCTTCTAATTTTTTAGCTCCCTTGTCAAAGATTAGGTGCTATAGGTCAGTGGGTTTATTTCTGAGTCTTCAGTCTTATTCCATTGATCTTCAGGTCTGTTCTTGTGGCAGTACCAAGCTGTTCTTTTACTATGGCTTTTTAGTAGAGTTTGAAATTTGGAACTGATAGTGCTCCAGTGTTGTTCTTTCTGCTAATGATTGGCAAACCCATAGTTAGCATTATACTTAATGGTGAAAATTTAAAGCTATTTCTTATAAATTCAGGAATGAGATAAAAATGTCTGCTCTCTCCACTACTCTTCAACTTAGTATTAGAATGCTAGCTGGGGCAATAATACAAGATGCAAACTTAAAGGGATACAAATTGGGAAAGATGAAGTAAAACTCTCCCTCTTTGCAGATGATATGATCCTGTATTTAAAGAACCGCATGGACTCCACTCCGAAATTACTTGAGCTGATCAGAAATTTTGGCAAACTAGCCGAGTATAAAATTCACCCTCAGAAATCAATGGCTTTCCTGTATTCCAATAACAATAAGAATGTGGCTGATATTAGGAAAGCAACCCCTTTTTAAAAGCCACACAAGAAATAAAATATCTAGGAGTTAAGAGGTGAACGACCACTATGATGGAAATTTTAAAAATCTGAAAAAGAAAATGAAAGCAGAACTAAGGAAGCGGGAAACCTCCCATGCTCATGGATTGGGAGGAATAAAATCATGAAAATGGCAATACTGCCAAAAGCTATATCCAAATTCAATGTGTTACCTATCAACATCCCAATCTCAATGAAATTGAAGTAATCCAAAAATTCATATGGAACAATAAAAAACCCAAATAGCACAGAGTGTTTTTTTTTTTTTTTTTTTAGTGATTCTCATTTTGTATTACCACTTTGATTCTACAAAGTAATCTATGGATTTTAACTTTCTTCCTCCCTTTGGATAAAGCTCAAAAAACCCTGCCTTTAGCTCCCAAGGCACTTAACGCTTAGGTCTGGACAATTGTTCCTAGATAGTGGATTACTTAATTGTATTTTGAACGCATAAAACATGCATATAAAAATCTCATATTTTGATCTCATGAGAAAACAGCCTTTTTTCCACTCCTAAATTTATTTCCTGAAAGGCATTTTTAGAGAGAATCTGTTTTCATTTTTAGAAGAAAGGCTTGTAGGAAACTATTTTCAAAATCTGGCTCCTCCTCCTGTACCTCAACACCTAAAACACAAATTTCAAAATGCGTTTACAAGAAACAATACAAAAACCAAATACTGGGAATGCTCAGATGCAGAACATTTTACAAAACCCAGACTATAACTCTGCTGTCTGAGGGAGGGGTTCTCTGAATAAATTAACAAACAAACCCAAAAGAGCATCCACGAGTATCAGATGTGAGTGTCCCTCGCTGCTACTCCATGGACAAGGAGCATGGAATGGCTTCCTAAGCCTGCTGGCAATGCATGGAGGAAAGCTTCCTTGCCAGTCTGAGTACAAAAGTTGGCATCACCCCGCTAGGGCCTGTCTTTTTTGTCTTTTCCCCACAGCAGAGCAGAATCATCCCCTCCTCCACGACGGATAAATACTGTACAAACTGATCCACAGAGTGGCATCTGTTCAGTCTGCAATCCTTCCTAGGTGGGTGGACCCTGTCCCATAGTGTGTGTGTGCTCCCAGGGGCTGATCCTCATGGCCCAGGCGCAAGGGGCACGGGTGCTAGATTTGAGTCAGTGGCACTGTGTCATTCATGCAGCAGCCGTCAGGTTGCTGCCCTAGCCCAACAGCAGGTGCACCCTGAACTTCTCCCACAGTCCCAGGTGAGGGGTGCTCAAAGGGCCCGATGTGGGCAGGCTTCCACTAGGATCCTACTTCACCAGAGAGACCAGCATGCCAGATGAAGTGGCTGCCACCTGAATTAATTATTAATTATTTAATTGATTGTTTAATGAAGCAGGGTTTTTTTTGCCAGTTGTGGGGCTTGAACTCTGGGCCTTGGCACTGTCACTAAGCTCTTCAGCTCAAGACCAGTGCTCTACCACATGAGCCATATTGCCACTTCCAGTTTTTTCTGCTTATGTGATGCTGAGAAATTGAACCCAGGGCCTCATGCTTGCAAGGCAAGCACTCTACCACTGAACCACCTTCTCAGCCCTGGAGCAGTTTTAAAGAAAATGATTCACATTACTGGATGATATACAATGCTATATCTTTGAGTCTCTAGTCCAAAATCATTGAACTTGATACTAGCAAGAATACATTTTTTGGTTGTATTTATAAGGCCATAATGGCAAACTGAAATAAAAGTACAATAAACCTTTTATCCAAAAAACACATTATTTTGAAAAAAATTGTATGTAACTAGTGCAAATGACGTTATACTACAATAGCAAAATACACACAAAATATATTACATTAGTTACATTCAAAAGTAAAATAAGTAATTACAGACAGAATTCGTTTTCTATTGTGAAAATACTGTACAGAGGTGTTACAATTACATGGAAAAATTCTTACTAGATAAAAAATATTACAATGGTTTAACAGGTTGAAGTGATATATGTTATATATTTTGTTTCTATGAAATTTATTTATATCTCCCACTTCTGTTTAGATCAGTGAAGGAAAAAGTTAGAAAGTAGAAATTATATGTTGCACCTCTTGCTTGCAGTACCACGAGGGGAGTAGCACATCCTATTTGGAGTCCTGGGATGAAACCCACACCAGCCCATGTAGACCCATCAGAGGTCTGTGTGCTGGCACTAAGGGGGTTCAGGACACCACCTTGCTGCTGCAGCAATTGCAGCATTTATTGTGGTGGGCTGTAGCCAACAAGGCTCCATCAGAGACCAAATCAAGCAACCCAGATTCAGGTGCCAAAGCCAGGAGGGAAGGCAAGGCAGACCCCAGCTCCTGCCTTCCATCTGTGCAGCCTACAATGCCAAGGCCAGACCCATTCCCATGCTTTGGAGCCCGATGAGGGTAGGGGGTGAGCCCATTGCTTCCAAATGGAGCATCCCCGGAATGGGACTGAGAGCTGGGCCCATGTGGACCAGGACAACTGAGAAGGCTACACAGCAAAGCCAAAGGGGCTTCGGATCCCTGGTGCTGCAGCTTGTGCGCTACAAGTACAGTGTCCTCTGGCACTGATGAGCACAGAACAGGGATGGCCCTGTACTTGAGTCCACAGGGGCCAAAAAATGGAGATTCTCAGAGATGCTGAAGAGGCTCCAGGTGCTGAGTTGCTGCAGCTGTCACAAGCCCGCTGGTAGAGGGACCAGCACATGACTCCAGTTCCCAGACCGCCTTAAAGACTGATGAGGTGAATCAAGACTGGGCTGCCTGGCCCCAAAGGGGCAGACTGCACACTCAGCCTTCCTTCTCTCATGGACTGTAAATTGTAGAAACATGGTGTCCTTCCACCCCACACCCATGGGGGCAGGCAGTGACCCCAGAACAGAGTCTCCCTGGGATGGCCCATGTACTCAGGACCACCGCAGACCAGTACCAGCACAGCTGGAGGAAGAGAGGACAGCAGTGGCCTCAACTCCAGCCCCATGGCTGCCAGCTCCTGGGTAAAATGGAGCAACTGATACTGGGAAGTTAGGTAGGAAGGGTGGGCGTGGCTCATCTGGCAATGCTGGGGAGCATGCACACACATCCACTCACTGCACATCCACCTCAAGGGAAGGGGCCCAACTTCTCAAAGGGTGACCTGAGGAGGCACCCACACCCACAGGGACTACAGAAATGGAGTTTCATGTGGTGACTTGAAAAGGGCTCCAGGGCACAGCCTTGCTGCACCACGGAACAACTGGCAAAAAGAAATAAAAAGGAAAGACATCCAGTAAAACCTTGCATCAATAATAACCTATTACACTTTTAAAAAGTTTTACTTTCCTCTTGCTCTATATTTTGGCATGAGGTCCTCTGAATTAACCAGAAATCTCCAGAATTTCTTCATGAATAGTAATACAAATAAATATAGTTCCTCTTCTTTTTTTAATTAAGGGTGATTGCTTTTAGTTCTTTCCCATGTTTGATTCATGAAAAAGAAATCCCAAAGTGTATTTGTAAAACACCAAACTCAGGATTTCTTTTGACATCCTCACTGGAGAAAAAGAATAAAATGACCGAACAACAGGCATCACCCATATTGTCATTGTGCTAGTTCTCTCTCTGATAAGAAAATAATCCTGAAGATCACTTATGCAAAATGTTTTGCAAGAATTCTTGTTGTTAAATTGCATTTATATTCCTCTTCCTGTCTCCTCTCCTGCTCCTTTTCCCCAGGGTCCTGTTTCCCTCTTCCTTCTCTCCTCCCCTCTATTTTCTCCCTGTCCCTTTTCTTCTTCCTCCTGCTATGCCCTTCTTCTTCTCTTGCCCTTTCCTCTTCCTTTCTGTCTTCTTTCTCCTACACGTTCACTTTCTTCTATTTCTTCCTTTATGGTCCTGGGGTTGGGGTCCATGCCTTGTGCTCACGAAGCGTATGCTCTCCTGCTCGCTACAGGCCTTCAGTCTGGACTTCATTTCAATGACACTCTATTTCTGATTTGTTTTTAAGTAGCAAACCAAGCAAGACTTTTGATTCAGGATTTAATTCATTATACATATTCTACACAATAAATATGTGCTACTTCATACATTGTAGCTAGTAGGTTTTGATTATTCTTTGGGCTTCAGATAAACTCATCAGAAACAATTTGTTTGAAGGTAATCTAATGTGATTCTCCCAAATTAATGAACTGGTTACTTTATATATTGTACAAGTACTTCCATATTTCTCCCAGTTTAATGAACTGCCACTTTGTGGTAGCAGCCACAGTAACACTAATCCAAGGATTTCTGGGGAAAAGAAGAGTAAGTCTAGACAGGAAAATCTATGAGATCTGTATCTCAAATTAACTATTAAAAAGACAGAAGAAGACCTGTGGCTACGTGGTTTAGTGCCATCTTTGCACAGAATAAGCTGACAAAAGGACCCAGGCCTGAGTTGAAGACCTGTGGGGGTACACACCCACCCACCCACCACACACACACACACACACACACACACACACACACACACACACACTCACATTTCCCAGTTAGAGCAAGTAGAATATCTGTTTTCCCAGTAACATATCTGAGTTACTATCCCATGTGTTTGGATGTATCATCAACTTACCTAATTTTAATAAATGACACCCTGTTCATTATTATTTAATCTTGGTTACAAGATACATTTTCATGCAGAAAATTGAGTTTGCTCTCAAAATCATGACTCTCTTGGTTTGTAAGAATGAAATAATTGTGCCTTTAATTCATTAGTTCATTAATTAGAAAAGTAACTCTAACCCTAGAACCGATTGCCTTTGGATTCAAAAAGGCACACAAAAACATTAGATTTTATTCTTTTATCATTAAAAATACTGTATTATCCATTGATCTACCTTTCCTAAACCACTGTATCCTAAAACAGTTTCAGATTTACTTACCATCTAGTCCATTACTTAAAGCTAACTCTCAACTTAAACCTGGCTGGAAAACTCTTATTAATCATTATAAGAATGATCCATGAGAAATCAATATAATGATAATGCTCTAGTTACTATTCAGCCTGACATTTTTGCTTCTATTTGTTAATGAAAACTCAATTTTATACAAAAAGTTCCTATTCATAGCACTAATCATAATCAGAACAAAATACTGACCCTGATCTTAATCCCAATTATATGTCAATACTAACACTCACACAAGAACACTAGTTTTCACTCATCCTAATGATTCAAATAAGCCTTCCAAACATAGGATTCAATTTTTTTTCCAATATCTTAGTCACTTTCTAACTTAACTGGAAAACTGGGAATAAACATAAGCTTAATTGCAAGTAAATTCTAATAGTAGCAATACTCTAGTTGACATTCACTCTAATTCTTACCAGGCTTATTCTAAAATTTACCTACAATTTGAGCCCCATTTTTTTCCTCCTTCACTCTAACCCTAACCATGGCTGGAATCCTAACCATAACCTTGACACTAATGCTGTCCCAATTCTAAAATTTATGAAAAAATGCTCATTTTGTGTTATTCTAACTGAATTTCCACTTGTAATTCTTGAAATGAATTGCAGGTTTTCCTAAAACCTATAGATTTTCCACTCTTATCTCTGAACCTATCTTATTCCACTATCTTATTCCATAAGAGAAATCACTGTACCCATTGATCTCAAATCCTAATATAATGAAATACATTGTACTTCCATTATCCCAGCATTTCCTCAATTCCTAGAACTTAAAATAAGTTCAAATTTACCTAACATTTTTCCCATTTCTTTTTTTTTCTTCTTGTTGGTCATGGGGCTACATCTCTTGGCCTAGATCCTATCCCTGAGTTCTAGGCATGGGCACGATCTCTCTGAGTTCTTCAGCTCAAGGAATGTACTTTGCCACTTGAGACACATCACCACTTTCTGGTTTTCTGGTGCTTAATTGGAGATAAAATTCTCACAGACTTTCCTGCTGAGCTGGCTTTGAACTCTGATCCTCAGAAATCAGCTTCCTGAGTAGCTAGGGTAATAGGCATGAGCCACCAGTTTAATCCATTTCTTTACTCTATCCTCAACCCCCTTTAACCAGAAACATAATGCTAATCTCAATCTGAGTTAAAACCAAATGATTAATGTAAGGAAAGTTGTCTCTATTTAATCAATCACACATTTTTTTGCTTCTCCTTCTTAGTTGAAAACTAAATTTTACCCTAAAGCTTGTTGTCCTTCCCTAACCCTAACCAGAACTAACACAGTAACTCACACTTTAATCCAAATTATATCTGAATGTTTAAAGTAATACCGACACTGGTTTTCATTCATTGTAACTTCGATGTTATTCATTCTTCTTAAAATATGCTGCAGTTTTACACAATAACTTACATCTTTTTCTCATTCTAACCCCAACTCTAACTGCAACACCTTGCCTAATCCTTAGACTACATATAACTGAATTATTATGTTAACAGCAAGCCTCGATTTCACATTTATCCTATCTCTTGCTCAGCGTGTAGGTCTAAAATTTAATTGAATTTTGAACCTAAATTATTATTATTATTATTTTAATTGTGAAAATACAGTTCAGATGGGTTACAATTACACTGGCAAGGTAATGAGTACATTTCTTATCAGGCATTGTTGCCTTGTACTTGAGGACTTTCTGATGTTAAAAATTATCAAGCATTTTTGCCTCCTTTTTGTTTCCCCTTCCCATCCCTTCCCATATCCACCCCACCCAGCCAAAGTTGTAAAGTTCACTTTTCAACATAACATCTTGTACATCTCATTGTTGCAATGGGTCCACCTGTATCCCTAAAATTATGCAGCAAAATATCTCTAAGAAATACATTTTTCAATAAGATGTTTCAATCCTTAGATAAAGTTCATTTTACTTTAATATAAAGTTATCTCCAAAAATAAATTCTGCAACTAACCTAATGTATGTGTTCTTGCACAAAATTCTGTGACTTCTAGTCTTGTTATAGGATTTTAATTATATTTTTTATTTGTGACATAATCCCTACTTACATTTATTACAAACTTCTGTAACTATACAAATCATGCCTGTACACACTATTTTTGCATCCTTTAATATTATTTAATATTTAATATTAAAAATATCTTTCTTCCTGTCTCCCACAGGGAAGGATGAGGTGCTGAAGTACATGGAATGGAAATTTGCAACCTGAGGATGGGATCATGAGTACTTTCTACTTGGCTGAATAGGAATTCTTTTTTCTACATCACATCCTTACCGTTTAATCACACAGGGTAAGCCACAAAATTTGAAGTTCATATGAAGGAATTACATTCCTAAAAGATGTGGTAACCCTGCTCAAAAGTTCAATCTTATCACTAGTTCTTTGTGCTTTCTGGCTGATCTATTTCTCTATCATATGTTTCATATTGTAAAGTATATTAGCAATTCAGCTGTCAGTACATGGCAGGAGACTCCTGAAACCACAGCTATTGCTCTGTAATATTCAGAAGACAGGAAAAAGATTATATTGATCTCCAATTCCTCCCTTTGGCCTTCAATATATTAATTAATTGTCAAAACAATCATGTAAGATGTTAGTTTATTTTCCCTTTTTAATTAGATATTAAGCAAGTGTTTATCACAGTAAAAAGTGATAGTGCTATCAGAACTCTTATATGAGCACCTTCTCCCTAACAAGTAATGCTATATGGACTGTAAATATGGAAGCCATAATAGAATTCTCTCTCTCTCTCTCTCTCTCTCTCTCTCTCTCTCTCTCTCTCTCTCTCTCTCTCTCTCCCCACACACACACACAGAACTGCCACCCAGACAAATGAGACATCAGTTCCATTCTTTTGTAATTATAGTTGATTGATGTTTCTCCATAGGTTTTTCTTTGCTTAAGCATCTTTCCTGGACCTGTATCTTTCCCTGAAATCAAGTACATTCAAGTAAACTCTATGAATTCATACTACTACTCCAAAATACTAAAATGTATTGAATCTAGAGACCAATAGAAAAACTCAGCTTGTTATTTTAGTAGAAATTGACATCATGAAAGTAGAGTAATATTGATCAGGAACTGATGTAAGAGAACAGGAGTATGTGGGAAATGTAGAATACTGTATGTGTGTTAGAGATACAGAATCAACTTCTGTAGGCTTATGTATTGAAAACTTGTCATCCTATATTGAAAGCTCAATTTACATATACCGTTTTACCTATCATGAATGTTCACAGTATCTTTGAATAAATCACACAATTTGCATGTATTTATAATCTTAAGCAGACAGTCTGCTACTACATCTTTCATTCTATGTGACGAACCCTTATTTTTTGTTTCTCTATTTGCGGAATAAATGTATTCCTGGAAACAGGATATTGACAGCAAATCTGGGTGCAATTTTCATTTTTTAAATTTCAAAAATAATATAAACTTTGTATTGACTAGTCATTTTCTAAAAATGAGTGATATTCATGAACACAATATTTTGGTGCCTTTAAATAGAGAATTGATGTAGTTCTTGTGTCTAATTTACTTAACCACTAGATTGTTCGTGTATGAACATGTGCATTGGACTTTTTTATTTTTACATATAAAGTAGTCCTCAAGGGTTTACTTTAAACTGATAATGGGGTGGTGTCTTCCTATTCCAAACTTTATATTTACTTCAGTAAAAGTACTAGAAACACATGCTGTTTACTGGAGAAATATAAAAGATGAGAACATACTTCTAAAAAGATTGGATTTATTGACAAAAAAGAACATATTTCTAAAAAGATTGGATTTATTGATAAAAAAGAGTAAAATAGGTTCCTTGCTTGAGACTGCATAAATTTCATATGAATGTAGCTCAAGATGAGGCTCAGATAAATTCATATTAATATTACTGAGATTTACATAATAATATAAGCAATATAGGTATTTTTAAGGAATTGGTCATTCAAAGCCCTAGATAACTCATGGATGAAGAATGGAATTGAAAATAGCAGAGGAAAACAATTCAACATGCAGCTATTATGATTTTATAATACTAATATGAAAGAAATGGAGCTTTTGTTTTTCTGAAGAAGGTTTAGACAGTAATTTCAATGTATGGCATCAGTTATAATGAGTCTAACGTCTTTTCCTCCAAGAAATCCAAGAGTACGATACTCATCCTCTGAAATGTAAATAAGTAATAATTTTAATTAGCTTTTGTTAACATTAATTTAATTGTGTAGCAAAAAGTTAAAATGTTTGCTCTCCTTCCTTCAATATAGTAACATACATTTCATACTTTACTGTCTCTACATACAAGCCTGAAATCACTACTTCAAAGTAACACAAACAGAAAAACAAAAATAACCTGATACAACAATCACAAATCCTGAATTATATGAAAAAGTCTACAATAAAAATAAATAAATCTGGGCTGGGAAGGTGGCTCAGTAGTAGAGCGCTTGTCTTGCATGCCTGAAGCCCTGAGTTCAATTCCTCAGCACCACATAAGCAAAAAGAAAAAAAAATGGAAGTGGCACTGTGGCTCAAGTGGTAGAGCGCTAGCCTTGAGCTGAAGAGCTGAGGGACAGCACCCTGGCCCAGAGTTCAGGCCCCATGTCTAGACCCCCCCAAAAAAATAATATAAATAAATAAATAAATAAATCTAAAGAAGAAAAATAATGATAGAAAAACAACAGAAGATTACCCTAGCTCTCTCTAATGAAACAGAGATTTAGAGTCCTAGCAGGTACTCCAGTTCTAGAGGGTCACACCAAGTCAGCTATAATTATATATAGATATACAATTCGAAAGAGGAGCTTATACTGTTTTCAGAAGAAAACAGAAATCTATGAAAACTTACCCAGCCGTGTAGGTGACTGCTGTGACTGTGTTGGCCAACATATTCAAAAGTACATCTGCAGTGTGGAAATAGGGCAACATGGAAAAAAGCAGGAACAGAAATGTACATCAGAGAAAGCCACATCCATATACAAAAACAATTCACCATACCACTGGACAGTGTGAACTGTGGCTGGAACCACAAGTATTAACATCACAACATCTCACCACAACTAGTTTCTACTCCTACACTTAATGGTCTAGACAAAAACCTAGTTCCTGAAAAGCAAATCACAACAGAAAACCAACACCTGGCAAATCAACCAAGAACACAGAGAGTCATGTATTAAGATCATAGATCCTCCAAAAGAAAACCTCCAAATGGACAGAACAAAACAGAAAAATACAAGAAAAATGATGTCAAGGCAGTATAATTCATAAAGTACATAACCAGGCATTGGAACAGACAAGGACCTTGAAGATAGTTATCAAAATACATTACAAATACTGCTGAAAAATGTGATTAATGGAAAGATAGAAAACCTCTACAAGGAAATTTGTGAACAAGATGAGACCAACCAAAGTTTAGCAAAATAATTCATGGAGAATACAAACAGAAAGATAAAAATTTCTGAGAAGGCAAGAGAGTCCAAGAAAAAATAGATGCCTAGTTAAAAGATATGAGAGAAGACACAGCTAAGAAAAAAACCCTTGCTACTCCCCCACCCAAAGAAAATACATACAAAAAGCCCATACAGGACCTAAAAGAAAGCTTTAAAAATGAGATAGAACCACTAAAAATGACCAATTAGAAGACGAGGAAATCAAAAACAAGGTAGAAAGTCTCCACAGCAAATAGGATAATCTCAGGGTCAAAGACAGAATAGGTCTAATAGGAAAGAGGAGATAATCATTTAGAACAAATCCAAGAAATAAGAAATGATCTTGCCAGAACTTCAAGACTCAGAAGATCAAATTTCGGGGAGATAAGTACCAAGAAAGAGAAGAGCAGTAAACTAAATTGATGGGAAACAAATTACAGAATTCTAGCAGAGAACATGCCTAATATCCAAATAGATAAGCTCATTCAGAGAAGAGAAGCCTTTAGAACACCAAACAGAGAATTCTAGAACTGAAAAATCCACCACCACATCATAATCCATTAGAGGATCATTAAAGATCAAGGAAAGGATTCTTAAAACTACCAGAGCAAAAAGACTGATTATTTATAAAGAATATACAGTCAGAATAAATGCAGATTTCTTAGCTGATACGGTAAAAAGGAGAGCCTGGAATGATATACGACAAACATTAAGGGTAAACAACTACCAATCGTGAATATCGTCCTAAGCCAAACTCTCCTTTACATTTAAAGGATATATAAAAATATTTCATGACAAAGAAAACTTGAAAAAAGGTATCTCCACCCAATCAGCAGGATAGTAGTTAATCAAATATATCCTACATAGAGAAGATCAAGAAGAACAGGAACTGATTATATAAAATGCTCCCTACCAAAGAACAAGGTAAATATATTAACAGTAGATGAGGCACAGCTACTAACAGCAGGGGTATAACATAACAGGACTTATCAGATATTTCTCAGTCTTAACTCTCAATATCAATGGATTTAAATTCCCAAATAGAAGACGTAGATTAGATAGTAGTATAAAAAAAAAAACAAGAAACATCCATCTAGTGTCCACAAAATACACATTTTATTGACAAAAACAAACATGTACTCAAACTAAAAGGTTGGAAAGAAAATTTTCAAGCAAATGGACACCATAAACAGGCCACAGTAGAATTACTACTATAAGATAAAATAGAATTCAAATTAAAATTAGTAGGAAGAGACATTACATATTGATAAAGGCAACTCTCAATTAGAAAATATAGCCAGTCTAAATATCAATGACCTGAATCCTGGAGCATCCCACTTCATCAACCAAATTCTACTTAACCCCAAAAGACATCTCAACATATCATTCCCATCTATGGATTGGTTATCCAGGAAAAACTCAACCAAGAAACTGCAGACCTAAATAACTTCATTGACCATGTAGACCTAACAGACATCTACAGAATATACATTCAGCATCAGAATATACATTCTTCACAGCAGCTCATGGAAGATTCTCCAAAACAGAACATATCCTATGTCACACAGAAATTCTGTCCAAATTGAAAGAAAAAATAATTGAATTCCAATTCAGACCATAACAGAATAAACTTAGAATTAAACAGCTAAAGCAAAAAAAAAATTGTCAAACCCATGAAGAGTGAACAAAAATTTGCTGAATGACCAGTGCCACACTGAAGGGATTACAATGGAAATCTGAACTTTTCTAGAATTTAACAAAAATGAACACAAAAAATACCAGCTCCTTTGGTATTTGCAGTAATTACAGGAAGATTTATAGCTCAGAGTGCCTACATCAATAATTGGGGAAATCTCAAATGAATATTTTAATTATGTATCTCAAGCACCTTGAAAACAGGAAGAAGCCCAAAACCCAAAGCCGTAGACAGAAACAAAAAATAATTTAAATAAGAAATAACTAAATATAGTCAAAATATAACAGAGAAAGAATCAACAAATCAGAGTTGGTTTTTTAAATAAATGAACAGACCTGACAGACCCATTCCAAATCTTACTGAGAAGAGAATTTATATAGATAGATAGACAAAAAGCTCAAAGATTGGGTGAAGAACTTTAGTTGCTCTGCAACTCACAATTGCATCATATCTCAAACATATTTAAAGCTCCAAAAATTAACCCATTAAAAAATTCTCAAAGAAACAACAACCCTCTTAATAAGTGGGCTAAAGATTTAAAAAGACCTCTCTGAAGAAGAAATATGCATGGTCAATAGACACATGATGAAATATGCAAAATTTCTGGCCATAACAAAATGCAAATCAAAGCAACATTGACATTTCAACTCACCCCAGCTAAAATGACCATTATGAAGAAAATTAATAATGATAGATGCTGGGCTGGTGGAGATGCGGTCAAAAAGGAAAATTACTACACTATTGGTCGAAATGTAAACTTGTTCAAATACTCTGTAATGAAGTACAGAAGTTCCTCAATAGAGCTCCCCTATTACCCAGCAATGATGGATCAAGAAAATGTCATATATATTCACAACAAAACGCTATGCTTCTGTCAGAATGAATGACACTGACCCATTAGTAAGGAAATAGAATCACTTGGAAAACATAATAAGACAAACAAGCCAGACCCAAAGAATCATTGGCAACCTCTAGGTTTGCACTTATTTGGAAAAACTAGAATATGTCTAGGATATTCACAATAGCTCAATAACAACGTGCATATTACCATATAAAATGATGCTTATCGAAATGAGCTCCAAGAAATGGATACAAGATGATTGTATAGTGAACAGTTTTTAGTTATTTCTATTTAGTTTTTACCCTTTGGTTTATTCCCTGTAGTCATTGTTTTTTTTTTTCTGTATCCTTTGTCTTATACATAAATTAATGTGATTTGGGGAAGGGAAGGGAAATCACAGAAATGTTCGTACAAAGATTAACAAAGCAACAGTAATATACCCTAGACACTATGTTAGAAATGAACTTCATAACTTTGGGGTGTAGGATGTCAGGGTTGGGGGAAGGAGGAAAAAATGAGGAAGGGATAACATTGTTAAAAAATGTACTCATTACTTATGTAACTGTAACCCACCCCTCAGTATACCACATTCATGATTTAAAATCCAAAAACAAAAAAAAATAAGAGAACTCACCCAAATAGAGAAAATTAAAAACAAAAATGAGACAACACAACAGATACAAGCAAAATTAAGAATGTTGTAAGAGAGTACTTTGAAAACCTTATGCCAATCACCTGGAGAATCCTGGAGAAATTGATACTTTCCTATACTCAATCTGAACCAAGAAGTCACATATAAGAAGTAATGAAAATGAAATGTCAATAAACCACTTCCTATTCCAGAAAAATCTAGGACTCAATGAATTTATCATGAAATTAATGCCTGCAAAGAACTTATAATAATAAGATCTAACTCTTCATTGGAATAGAAAGGGAAATGGAATTTTCAAAACACATTCTTTGAGGTAGAATTAGACTCGTCCCAAATCACATAGGAACTCACCAAAGAAAGAGAACTATGAACCAAAATCTTTGATAAGCATTGATACAGAACTTATTAATAAAACTCTCACCAACCAATTTCAGGAACTAACAAAAAATCATATGGTATGATCAAATAGGATTCATTTTTCATACAATTGGATTCAATATTCTTGTCAATAAATATAATAAAAACCATCAGCAGAAGCAGGGACAAGAAACACATGATCCTCTATAGGGGTATAGAAATAGCTTTTAACAAGCTCGAATACCACTTTATGGTTTTAAGGTCTGAGAAGCTAGGAATGCATGGAACATTCCTCAATATAATACATAGTATGCATATGACAGAGATAATTAGCCTTTACCTAACAGTGGAAGCATGAAAACATTAACATCAGGAATGAGACAAGGATGTCCACTCTCTCTACTACTCTTCAATATGGTAGTGGACTTTCTAGCAAGAGCAATATACAAGAGAAAAACATAAAGCAGATACAACTAGGGAAGAAGTAAAACTATCCCTTTTTATGGATGAAATGACCTTGTATTGAAAGGACCCTATAGCTTCCTCCCTCAAGTTAGTAAAGATTATGCTAACCTTCAGCAATGTAGCAAGGTATAAAACCCACAAGAATCAGTAGTTTTCTGACCAGGAATGGGAAGCTCCAGGCTGAAATCCAAAAAACAATCTCATATGTATTAGCCTCAAAATCAAATCAAATCTAAACAAAACCAAACAGCAACAACCAAACTAGGAATTAATTAATTTAACTAAAAATGTGAAGGACCTCTACTCTGAAAACTTTAAAAATCTAAAAAGGGAAATTGAAGGAGATTCAAGTAAATGGAAAGTCTTTCAATGCTCGTTGTTGGAAGAATTAAAATTTTGAAAACTGAAATACTGCCCCTAAACAATTGGCAATGCAATACTCATCAAAATCCCAACAATATTCTTCAATTCATTTGAGAAAACCATTCAAATTTAGTATGGAATTATAAAATTACAGATGAAACAAAAGGCTTAGAAATGAACTCATGGGCCTATAGTCATCTTACACACACACACACACACACACACACACACACACACACACACACACACATACACACATAATGGAATTCTATTCACCCATCAGAAGGGATGACTTTTCACCAGTCTTAAGGAAAATGAAAGGCTTGGGAAAAGTAGAATTAGAGAAAAGAGAAAGGAATGCAGACACAGAGCAATGTAGGTTTCATGGATCCATTCATTTATGGTAGCTAGAAGGTGCCCACAAATCTACAAGTAAACAATACATATTCTACTTCATCCCAGTTAGAATGGCCATTATCAAGAAAACTAACAATAGCAATTGCTGGCATGGATGTAGCCAATTGGGAACTCTATTGTACTGTTGGTGGGGAATTAAACTTGTTCAACCACTGAGGACAGCAGTTCGGAGTTTCCTAAAATAATTAAATATAGCTCTCCCTTAAGACCCAGTAATTTCCCTCATGGGTAGTAATCCAATAAATAACAATCTCACATGAAAGCTACCAGTATAACCATGTTCAGTGCCCAGGCCCAGAGTTCAAGGACTGGAAAAAAAGTTACCACTGTTGGTATGTGTTCCCGCAAATATGAACTGTTTGACATAAGATACCAAATCATTTTATTTGCAGTAGCTAGGATAGGACTTAAAGACAGTGGTTGATAAAATGGCTTCTTTGTTGAATATTAGGAAAACATGCAGGCAGTCCAAAAAAAGAGAGATTTTGTTGTTGTTGTTGGTCAATGGGCTTGAAGTCCTGGCTTGGGCACTGGCCCTGAGCTCTTCAACTCAAGGTGAGTGCTCTATCTCTTGAGCCACAGTTCCACTTCTGGTTTTCTGGTGGTTAAATGGAGATAAGAGTCTCAGGAAGTTTCCTGCCCAGGCTGTCTTTGAACCGAAGTCCTCAGATCTCAGCTTCCTGAGTAGTTAGGATTACAGCTGTGAGCCACTGGCACTAGGCTAATAATGGGGGATTTTTAGAAAAGAAAATGCACCTCTTCACTTGTGTCTAGACCTCAGATATCACTATTAGAACACTTCACCTTCAAATCATTTTATCAGACATTTGTAAATTTTTTCTTTTTGTTCATGTAGGAATACTGCAGTCAATATCAACTCAGCTGTGGGACTGGATCAATTGTAGGGCAATTGCTAGCACCTAAATCAAGAACTGTTACATCAAAACAAATGAGACCTTATTTTGGAATAATTGTTTTCTCTTTTTATTACAAATCTTTGCATGATTACTTCCTAATGTGATATTGGACCTCCTAACAGAGTGTTGACATTTTCGTTCTCTTCAGCCTTCTCCCACATGTGGTCAAATAATTAAGAATTCAAAGATGTCCATTGATAATTCATTAAGCTGACCTCTAAAGAAATGTGCATTTCTGGAATTTGGTCTTCTGTCTTGTTCTTACATACACAGGCTTTCTTTGATGTATTTGTTCTACAAGGAATTTTACTTTCTAATCTTTGTGTGATCAACTTTAGTCTCTCTGATCAGTCTTTCTGACTCTCTCTCTGGAGTCTCATTTCAGTCTGCCTCATAAAAAATATGTTATTTATCAACAAAATGACTCTCAGCTTCTGTTTTGCCTCAATTCGTGTAGGCTGTGATAGCAGCCCTAACTGCCTGTGCTTACTGGAGTTTTTGTTTGTTTGTTTGTTTTGTGTGGGTTTTTTTTTTGTTTTGTTTGATAGAGGTCTAGGATTACTATTCAAGATAGTAGCTTCTCTGGGTCCCAGTGATCCCCTGACCTAGATTCAATGGGTTTTTCTCCTAAAGATACAAAGAACAGCTGACTAAATTCCTGTTCTATTTCTCAAAATGAGGTAATCTGGCATCCTTGCAAAGCCATCAATAATCCTCTGTAACCACTTACAGAAATATTCTATCAAGATGGCTTTTCAAGGTTGACTGTGAAAATTTTTCATTTCCAAGTCACCACCATAAAGCAGATCACATTCCTCAGAGCAGACTTTTGGAAGAAATGTTCCCCTTCCTTCCTTCTCTTATGATACATCAAACCATAATATTCTGCAGTTGTGACCAGCCTGCAGCACATTTTCCCAAGAATATTTTGTAGTGTAAAAGAAGACCAACTATCAAAATAAAGATGAAAATACTTGTCTACTACAGACTAATTTATCTTGCTTATATCTCTTGTTATTTTCATTACTTCAAACACAGGGATAAATTATATTGGGATTAGACAAGTGGGAAAGAATTAATGGAATAAACATTCAGTTTACTTTAATATATCCAATATAATACACTTAACCCTTCAAGGAAAATTAAATTCAACTGTAGAAACAATGTCAGAATTATAAAATAAGCCTCAATATGAATAATCTGGCACACATACACCATCATCTACTCAGAAATTCAGTCTCTCTATAAATATTTATTTGGTACAAGAAAATAAAAATTTACTTAATGAATATGAGTTCTAAGTATCATCTGAAACACTTCTGGTATATATAATTGTATATAATTTTTAGATGTCACCCAGACAGGAATTTAACATGCATGTAGAAATCAAATTTCCACAACTTATGTGAGATTAGTGGAGTCATACCATCCTGTATTGTGTGGTGTAAATTTTACCACAGTACTGAACCTTTCCACGTAATACCAAGAGTCATGTGGAATAATTTATTATTTGACGTTAAGATGAGTGCTGAGTGTAGGATCCACTTTGAATTAATACATTAATTCACACAAATGAAACAATGATGATATATTATTTGTTTAAGTTCTAATGCTTCTCAATTTTACAATTCATGAAATATATTATTAAAATTAGTTTCACTTTTTCTTTCCTAGAGATGAAGAAATTAAAATTATCTATTAAACATTCAATATTAAGAAATCAATAATAAATATATTACTATTAAACTGTGATTTGAATTATAGTTCTAACAAATTGTAATATAAACAACATTTAATAGAATTATGGTTAATATTTTTTAAACTTACCACCTTGTTATTGTTTCCTAATTGTGTCATTTGTTATTCTTGGTCCAAGTCATCTATTCACCTTGTTTAGTTTTCTATTTTATCTCTATTGGTTTGCTGATTATGCATTTTGTTTTCCCTTTTTAGTGACTGACATGAGGATGAAAATCTGTATCCTAGTTTATTATTTCCTATGTTAAAGTCAAATTGCTGTTCTCCACAGCAGTTCTACACTTCTTTGTATAGTACAGAATTTCCCCTAGTCCCATCGACTGTATTGATGCTCTCATGTATTTTATTTTATTTTTATTTAAATTTTATTGTCAAGGTAATGTACAGGGGGAATATAGTTACATAAGTAAGGTAATGAATTCATTTATTTTCTAACTTCTTACCCCTTCAACCATTTTTCTCCTTCTTCCCTCCCAACATTATTTCCAACATATTGTTTTGTGAGTATCACTGTTGCATAGGTCCCCCATTTGTCCTTTGTCTCACCATTTTGTTTTTTTCATTTTCCTTCCCCAGTTCAGATCAACATATTTACAATACCCAGGGTATCAAAATCAAATACAATGACTACAGGGGATAAACCATAAGTGGGGAAAACACAAAATGATAAAAGTAAATCACCTAGTACATTAAGAATAACAACAACAAAGAACATGTCTTGGAGTTCATTTCACTTAGAATCACCTTATACGGTCATATTTACATAGCTATTGATCTATTCTGTTCATCTTCTAAGATTATCCTTGATGTACACAATAATGCTCCACTACAGTAATCCCACTTCTGGGCATTTAACCAGGTGACAACAAACAAGGTCACACTAAAGCTACCAGCTCAATTATGTTTATTACAGTAATATTAAAAAAGCCAAAATATGGCATCTAATTTGAATTACCCTTTCTTTATCAGAGGGTAATCAACTTGAATGTTATCCAACTATACAATATTTTCACAATATACTTGTCATTATTTTGAAAAAAAAATATTGTAGTATTGTCTCATAGTAAAACAGAAAACAGTTTAATTCAATTGAAAGTTCTAACTTTCAAAACTGAATAATTGTTAAAAGGACAGAATATATGTGTTCTTCAAAATTCCTGTAACTATTAGCTATTCATTTTCAAATTCTGAACATTTCTTTCCAGAGACATTCAAAATAGTACCTGTTTGCATGTTATTTAATTCTGCAATAGATGCAGTTTCCAATGGGGTGTTACATATTGATAAGTGAACAGAAAATATAGCCACATTTTAGTAGAGGATAAAACTATGAAGTATTTGTAAAAATTAATTCCTCAAAAGTAAACATTTGTTCATCAGAGTAGCTATTATTTCTATGACCATCAATCCCAAGCTTGTATGCCATAAAGTCATCCCACCCCAACAGTTTCCAACTTCTAAGGTACACCTTAAAATTCCCTTAATTCACATCATGAATAGCTTATGACTATTGTGAAAAAATTCTACACTTCTGCTAATATGATGCCCTTCCTATTGTGGAAAGAACACTACACTAATCTTTGTTGCAACATCCTTTCCCCCCCCCCCCTGCCCCCTGACGCCAGTGGTATTCTTGAAATCAAAAACACTTGCAAAAATTATTTATATTTATACTATTTTAACTATCATAGATATTCAGGAGGCTAAGATCTGAAGATTATGGTTCAAAGCCCACCCAGGCAGGAAGGTTCCTTAGATTCTTATCTCCAATAAACTTCTCAGGAAAAGACAGACACATGTGGCTCTGAGGTTGAAGTGGTATAGCATGAGCCTTGAGCACAAACAGGCTCAGAGAGAGTGGCCAGACACAGAGTTCAAGCTCTAGGACAAACCAAAATAAAATAAAATAAGATAAAACAAGCCCCAACTCTAGCATTTTTCTCATTGTATACAGAGGCACATAATTAAAGAAATTGTTTAATGTGTTAGGAATAGATAGAAGAACCAAGATGTCACATATTTACTCTCTTCATACCATGTTACACCAAAGCCTCAAAAAATTGCTTTTTCTAAATTTATACATTAATATCATCCTTTTATTGGCAACTCTGTCTAGATTATTCACATTATTTTACATATGAATTCTTGGAATTATCTATTAACTAAATTCTAATTATACCTTGCTTGAAAGAATATTTTAGGCAAATAGAATGTCAGAATCATTTGTGAATTTGTCAATTAAACCTTCTACTTAAAAAGAATTTTGTAGTATCCTATAGAATATGAAATTACAAACAAAACCAAAATATTTATTTTAAATCTAAATTCTAATTTAGCAAGCTCTACAAAATCCTACATTAAATGAACTTTGCAAAATTTCTCCAGGCTTAAACTTTTGTAATCGGTCATCATTTCTTTGGATTCCAACAGAATGATGCTTATTTTTTCAAATTTTTGATTGAAATCATGAGCCATATTCCATCTAGGAATGTTATGTAATGAAGAGAGCATTAAAAACACAACTGAGTAATATTTTTAAGAATTTTTATTTTTTAGTTTTTCATATCTCCTTTCTATCCCTCCCCTTCTCTCATCCTATTCTTTTCTTCTCTCAATATCATCTTTAAACTCACATAATTTTTATGGGTTTCACTTTTTAAATTTAAATTTTTGTTTTTCCATTTTCCTTGTTTTTTTTTTTTTAAATCTCTCTCCTCTCATTCTGTCCAATCCATTTCCCTTTCTGAGATTAGGACTTGGTTAACTTCACTCTTCTTTTACCTCCCCAAATCCCTCTACTCCTATTTTTCCCCTCATTTTTCCCTAAGCCTAATAATTTCTGGTTTGCCAAATTCTTCTTTGCTCTTCTTATCCAATTAATCCATAGTTGTTTGATGTTGAACAGATAGTATCTATTGAATTAGATTTTATCTGCAGCAACTATAGGACTTTGGTTGATCCTTGCCTTAAAATAGTGTTCTAGCACAAGACTGGTGACTTGCATTTCAATAGGAAACTTGACCTTCTCAAAACATAATGACAAAATTAGCCCAAACATCCAACCTTGTATACCTTTCTTGTTGTTTGGTATGTTTCATTGAGACAAAATTATACTACCTGGTCCAGGGAAGGTATCACTACGTAATTCCACTCTCTAACCTCCTGTCTTAATCTGAATGCTAGAATTCCAAGCTTTTATCACATTGCCCTGCCATAATTTGTTGGTTTATTTAATCTAGAAACAGACTAGCAATTCTGAAATTCTCCAATAATCTTATCCAATAGACTGACTGCTCAGACTATTTATGTACAATTTTCAAAGATGTTCTAACATTTGAGACAGGATATGAACATTTTCAGATGTACTTGCAGGGATCTCTGATTCATTCCTCCATGGATCTGATCCATTTAATCATGATTACTTAACTCTCTTACTATCTCTGTTCCCTACCTATGTAATAGTCTCAAACTTTTTTGAAGAATGTTCACTTGACGACTTTTTAATATTAGAAAATGTCATTTAATCTAGTCTTACTCAGGACATATTTTCTATTGTTTTCTAACTTTTCTACATTTTCTGAGAGTTGTTTCATTTGTGTATTTGTGTGTGCATATATAAGTACCTCTGTGTGTATGTATATGTTTGTATATATGTATGCAAAAGCCTCAAGCTCTTATTCAGCAATCTTGATCATGACTGATATTCCAACTCTTGAACCATTCTTCCAATGCAGCTTTGGCTGGTTAATTATAGATAATGTCTCAAACACTGTTCTGCCCAGGCTGGAAGCAAACTGAACTTCCCAGACTCTTTTACCTCCTTAGGTTTTATTTTTCCAGCAGTATCAACTTTAAAACTAGAAATATTCTTGTGAGCGTGAAGTTGAAGCCCTATCCCAGATTTTTAACTCAAGAATTCATATAAAGATAGGTGAACATACACATTGCATATTCTGAGCAATACTGTTAGAAATGTGAGCTTAAGCCATGTGACGTTGTCTCATGCCTATAATCCTAGCTACTCAGGAGGCTGTGATCTAAGGATTGCAGTTCAAATCCAGCACCAGTAGGAAAGATTCTGAGGCAATTATCTCGATTAACCACCAGAAAACTGGAAGTGGTGCTGTGGCTCAAGTGGTAGAGCCCTAGCCTTGGGCTGAGGAGCGGAAAGACATCACCGGGGCCCAGAATTCAAGCGCCCCCCCCATGCACATTAAAATAGAACAGAAAGAAAAAACAAAGAAAAAGAAATGGCCTATTTTTCCAGTTAAGTCCATGATCTCTAACTTGCTTTGGAACCAGAATTTTTCTTCCATTCTATGTTTAAAAAATTTGATTGATTACCTACCATGATTTAGAGCTAAGAGATGAAAGAGAATGGCCTCATCCTTCATGTTCCACGTAGCAGTAGTGCTTTCTCTATATCATTCCCATAGTTCTACATACTGGCCTTGGCTTTATTGTTTCAAAGTTGTCTTCTATAGTATATTGAACCATTATATTTAAACACAGAACTATTCTTTCAGCTATTATTCCTATTGTTTCTTCTACTGTTAACTTATGTAAACTTGGGAAATAATGCACAACAGACGCTCACAAAAACAAAACCAAAAAAACGACCAAACAACAACAACAAAAAATAAACGTTTCTGAGAAACATATTCCCACTAAAATTGGCCTTCATTTACGGAGTACTTATGAAATTTGAACTTAATATATTCCTGGATAATGTTTTTTTTTCATATTTTTATCATAAAAATAGTGTGCAGATGGGTTAGAGTTACATAAGTAAAGTAATGAGAACATTTCCTATCGAGCATTGTTACCTCCTCTTTTGTTTTTCCTCTGCTATCCCTTCCTTCCCCATCTCCCCAACTTCCCACTCCGCTCCCCAACTTGTAAAGTTCGTTTTCTACATAGTGTCTTGTTCATCTCATTATTACATTGGGTCATACTGTATCCTTGTTTCAGTATTTTGTTATTTCCCTTCCCCTCCCCACATTAGAAAAATGTATATACAAGATAAAGGGCACTGACATCAAATCCATTGAAAACAGGGATTATATCGTGAGGGAAGAGCATAGAAGAGAAACAAAGAATCACATAGTACATTTTAGATACATTAAAAACAAGAGCAAGAAAGAAAAAAAGCCTGTTGTGTAACTATCTTGGGGTTCATTTCACTTAACATCATCTTATATGCCATATATAAATGAATAAAGTTTTTGTATTCACTTAAATTACATATTTTGTCTTTACTAAGTTGTCTCTGAAACAGGTGTTACCTCATGTCTAAAGATGTGTTTGTTCTATTTAAATAAAGCCAGAAAACATTCATTTTACCTCAAGCAGCACCATAGATTGTTACTGGAAGTTAAGTAGAAGGAACTCTTATTTGAAGTGGAAACTGATCCCAAGAAAGGAATTGAACATAGAGAAATGACAAAGTTACAGTTAATTTGTGCTGTCCTTTTTACTGTACAAGAAATTAATCCAAGGCTTGAAGGAAACTCTGTCCCTGAATTGTTCGAGTGGTTTATTTATTCATATAAAACTGTACCATGAAGCCACATTCCTAAAGTCCTAAGTGACTTTCTTAAGATGGCATTACTTTTTCATTCTGTTACTATGTATTATAATTCAGGCCAGGTGGTAGAAAGAAGTGGAATACAATACTAAGTCCAGGAAGGCTGACATTTCTATCACATAACTAAGGAAATATAGTGTTAAGACCTGCAGGACTCATAGGGCTGTTACATGTGGAATTATTACATAAAACGTCATTAACAGTCGTCTCCGACACCCATAATATTCTGCTTCCACTTACAAGCTGAAGAGCCAAATATCTAAGCCTTTTTATTGATTGGGTATGCTTCCTAGAAAGGAAGAAGGAGGATGTGGAAGGTGATGGTGGAATAATATGTATATTGGCTCCCTGTCCACATTTTCTGCATTTTTAAAAAGTGCTACTGATAAACTCTCATTTACATCTAATTGACTATGCAATCTGCACAAGATGCAAATATATGAAGACATTATTCTGGTGGATAGTCACATACATTAACAAATTCCATTCCTGGAAAAAAAAAGATATTAGGTAAGAAAGTGTAAAGTATTGTCGATAAAATGGTTTCTTCTCATAGTAGAACAAAATGTAATATTGAAATAATTACAACAGGTTTCTTTGAGATTTTATGTTGTCTCAGTATCAAAATGTTCTCTAATTCCTTGGCCTTGGCTAATTTTTTAAAGTGTTTTTTTTAAATAAATAGTAGTTTTTAAATTTTTTAAAAATAATTTTAAATAAATAGTAATTTGTTGTTTGCTTTTGGAAGGCATGAAATAAGTCTGCATTAACATTGTGTGAATTGAGAGGCTAAATTTTTATCAGACTCTAAACATATTGAAAAATAGATGATTTTAAGGCAAATAGTTTATATGTTGTTGAAATTTAATGACAGGATAGCAGGTTATAGTAGAAAGAATGCTAAACAACAAAATACCTTTCATATATATATATATATATATATATATATATATATATATATATATATATATATATATATCATCCCCTAATATCTAATTCCTCAAATGTAGATTTACATGATATATATATATATATGTAAAATAATTACCTTTCATCACCAAAGGAATGCCAATTTGAATAATTATCAGATGAGAGAAATATACTCAAATAGGTACTCCAAAGTCCCACCTGTATATCGAAAGGGACATGATAAGGTAAGAACCAGCACAAAGTTGTAAAGAAACTACATTAGAAGATAAAGGAAAAGACAACAACCCAGATTCTGAAGTTCCTGGATAGCAGAAGGGGAAGTAAATGCCTTTCCACTAAAATCATCTGAAAAGTATTTCAGCTCTATAGGTGGCTCAATTTTAATCTAGTGAGACTTCTTTTAGATTTCTGTCCTTTAGAACTGTAAAATGATAAATACAGATGGTACAATCCACTTAAGTTGCAGAAATTTGTTACAGCACATTTAGTTTAGTAAACTAACTCAACTACAGCCTTTTCCTGATGCAAATACAGGGACACCATATGTCCTTGTTTCTGAGAATAAGAAAAAGTTGCCACTGGTGTTGTATACATGTATGATGTACATACTATTAAGGGTCTTGCATTAATGAAGTCTGGAAATTCTGAATAGTATCTAAATAAGAAGATCCCTATCTTTATTTTCACATTTGGGGATCACTAAGTACCTGACTTACGTAGAAGGCAAGGGTAAGAATATGGAAATCAAATCTGTCTCCTAATATTATAAAAATAATTTATGTCATTTTGAGCTATACCTTCTAAAGTAATAAAAAATAAGGTAAATCAGAATCAGGAACTCAATTTTCCATTTTTCCTAACATTCCAACAGAAATTAGAGAATCCTGTAAAAATATAGCAATCTCAGGATGGTATAGGATATTATAGAATCACTAGATGGTGAAAAAGAAGATAACAAAAATGGATCTCCTGATACAATGGGAAACAAAATCTACACCTTCAGATTGTGATATAGCTAGAAAATAGTTTCCACTATACTAAGTCTTTGATATTTTAGGTTTGTTTACACAGCAACTTTCCTCTCAGAAAATGATTTTATTAATACTCAAGGGTTTGCAGCTTATAACCCAGCAACAAATAATGCTTCTAAATGTAAACAAGCATGAAACTAGCAGTAACCAAGTCTACTTCCATTGCTATAGCTGATAAATAAGAATGATCTTGGGGAATAGTCAGTCTTGAACTTTTTCATACCTCTCCTCTTCTCCAACATGAGAAGTCCAAGGCAAGTTACGTAAAACATTAACAGACAATTTTCATATGTTTTATTGTTCACACTAAAGCAAATACATTTTCACACTTTGGGAGCCTGACTTTCGAAGAGTCAGACCTTCACAATTATTTTATAGACAAAAGTTTACTGCTTTGGCTTAGATATTTTCTAGCCTTTCAGTGTTGCTCTCTATTATTTTGGCAACTACATTGAAAAAAAAAGATAAATCCGGGGAGTTCCGGGAAGATGGCGGAGGAGAAGCTGGAATCTGAACAAGCTCTTGCATAGAAAACAGTTTCAGAGTTCCAGTGAACAGTCCCAAGCCAGAGAATCACACCAAGTGTGCCATCACAGGACAGAGAGTTAGTCAAGAGAGGGGAAGCCAAGCAGACATATCTGAGCAGCTGCCGACGCGGAGGCATACCTGAGACGCAGTCCGGGACAAAGGAGCCAGACGCAGCGGTGGAGCGGATTCTACTCAACACCAGCAAGAACCGACAAGGAGCGGACAACTTCATCCTGCACTTTGCAGACCAGAGACGACCGGAGATCCATGACTCCGCGTGAGTAGAAGCCCCAATTATATATATATATATATATATAAAATTTTTTTTTTGCTTTTCTAAAACTTTTATTAATCTTTAATTTTTGCCTCTTCTGAAAAAATAATTGTTTTCCATTAACTTTTTTTTTCTCCTCTTATAATTTTTATTTTAGGAATACGTGAATGTGTGTTTTCTTTTCTTTTCTTGTCTTCTTTCTCTTTTTCATTCATTCTTAATTATCTTTTTGTTTTTTTTTTTAGCTCTACTGAACTTCTGATCTTTTCTTCTCACTTTCCTATCCTTTCCAACTTTTCCTCTTTGTTCATCTTTATGTGATTTAACTCTTGTCCTGCACATCCTCAGATAAACCCGTAGTTAACCAGTAGACCCTATCCCCCATTGTGTACACACTTAATCCACAAACTTATTACTCAATTCAAAACCTCTGAGACTTAAATTCATTAATAGCAGTACTACCTCTTTATACCTATATAATACTTTAAGCATTTTTTTAAAGTTTTTCTCATCTCCTCTATGTCCCTCCCTTTCTCTCAACATATTCATATCCCTCTATAAATAGATGGTCTTTTAATCTCTAAAATAACATTAATTTTTACGTCTCTATTTTTTTTCTGGTCTCTTTTCATTCCCCTTTCCCTTTCTTCTTTTTCTCTCTCTCTCTACTTACATCTTATCCAACCTATTTCCTGTATTGTGATTAGGACATAGTTAACTCTCCCTGTGCCTTCCCACACCAATCTATTCCTATTTTTTACCCACATCTCTCCCTAACCCTAATGATTTCTGGTTTTCCAAATTCTTCTCTGCAGTTCAAAGTCCTTTAACATATGGTTGTTTGATGTCGAATAGATGTATCTGTTGAACTAGATTGTATCTGTAGACTATTGACTGTACAAATGCAAACTTTGGTTGATGGTTGCCTTAAGATAGTGTTCTAGCACAAAACTGGTGCTATCTTCATCTCAAATGGGCAGAGTAAGCCGGAAAAACACAAGAAAAATGGCAAATTCGGGTATCTCAATTCCCAATCCTGATAATCAGGGGTTAGAACAGATAATGAATAATCCAGAGGAGAGTTCCCAAACAGCTCTACAAACACTGCTGGCAAACATGATAAATGAAAAGTTTGACAACGTACAAAGGACTCTGTATGAGCATGATAGGGAGAGAGAGGAGGCATCCCAGAAGTTTATACAGGAATATCATAAGCGTGAAGAAGCTACTCAAAAACTGATACAGGATTTGCGTGAACAACTTGAGAATACTCAAAGAGAAAGGGAGGAATGGCGTGAGCAGGCTGAGAATACTCAAAGAGATCTGCAGGAATCCCGCGAACAGGAGGAAGCTAATCAAAGAGTAATACAGGAATTGAGAGACCAGGTAGAGAACACACAAAGATCACTAAAGGCATTCACGGAATCCATTAACAAAGAGCTGAAGGAAGTCAGGGAGACCACAAAGGGAATGCTGAATGGAACCCAACAGAAGGAATGGGAGCCCAAAGAAACCATAACCAATCAACTAAGTGATTTGAGGACAAACACTGAACACCAAATTAAGGAAGTAAAGAAATTCATACAAGACCAAAAACAGAGCTTCAACAAAGAACTTGAAGCCATCAAAGCTGACCAACTAGAAGGAAAAGAGATAAAAAACAAAGTAGAGAGTCTTGACAGCAGGTTAGAACATGCAGAAGATCGAATCTCGGGGATTGAAGACAGCCTAGATATTATAGAGAAAGAACATACAATCATCCAAGACAAGTCCAAGAAATATGATAGATCTATCCAACACCTGGAAGACACCATCAGAAGGCCTAATCTAAGGATAATGGGTGTAGAGGAGCACCTAGAAACAGAAGTTAATGGTCTAGGAAATCTGTTTAACAGGATCCTAGCAGAGACCTTCCCAAACATGCAAAAAGATAGGCCTGTCCAGATACAAGAAGCCTTTAGAACCCCAAATAGACCAGACCAGAATAGGACATCCAACCGTCACATTATAATCCACACAGGATCAACTCAGAACAAGGAAAAGATCCTTAAAGCTGTCAGAGAGAAAAGGGTAATCACTTATAAAGGGAAACCAATTAGAATCACCTCAGATTTCTCAGCAGAGACAATCAAAGCAAGAAGAGCCTGGAATGATGTATGCCATGCCCTAAAAACAAACAACTATCAACCAAGAACACTGTACCCAGCTAAACTCTCCTTCATAACTGAAGGCCAAATAAAAACCTTCCATAGCAAAGAAAAATTGAAACAATACATCTCCACCAAACCAGCCCTACAAAAGATTCTTAAAGATGTCCTACACATAGAAAACCAACAAGACCGCAATAAAGGCCAAGAAACTGCACCCAAACTGACAATCCAAGAACCATAGGAAGAACCCAGTTTTCGCAGCCCCTAAGAAGGTAGATAACATGGCAGGAACACCCAAATACCTCTCAGTCCTATCTCTTAATGTTAACGGACTGAACTCTCCAATTAAGCGACATAGACTGTCTAGTTGGATTAAAAAACAAGACCCTTCTATCTGCTGCCTGCAGGAGTCACATCTTGCCCTTAAAACAAACACATTTTCAATGTTAAAGGCTGGAAAAAAATCTACCAAGCAAACGGACCGCATAAACAGGCAAGAGTTGCAATCCTAATATCAGATAAAATAGACTTCAAATTAAAATTCGTGAAAAGAGATAAAGAAGGTCGCTACATACTAATTAAAGGATCTCTCCTTCAGGAGGATATTACAATTCTAAATATCTATTCGCCAAACAATGGAGCACCCAAATTTATCAAAGAAACACTATTTTCCCTCAAATCCCATATAGATCCAAAGACATTAATCGTTGGGGATTTTAACACACCACTCTCCCCACTAGATAGATCAACTCGGCAAAAACTCAACAGAGAAACCGCAGATCTAAACAGCTGCATAGATCAACTAGACTTAACAGACATTTACCGAACATTTCACCCAGCAGCATCAGAATACACGTTTTTCTCAGCAGCACATGGAACGTTTTCTAAAATAGACCACATTTTAGGCCACAAAGCAAACTTGTCTAAATTCAGAAACATTGAAGTTATACCTTGCATTCTCTCTGACCACAAGGGAATAAAGTTAGAACTCAACACCAAAAGCCACCAAAGAAAGTCCGGTATCACATGGAGGCTGAACAACACACTGCTGAATCATGAGTGGGTCATGGAAGAGATTAGAAAGGAAATTCAAATGTTCATGCTATTCAACAAAAATGAACACACAAAATACCAGCTCCTCTGGGACACAGCAAAGGCAGTACTCAGAGGCAAGTTTATAGCTCTGAGCTCCTACATCAACAAATTGGAGAGATCTGAAACTAACAATTTAATGACACATGTAAACCTCCTTGAAAAAGAGCAGCAAGATAAACCCCAATCCAGTAGGCGGAAAGAAATAATCAAAATTAAATCAGAATTAAATGAATTAGAATCCAAAAAAACTATAGAAAGAATCAACAAAACAAAGAGTTGGTCCTTCGAAAAACTTAACAAAATTTACAGACCCTTAGCAAATCTTATCAGAAAAAGAAGAGAACACACCCAAATTAATAAACTCAGAGATGAGAATGGAAACATCACCACGGAAACAAGCAAGATTCAGAACATTATAAGGGAATACTTCTCAAAACTTTATGCTAATAAGTTTGACAACTTGACAGAAATGTACCTCTTCCTAGCAAATATTGACATGCCAAAACTAAACCAAGATGAGGTAAACCATCTTAACAGGCCCATATCAAGCATTGAAATAGAAACAGCAATAAGAGACCTCCCAGCTAAGAAAAGTCCAGGACCAGATGGTTTTACAGCGGAATTTTACAAGGCCTTCAAAGCAGAGCTCACACCAAGTCTCCTCCAACTCTTCAATGAAATTGAAAGAGAAAGCTCACTACCGAACACATTCTATGAAGCCATCATAACCCTCATCCCAAAACCAGGCAGGCACTCATCAAAGAAAGAGACCTATAGACCCATTTCTTTGATGAACATTGATGCAAAACTTCTCAACAAAATTTTGGCCAACCGACTTCAACAATTCATCCAAAAAATCATACACCACGATCACACAGGATTCATTTCAGGGATGCAAAGCTGGTTCAATATACGCAAATCAATTAATATTATTCATCACATCAACAGGAGCAAGAATAAGAACCACATGGTTATCTCAATAGACGCAGAAAAAGCATTCGACAAGATCCAACACCCCTTTATGATGAAGGTTTTGAAAAAATTAGGAATCCATGGAACATTCCTCAATACAGTAAAGGCTGTATATGACAAACCTACAGCCAGCATTATACTCAAAGGTGAAAAACTAAAGCCATTTCCTCTTAACTCAGGAACAAGACAAGGATGCCCACTCTCTCCACTTCTCTTCAATCTAGTATTAGAATGCCTAGCTACAGCAATAAGAGAAGATGCAGACATAAAGGGGATCCAAATAGGGAAAGAAGAAATAAAACTCTCCCTCTTTGCAGATGACATGATCTTGTATTTAAAGAATCCCATAGACTCCACTCCCAAATTACTCAAGCTGATTTAAAACTTTGGCAAAGTAGCAGGTTATAAAATTAACCCCCAAAAATCAATGGCTTTTCTGTATGCCAACAATGAGAAAAGTGTGGCTGAAATTAAGAAAGCAACTCCATTTGTAATAGCCCCACAAAAAATAAAATATCTAGGAATTAACTTAACTAAAGAAGTGAAGGACCTCTATGATGAAAACTTTAAAAGCTTGAAAAAGGAAATCAACACAGAACTTAAAAAAGGGCAAAACCTCCCATGCTCCTGGATTGGAAAGATTAACATCGTGAAAATGGCAATACTTCCCAAGGCTATCTACAAATTCAACGCAATACCTATCAAAATTCCACCCTCATTCTTCAAGGAAATAGAAGAGGCAATCCAAAAATTCATATGGAACAATAAAAGACCCCGAATAGCATAAACGCTCCTCAACGGAAAGAACACTGCTGCAGGAATATCAGTACCAAATTTCAACCTCTACTATAAAGCCATAGTAATCAAAACAGCTTGGTATTGGCATAAGAACAGACCTCAGGACCAATGGAATAGAATTGAAAACCCAGAAATGAACCTACAGACCTATAGCCATCTAATCTTCGATAAGGGAGCTAAAACAATAGAATGGAAGACAGACAGCCTCTTCAGTAAATGGTGCTGGCAAAACTGGTTAACTACATGTAGAAAACTAAAGCTAGATCCTTATATATCACCCTGCACCAGAATCAACTCCGAATGGATCAAAGACCTTGAACTCAAAGCAGACACTCTGAAAACATTACAGGATGGAATAGGAGAAACCCTGGGTCTCCTTGGCTCAGGCCGAAATTTTCTGAATAAAGACCCGGAAACACAACAAATCAAAGAAAGGCTGGACAAATGGGATTGTATAAGGTTGCAGTGCTTCTGCAGGGCAAATGACATAGCTAGCAAGATCAATAGAAAGCCCACGGACTGGGAGAAGATCTTTACTAGCCATACAACGGACAAGGGTCTCATATCTAAAATATACTTGGAACTCAAAAAATTAAACCACCCAACAACAAATCCTCAAAGAAACAACTGCCCAATAAGTAAGTGGGCGAAAGACTTAAAGAGAAGCTTCTCTGAAGAAGAAAGAAGGATGGCCAATAGACACATGAAGAAATGTTCAACATCCCTAGCCATAAAAGAAATGCAAATCAAAACAACATTGAGATATCACCTCACTCCAGTTAGAACAGCAAAAATCAAGAACTCTAACAACAACAGATGCTGGAGGGGATGTGGACAGAAAGGAACCTTACTTCATTGTTGGTGGGAATGTAAACTTGTTCAACCACTTTGGAAAGCAGTATGGAGGTTCCTCAAAAGACTCCACATAGAGCTCCCCAATGACCCAGCAATCCCACTTTTGGGCATTTACCCAAATGATCACAAACAAGGCCACACTAAAGCTACCAGCACAACTATGTTTATTGCAGCATTATTTACCATAGCTAAGACATGGAACCAACCCAGATGCCCCTCAGTAGATGAATGGATCAAGAAGATGTGGTATATATACACAATGGAATTCTATGCCTCCATCAGAAAGAATGACATTTCCCCATTTGTTAGGAAATGGAAAGGTTTGAAAAAAATTATATTAAGTGAAGTAAGCCAGGCCCAAAGAAACATAGGTCCCATGGTTTCCCTTATTTTCAATATCTAGTATAGGTATGAGTCAAGCGGAAAAAGTCAGATAATGTGATGTTAGGAAAACGAAACCTCAAATATGTATTTTAATGTTTTTGTTTCTTTCATGCATGTGTTTCTAACGCATTTATAAGATTATTTCTTTGTTGCTTTGTATGTCCCTCCCCCACAGTGTAACCCCCGCTTTCACTATATTTGATGTCAGTATAACATGTGGAGGGGATGGGGACAAACAAGTCGTTTAAGGATTCAGGTGGACCTCTTGCAACAATGAGAAGTACAAAATGTCATGTCAAAACCAGCTTTACAATGTCGGGGGGGGGGGAGGGGAGGTATGACTGGGTGGGAGGGAGGGGGGAGGCTGGGAAGGGAGGTGAAGGGTAAACAAAGGAGGAGGCTGCAATGCTTGGTAAGAAATGTATGCATTATCCTGCCCATGTAATTGTAACCCCTCTGTACAGTATGTTCTCAAATAAAATACAATTAAATTTAAAAAAAAAAAAAAAAAGATAAATCCATCATGCGTATGTTGAATTGTTCAAAGTCAACCTGTCTCAAAAGTTTTCTTTTTTCTTTTTTATTGTGAAAATACTGTACAGAGGGGTTATAATTACATGGGCAAGGTAATGAGTACATTTAAAATCAAGCATTGTAGCCTCCTCCTTTCTTTCCTTTTCCCATCACTTCCCATCTTCCCTGCCCCCTCCCCACAAACTTCTCCCCCACCACGCACCAAAGTTGTGAAGTTCGTTTTCTACATAACGACTTGTACATCACATTGTTGCAATGGGTCCAACTGTATCCCTATTTAAACGATTTGTTTTATCCCATCCCGGCTACAAATGATACCAACATCAAATAGAGTGAAAGCATAGGTTATACTGTGGGGGAGGGAGGTACAAAGCAAGAAAAAATAATCTTATAAAAGTGTTAGAAACACATGCATGAAAGACAAAAAAACATTTGAATACATATCTTAGGGTTCATTTTCCTAACATCAACTTATCTGACATTTTCTGCTTGACTCATACATATACTACATATTGCAAATAAAGGAAACCATGGGACCTATGTTTCTTTGGGCCTGTCTTACTTTACTTAATATAATTTTTTCCAAGCCTTTCCATTTCCAACCAATGGGGAAATGTCATTCTTTCTGATGGAGGCATAGAATTCCCTTGTGTATATATAAAACATTTTCTAGATCCATTCATCTACTGAGGAGCATCTGGGTTGGTTCCATATCTTAGCTATAGTAAATAATGCTGCAATAAACTAATCGTGCTGGTAGCTTTAGTGTGGTCAAGTTTGTGAACATTTGGGTAAATGCCCAAAAGTGGGATTGCTGGGTCATAGAGGAGCTCTATGTGGAATCTTTTGAGGAACCTCCATACAGCTTTCCAAAGTGGTTGAACAAATTTACACTTCCACCAAAAATGCAGTAAGGTTCCCTTCTATCCAAATCTCCTCCAGCATCTGTTGTTATTAGAGTTCTGGATTTTATCCATTGTAACTGGGGTGAGGTAGTATCTCAATGTTGTTTTGATTTGCATTTCTTTTATGGCTAGGTAGGTTGAGCATTTCTTCATGTGTCTATTGGCCATCCTTCTTTCCTCTTGAGAAAAGTTTCTTTATACGTTTTTAGCCCACTTATTTATTGGACAGTTGTTTCTTTGAAGATTTGATTTTGGGGGATTTAATTTTTTGAGTTCCAGGTATATTTTAGATATGAGACCCTTGACCGTTGTATGGCTAGTGAAGTACTTCTCCCAATCGGAGGGCTTTCTATTGATCTTGCTAGTTATGTCGTTTGCCATGCAGAAGCTCTGCAATTTCATGCAATCCCATTTGTCCAGGCTTTCTTTGAATAGTTGTGTTTCTGGTTTTCTATTAAGAAAATTTCTGCCTGTGCCAAGGGGACCTAGGGTTTGTACTATTACATCCTGTAATATTTTCAGAGTGTCAGCTTTGAATGCAAAGTCTTTGATCTATTTGGAGTTGATTCTGGTGCAGGAAGATATATAAGGATCCAGCTTTAAATATCTGCAAGTAGTTAACCAATTTTGCCAGCACCATGTACTGATGAGGCTGTGTTTCTTCCACTCTATTTTTTAGCTCCCTTATGGAAGATTAGATGGCTATAATTCTGTAGTTTCATTTCTGGGTTTTCAATTCTATTCCATTGGTCCTGATGTCTGTTCTTGTGCCAGTACCAAGATGTTTTGTTTACTATGGCTTCATAGTAGAGTTTGAAATTGGGTATTGATATTCCTCCAGCAGTGTTCTTTCTGTTGCGGACCGTTTTTGCCATTCGGGGTCTTTTATTGTTCCATATGAATTTTTTCATGGCCTCTTCTATTTCCTTGAAGAATGAGGTTGGATTTTGATAGGTATCGCATTGGATTTGTAGATAGCCTTGGGAAGTATTGCCATTTTCACCATGCTGATCTTTCCAATCCAGGAGCATTGGAGTTTTGCCAAATTCTAAGTTCTCTTTTGATTTCCTTTTTAATTTTTTAAGGTTTTCATCATAGAAGTCCTTCACTTTTTTGGTTAAGTTAATTCCTAGCTATTTTATTTTTGTGGGGCTATTACAAATGGAGTTGCTTTTCTAATTTCAGCCACACTTTTCTCATTGTTGGTATACAGAAAAGCTATTGATTTTTGAGGGTTAATTTTATACCCTGCTACATTGCCAAAGTTTTGAATCAACTTGAGTAATTTGGGAGTGGAGTCTATGGGATTCTTTAAATATAAGATCATGTCATCTGCAAAGAGGGAGAGTTTAACTTCTTCTTTCCCTGCTTGGATCCCCTTTATGTTTACATCTTTTCTTATTGTTGTAGCTAGGCATTCTAACACTAGATTGAAGAGAAGTGCAGAGAGTGGACATCCTTGTCTTGTTCCAGAGTTAAGAGGAAATGGTTTTAATTTTTCACCATTAAGTATAATGCTTGTTGTAGGTTTGTCATATATAGCCTTTATTGTATTGAGGAATGCTCCATGGATGCCTAATTTTTACAGAACCTTCATCATAAAGGGCTGTTGGATCTTGTAAAATGCTTTTTCTGCACATATTGAGATAACCATGTGGTTCTTATCTTTGCTCCTGTTGATGTGATGAATTATATTAATTGATTTGCGTATATTGACCCAGCTTTCCTTCCCTGAAATGAATCCTGTGTGATCGTGATGTATGATTTTTTGGATGAATTGTTGAAGTTGATTGGCCAAAGTTTTTTTTTTTTTATTTTAATTTTATTTTATTTTATTTGAGAACATACTGTACAGAGGGGTTACAATTACATGGGCAGGATAATGCATACATTTCTTACCAAGCATTGCAGCCTCCTCCTTTGTTTACCCTTCACCTCCCTTCCCAGCCTCCCCGCTCCCCCCCACACAATCATACCTCCCCTCTTCCCCCCACACCGACATTGTAAAGCTGGTTTTGACATGACATTTTGTACTTCTCATAGTTGCAACAGGTCCACCTGAATCCTTAAACGACTTGTTTGTCCCCGTCTCCTCCACATTTTATACTGACATCAAATATAGTGAAAGCGGGGGTTACCCTGTGGGGGAGGGACATACAAAGCAACAAAGAAATAATCTTATAAATGCGTTAGAAACACATGCATGAAAGAAACAAAAGCATTAAAATACATATTTGAGGGTTCGTTTTCCTAACATCACATTATCTGACTTTTTCCGCTTGACTCATACCTATACTAGATATTGCAAATAAGGGAAACCATGGGACCTATGTTTCTTTGGGCCTGGCTTACTTCACTTAATATAATTTTTTCCAAGCCTTTCCATTTCCTAACAAATGGGGCAATGTCATTCTTTCTGATGGAGGCATAGAATTCCATTGTGTATATATACCACATTTTCTTGATCCATTGATCTACTGAGGGGCATCTGGGTTGGTTCCATATCTTAGCTATGGTAAATAATGCTGCAATAAACATAGTTGTGCTAGTAGCTTTAGTGTGGTCTTTTTTGTAAACATTAGGGTAAATGCCCAAAAGTGGCATTGCTGGGTCATAGGGGAGTTCTATGTGAAGTCTTTTGAGGAACCTCCATACTGCTTTCCAAAGTGGTTGAACAAGTTTACATTCCCACCAACAATGAAGTAAGGTTCCTTTCTGTCCACATCCCCTCCAGCATCTGTTGTTGTTAGAGTTCTTGATTTTTGCTGTTCTAACTGGAGTGAGGTGATATCTCAATGTTGTTTTGATTTGCATTTCTTTTATGGCTAAGGATGTTGAACATTTATTCATGTGTCTATTGGCCATCCTTCTTTCTTCTTCAGAGAAGCTTCTCCTTAAGTCTTTCGCCCACTTAGTTATTGGGCAGTTGTTTCTTTGAGGATTTGTTGTTGGGTGATTTAATTTTTTCAGTTCCAAGTATATTTTAGATATGAGACCCGTGTCTGTTGTATGGCTAGTAAAGATCTTCTCCCAATCCGTGGGCTTTCTATTGATCTTGCTAGCTATGTCATTTGCCATGCAGAAGCTCTGCAACCTTATGCAATCCCATTTGTCCAGCCTTTCTGTGATTTGTTGTGTTTCCGGGTCTCTATTCAGAAAATTTCGGCCTGAGCCAAGGAGACCCAGGGTTTCTCCTATTCCATCCTGTAATGTTTTCAGAGTGTCTGCTTTGAGTTCAAGGTCTTTGATCCATTCGGAGTTGATTCTGGTGCAGGGTGATATATAAGGATCTAGCTTTAGTTTTCTACATGTAGTTAACCAGTTTTGCCAGCACCATTTACTGAAGAGGCTGTCTGTCTTCCATTCTATTGTTTTAGCTCCCTTATCGAAGATTAGATGGCTGTAGGTCTGTAGGTTCATTTCTGGGTTTTCAAATCTATTCCATTGGTCCTGAGGTCTGTTCTTATGCCAATACCAAGCTGTTTTGATTACTATGGCTTTATAGTAGAGGTTGAAATTTGGTATTGATATTCCTGCAGCAGTGTTCTTTCCGTTGAGGAGCGTTTTTGCTATTTGGGGTCTTTTATTGTCCCATATGAATTTTTGGATTGCCTCTTCTATTTCCTTGAAGAATGAGGGTGGAATTTTGATAGGTATTGCGTTGAATTTGTAGATAGCCTTGGGAAGTATTGCCATTTTCACGATGTTAATCTTTCCAATCCAGGAGCATGGGAGGTTTTGCCATTTTTTAAGTTCTGTGTTGATTTCCTTTTTCAAGATTTTAAAGTTTTCATCATAGAGGTCCTTCACTTCTTTAGTTAAGTTAATTCCTAGGTATTTAATTTTTTGTGGGGCTATTAAGACTGGAGTTGCTTTCCTAATTTCAGCCACACTTTTCTCATTGTTGGCATACAGAAAAGCCATTGATTTTTGGGGGTTAATTTTATAACCTGCTACTTTGCCAAAGTTTTGAATCAGCTTGAGTAATTTGGGAGTGGAGTCTATGGGATTCTTTAAATACAAGATCATGTCATCTGCAAAGAGGGAGAGTTTTATTTCTTCTTTCCCTATTTGGATCCCCTTTATGTCTGCATCTTCTCTTATTGCTGTAGCTAGGCATTCTAATACTAGATTGAAGAGAAGTGGAGAGAGTGGGCATCCTTGTCTTGTTCCTGAGTTAAGTGGAAATGGCTTTAGTTTTTCACCATTGAGTATAATGCTGGCTGTAGGTTTGTCATATACAGCCTTTATTGTATTAAGGAATGTTCCATGGATTCCTAAATTTTCCAAAACCTTCATCATAAAGGGGTGTTGGATCTTGTCGAATGCTTTTTCTGCATCTATTGAGATAACCATGTGGTTCTTATTCTTGCTCCTGTTGATGTGATGAATAATATTAATTGATTTGCATATATTGAACCAGCTTTGCATCCCTGAAATGAATCCTGTGTGATCGTGGTGTATGATTTTTTGGATGAATTGTTGAAGTCGGTTGGCCAAAATTTTGTTGAGAAGTTTTGCATCAATGTTCATCAAAGAAATGGGTCTATAGTTCTCTTTCTTTGATGAGTCCCTGCCTGGTTTTGGGATTAGGGTTATGATGGCTTCATAGAATGTGTTTGGTGGTGAGATTTCTCTTTCAATTTCATTGAAGAGTTGGAGGAGAATTGGTGTGAGCTCTGCTTTGAAGGCCTTGTAAAATTCCGCTGTAAAACCATCTGGTCCTGGACTTTTCTTAGCTGGGAGGTCTCTTATTGCTGTTTCTATTTCAATGCTTGATATGGGCCTTTTAAGATAGTTTAATTCATCTTGGTTTAGTTTTGGCATGTCAATATTTGCTAGGAAGAGGTCCATTTTTGTCAAGTTGTCAAACTTATTAGCATAAAGTTTTGAGAAGTATTCCTTTATAATGATCTGAATCTTGGTTGTTTCCGTGGTGATGTTTCCATTCTCATCTCTGAGTTTATTTACTTGGGTGTGTTCTCTTCTTTTTCTGATAAGATTTGCTAAGGGTCTGACAATTTTGTTAAATTTTTCGAAGAACCAACTCTTCGTTTTGTTGATTCTTTCTATAGTTTTTTTGGATTCTAATTCATTTAATTATGATTTAATTTTAATTATTTCTTTCCGTCTACTGGATTGGGGTTTATCTTGCTGCTCTTTTTCAAGGAGGTTTGCATGTGTCATTAAATTGTTAGTTTCAGATCTCTACACTTTGTTGATGTAGGAGCTCAGAGCTATAAACTTGCCTCTGAGTAAACCTTTGCTGTGTCCCAGAGGAGCTGGTAATTTGTGTATTCATTTTTGTTGAATAGCATGAACATTTGAATTTCCTTTCTAATCTCTTCCATGACTCACTCATGATTCAGCAGTGTGTTGTTCAGCCTCCATGTGATACCCGACTTTCTTTGGTGGCTTTTGGTGTTGAGTTCTAATTTTATTCCCTTGTGGTCAGAGAGAATGCAAGGTATAATTTCAAAGTTTCTGAATTTAGACAAGTTTGCTTTGTGGCCTAAAATGTGGTCTATTTTAGAAAATGTTCCATGTGCTGCTGAGAAAAACGTGTATTCTGATGCTGCTGGGTGAAATGTTCGGTAGATGTCTGTTAAGTCTAGTTGATCTATGCAGCTGTTTAGATCTGCGGTTTCTCTGTTGAGTTTTTGCCGAGTTGATCTATCTAGTGTGGAGAGTGGTGTTTTAAAATACCCAACAATTAATGTCTTTGGATCTATATGGGATTTGAGAGAAAGTAGTGTTTCTTTGATAAATTTGATTGCTCCATTGTTTGGCGAATAGATATTTAGAATTGTAATATCCTCCTGAAGGAGAGATCCTTTAATTAGTATGGAGCGACCTTCTTTATCTCTTCTCATGAATTTTAATTTGAAGTCTATTTTATCTGATATTAGGATTGCAACTCCCGCCTGTTTATGGGGGCCGTTTGCTTGGTAGATTTTGTTCCAGCCTTTAACATTGAAAATGTGTTTGTTTTTACAAGCAAGATGTGACTCCTGCAGGCAGGAGATAGAAGGGTCTTGTTTTTTAATCCAACTAGACAGTCTATGTCGCTTAATTGGAGAGTTCAGTCCGCCAACGTTAAGAGATAGGACTGAGAGGTATTTGGGAGTTCCTGCCATGTTATCAACCTTCTTGGGGGCTGCGAAAACTAGGTCCTTCCTATGGTTCTTGGATTCTCAGTTTGGGTGCAGTTTCTTGGCCTTTATTGCGGTCTTGTTGGTTTTCTATGTGTAGGACATCTTTAAGAATCTTTTGTAGGGCTGGTTTGGTGGAGATGTATTTTTCTTTGCTATGGAAGGTTTTTATTTGGCCTTCGGTTATGAAGGAGAGTTTAGCTGGGTACAGCATTCTTGTTTGTTTTTAGGGCATGGCATACATCATTCCAGGCTCTTGTTGCTTTGATTGTCTCTGCTGAGAAATCTGAGGTGATTCTAATTGGTTTCTCTTTATAGGTGATTACCCTTTTCTCCTTGAGAGCTTTAAGGATCTTTTCCTTGTTCTGAGTTGATCCTGTGTGGATTATAATGTGACAGTGGGATGTCCTATTCTGGTCTGGTCTATTTGGGGTTCTAAAGGCTTCTTGTATCTGAATAGGCCTATCTTTTTGCATGTTTGGGAAGTTCTCTGCTCGGATCCTGTTAAACAAATTTCCTAGACCATTAACTTCTGTTTCTAGGTGCTCCTCTCTACCCATTATCCTTAGATTAGGGCTACTGATGGTGTCTTCCAGGTGTTGGATAGATCTATCATATTTCTTGGACTTGTCTTGGATATTTGTATGTTCTTTCTCTATAATATCTAGGCTGTCTTCAATCCCTGAGATTCGATCTTCTGCATCGTCTAACCTGCTGTCAAGACTCTCTACTTTGTTTTTTATCTCTTTTCCTTTTAATTGGTCAGCTTTGATGGCTTCAAGTTCTTTGTTGAAGCTCTGTTTTAGGTCTTGTATGAATTTCTTTACTTCCTTAATTTGGTGTTCACTCTTTGTCCTCAAATCACTTAGTTGATTGGTTATGGTTTCTTTGAACTCCCATTCTTTCTGTTGGGTTTCATTCAGCATTCCCTTTGTGGTCTCCCTGACTTCCTTCAGCTCTTTGTTAATGGATTCCATGAATGCCTTTAGTGATCTTTGTGTGTTCTCTACCTGGTGTCTCAATTCCTGTATTACTCTTTGATTAGCTTCCTCCCGTTCGTGGGATTCCTGCAGATCTCTTTGAGTGTTCTCAGCCTGCTCACACCATTCCTCCCTTTCTCTTTGAGTATTCTCAAGTTGTTCACGCAAATCCTGTATCAGTTTTTGAGTAGCTTCCTCACGCTTATGATATTCCTGTATAAACTTCTGGGATGCCTCCTCTCTCTCCCTATCACGCTCATACAGAGTCCTTTGTACGTTGTCAAGCTTCTCATTTATCATGTTTGCCAGTAGTGTTTGTAGAGCTATTTGGGAACTCTCCTCTGGATTATTCATTATCTGTTCTAACCCCTGATTCTCAAGATTGGGAATTTAGATACCCGAATTTGCCATTTTTCTTGTGTTTTTCCAGCTTACTCTGCCCATTTGAGATGAAGATAGCACCAGTTTTGTGCTAGAACACTATCTTAAGGCAACCATCAACCAAAGTTTGCATTTGTACAGTCAATAGTCTACAGATACAATCTAGTTCAACAGATACATCTATTCAACATCAAACAACTATATGTTAAAGGACTATGAACCGCAAAGAAGAATTTGGAAAACCAGAAATTATTAGGGTTAGGGAGAGATGTGGGTAAAAAATAGGAATAGATTGGTGTGGGAAGGCACAGGGAGAGTTAACTATGTCCTAATCACAATGCAGGAAATAGTTTGGGTAGGATGCAAGTAGAGAGAGAAAAAAAAAGAAGAAAGGGAAAGGGGAATGAAAAGAGACCAGAAAAAAAATAGAAATGTAAAAATTAATGTTATTAAAGGGAATAAAAGACCATCTATTTAGAGAGGAATATGAATATGTTGAGACAAAGGGAGGCACATAGAGGAGATGTTAAAAACTTTAAAAAAATGCTTAAAATATTATATAGGTATAAAGAGATAGTACTGCTATTAATGAATTTAAGTCTCAGAAGTTTTGAATTGAGTAATAAATTTGTGGATTAAGTGTGTACACAATGGGGGATAGGGTCTACTAGTTAACTACGGGTTTATCTGAGGATGTGCAGGACAAGAGTTAAGTCACTTAAAGAAGAACAAAAGATAGGAAAAGGTGGAAAGGATAGGAAAGGGAGAAGAAAAGATCAGAAGTTCAGTAGAGCTAGACAAAAAACAAAAAGATAATTAAGAAAGAAAGAAAAAAGAGAAAGAAGACAAGAAAAGAAAAGAAAACGCACATTCACGTATTCCTAAAATAAAAATTATAAGAGGAGAAAAAAAAAAAGTTACTGGAAAACAATTATTTTTTCAGAAGAGGCAAAAATTAAAGATTAATAAAAGTTTTAGAAAAGGAAAAAATTTTTTTATATATATAAGGTAACGAAAAACAAAAACCAAAAAACAAAAAAAAAAAAAAAGAAGAAGAAGAAGAAGAAGAAAAAAAAAAGTTCTTTGGTTTTTTTTTGTTTTGGGGGGGGGGGAGGGATGGGAAGAATCCTGTATCTCCCTTTTGTCTGTAACCAGCCTCTTGTTGGAGTCTCTGGTCAGCTTGAGGTCCTGTGGCTTGATTGGTTTCTTAAGTCAGTTTGTTGGAACAGGCAGAAAAATGCTCTGCTTTACCCAAAATTTTGAGATCCCCCTCCCAGGTTAGTTTACTGGGAGGGTGATCTGCTTTGAGAATCACAAAAGAGGGGGATGCAGTGATGAGGCTAGGTTCTGGGTAGAGTTGAGGCCTTTCAACAAACAGTAGCTTTTCCCTGAGGCTATTTTGTGAAAAAACTCACAGCGCCCAGCCTGGAGCCATTCTCAGGGTTTCTGTTTTTCAATTGATTGTGGTGGCTGCTAGAGGGAGGGGCAGCCTCTGGCTCTGGTTACCCAGTGAGGAGAGCCACTCCAATGGCTGGCGCCTGAGCTGGGTGACTTTTCCCTGGATGGAGCTGAGTCTGGCAGGTCACTTCGCCATTAAGTTCTTGTGACCTGCTAAATGACTCGTTTTATTCCAAGGCCTGAGCTGGAGCTAGCCACTCCTCCGAGCTTTGTCGGTATCCAAGATGGAGATCACTGGTGCTGGGGGCGGGGAGGGGTGGCCTTCCCTCCTCCGCTCCCTGAGAAGGAGTGAGGATGTTGGGCTTCTACTCACGCCAAGTCTTGGATCCTGGATCATCTCTGGTCTGCAAACTGCAGGATGAAGATGTCCACTCCTTGTCGGTTCTTGCTGGTGTTGAGTAGAATCCGCTTGTCCGCTGCGCTGTGTCTGGCTCCTTCGTCCTGGACTCTCTGTGTCTCAGGTATGACCCCGCGGCAGTGGTCGCCGCCGCGACCCTGCTGCCTCAGCGGCAGCTGCTGGCAAGCACCCAGATGTGTCTCCTTGGCTTCCCCTCTCTTGACTAACTCTCTGTCTTGTGATGGCACACTTGGTGTGATTCTCTGGCTTCGGACTGTTCACTGGAACCCTAAAACTGCTTTCTATGCAAGAGCTTGTTCAGATTCCAGCTTCTCCTCCGCCATCTTCCCGGAACTCTCTTCGGATATTTCTAACTGTGGTGGGACTGATGTTTATTACTGTGCTAGGTGGGGATCTGAAGTAACTGGGACAGGCTCTTGGATCATTCCCAAGGGCTCTCCCTATCCTTGTCTGGTGAATCTCGACCCCCAGACTTGCCTCAAACTCCCTGTGTGGCAAATGCTATTCTTACCAATGTAATCCTTTTAAAAAAAAAATGTGTGTGTGTGGGGGGGGGGAAGCTGCAGAGCACATGGGCACCAAAGATGGCTCTGAGAGCATAGAGTGGACTGAGCCCAATTTGCATTAAGTTCAGTGGCAAAGAGCCCTTGAAAGCTTCGGTGCATGATATGGTAGGACCTTGACAGTGATTGGTTCCTCTTCCTCCCCTGCCGTGCCACCCGCCCTTTTTGGCTTTAAAAAGGGCTGCTCTTTGTTAATAAATGAGTTTTTCTTCCTGCTTGATTTGGCTCCCCGCTGTCTTTGATTGTCTTCCAGGCTGAGGGAGGCTAGGGAATGGGCAAGTGCTGCACTGACCTTTCCTCGGACCCCGTGCATCTTTTGTGGGACAGATGAAGACACAACACCTAGGTATATCTTTGCCAGTTCTTGGGTTGAACTCAAGGCCTGGGCATTGTCTGTAGAACTCTACTACTTGAGCCACAGTCCCAATTCTGGCTTATTCTGTGTATGTGCTACCAAGAAATCATACCCAGGGCTTCTTGCATGCTAGACAAGCACTCTCTCAATAATCCACATTCCCAGCCCCCTCATTTTTTCCTTAATGGTAGTTTTTTACATAAGTATGCTGCCATTTTATGTCCCCAAGTTTAATTTTCTGAATACCGGTTACTTCTACGAAACCTGATCTTCTCTTCTCCTGCCTGGTTTGTTACTGTTCCTGCATTGGCCTCATAATAAAATGTAAATAAAGGCTGCTGAGAGCGTCAGTGTATCATATAAGGATACAGGCCTAGAACCCTGGAAGAGAAAAGCCATGGGCCTGAAATGAAGAGAATGATGCAGTATGCATAAGGTCTGTTTGCATTCAGGGAGGTTGTATACAGACTAAGTAGGTAGGGCACTGAAAATTTTTTGTGGTCATACTAGGGCTTAAACTCAGGGCCCGATGCATTCCTCAACTGTTTTTCACAAGGCTGAGGCTTTACCAGTGCCACAGCCATCTGGTCGTTAATTGGACGTAATCGCCTCCCAGGGTTTCCTTCCTGGTCAGGCTTGTGAATCCTGCTCGTCTTTCTCTCTTAAAGCTGGAGCTCTACTCTCTGGACCACTGTTCCACTTCTGGTTTTCTGGTGGTTTATTAGAGATAAGAGTCTTCACAGAATTCCTGCTCAGGCTGAATTTGAACATCAATCTCGTGAACAGGATTCAAGCGGCTTTCCTCAGGAATACACCCAGGAGCCCCTCCACAAAAACCCTTAGTCTAAATCTCGAGAGGCACCAGAGATAAAGAGATACATGAAGACGCATCTAGTGTGTTCTAGATACTTAAGGTTGGAGACACACAACACTCATAATTATTAGATCATTTTAGAGACAAAAGGATCAATGAAGACAGTATGAGGAATGCTCCAGCATTTGGTCCTCTCATCTTGAGACAGCAAATTCACTGAAGTTCAATGTTAAGTGACAGAACTGGCATGTCCTGTGGACATTTGCTCCCAAATCCTGTGACACTCATTTCTCACTTTTGGCTTCAAACCTGTCACTGAGAGGAGAAGATGAGGAGAGAAAATCCTTCTCAGAGAAAACAGCTATAAAGAACATTGGATAGTTAATTTATAAATTAAAACATTTGGAATGACCCTGTTAAGAAGTCAGATTGTTCAGATTAAAAAAATAAAAAGAAGAGAAAGAAGGTGCCAGTGGCTTCTCAATGTAATCCCAGCTCCTCAGGAGGCTGAGGTGTAGAGAAGCTGAGTTTGAATCCAGCCAGCATAGCAAAATCCATGACACTGTTATTTCTAAGTGATCACAGAAAAACCCAGAAGTGGGGCTGTGATTCAAAGGTAATCCACTACCCTTGAGCAAAAGGAGCTCAGGGACAATATCTGATATCACAAAGATACCTGTCATCTAGGGCTGGTGAATCTCATCAGGTTTTGAAACATTTGACCTCTCCTAGTTGGGCCCTGGGTGGCTAGGTTTTGGGGCTGAACACAGGGCCAGGGTGCTGACCATGAGCTCAGTGCAGAAGCCCGATGCTTTACCATTTTGGGTAACAGCATCACTTCTAGTCTGTGTGTGTGTGTGTGTGTGTGTGTGTGTGTGTGTGTGTGTTGTGTGTGTGTGTGTGTGTGTGTGTGTGTGTGTGTGCACTCGCGTGCACGTACACACGCGGGCACACAGGGTCATGGGCACATACACCATTCTTGGAGGTTGAACTCAGGACCTGAGCACTGTACCTAGTTTCGCTTGTACAATCATAGCCTTCTCCCACTTGAACCACAGAGCTACTTCAGGCTTTTTTTTTACTGTTGTGGTCCTGAGAAATCAAACCCAGGGTTTCATATTTGCGAAGCACTCTACCCCTAAGGCACATTCCCACCCCTGTACTTCAGGTTTGTTAGTTTGTTTCTCTCTTTTTTTATTATTGTAGGAGTTGATGTCTGGGCCTGGGTACTGTCCTTGAGCTCTTCAGCTCAAGTCTTGTGCTCTACTCCTTGAGCCAAATACCATTTCAGCTTTTCTGGTGGCCCATTGGAGCTAAGTGTCTCAAGGACTTTCCTGCCCAGGCTGGCTTTGAACTATGATTCTCAGATGTCATCCTTTTGAGTAGCTAGGATGACAGGCATGAGTGACAAGCACCTAGCTTCGAATTCAGGTTTCTTAGTGGTGAATTGGAGATAATAGGCTCATGGGACCTTTTGTGTCTGGGATAATTTGGAACCCAGATCCTCAGATCTCAGCTTCCTGAGAAGGCAGGATGAGAGACCTCAGCTATAGACCCCTAGGCTGTGGCATCTGCTGCAAGGGGGTCCATGGCTCCATGCGGTGGAGTGCAAACCATGAGCCCAAGAGGTAAGTGTCAGAGCTTAGGCCCCTATTTCAAGGTTCATGACTGAGAAAAAACAAAACAATTGTCTGCAGTAGACAATTCACTAGTTTTCAGTAATACATAATTTTGTCCCTGCCATGGAGACATATCTCAGCCTCAATATTACTGTCTGCATAATCATCTCAGTGGGGAGATCTTACAAAGACCCAATGGAAGAATGCACCTGGTGAAGGACACAGCACATGGCACTCTTTGTATGACTCAGCACACAGCATCCTGTGAAAGACTCAGAACCCAGCACCCAATGCAGGACTCAGCACACTGCAGAAGGCCTCATGACTGGGGAGTGTTCCCTTCTTTCCTCCTGACATCCAAGACCAATTCTGGCTTTTTCTTGAATGTGCTACTGAGGAATCAAACTCAGGGCTTCTTGCATGTTAGACAAGCACTCTCTCACTAATCCACATTCCCAGCCCCCTCATCTTTTTCTTAATGGTAGTTTTTACATAAGTATGCTACCATTTTATGTCCACAATTTTAATTTTCTGAATACTGGTTACTTCTAAGAAACCTGATCTTCTCTTCCCCTCCCTGGTTTGTGACTGTTCCTGCATTGGCCTCATAATAAAATGTAAATAAAGGCTGCTGAGGATGACCTGCTTTAGACAGATGGCTGCACAGATTGTTGTGTATGTCTGTTTGTTGACACTCCTGGATCTTGAACTCAAGATCAGGGCACAGTCCATGAGCTGCTTTATTTAAGGCTAGCCCTCTAACACGAGTCATATGGCTATACTTCTGGCTTTGTTGGCCCTGAAGTTGGACAAGGCTCTCAAGGACTTTTCTGAGTAGGGTGACATTGACCATGATCCTCCTATCACAACCTTGTAAGTATCAAGGAGGACTTCTGAGAGCCACTGGTGCCTGCCTAATCATTGGTCTTGCTGATGTTCTTGAACAGACCAGTGAGTTCCCTATCCTCGGGTTGAAGTGGTGGGAGCTGGGGCCCACAGTTGGAATCCTGGTCCTGCCACCTCCAAATGGCAGGAGATCCTAAGAAACTTATTCCTATCCATATGAATACCAATGGAATGTGATGTATGTCATGATTGAATGGGAAGTTCTTAAATGATTCTCAGATAAAATTGTAAACAATTAGAGTATAATACACTGATCAATTTTAATTAGTACTTTATGAAACATGTAAACAATCACATTCATTAAATGGAGGCATAATAAAACACCTCAGAATTGGGTGCCATTTTTTCTGCCAGGACTTTCTTTAGTTAATTGTTATATCCCATTTTCTGAATGTAATTTGGTGTATGAAACTAGGATATATTATAAATCAATTATTCAAACTTTTTATCAGAAATGTTTATAGCGAAATATAGAGATAAATCCAAGTTATATATATTTGAAGACAGTGCTGGGTTAGTCGTCTTCTCATATTCCCCATGCCCTTCATGAGATTGATACACATTGTAAGGTAATGCTTAGAATGTTTTGGTGAAATAGGTTGACTTTAAACCAGTGAGTTACTCTATGCTGCATTTTGTTTACTTTATATCCAGAAAATCTAAATTCTTACTTTATCGTTTACCTTAGGCTTTATACTCAGATTTAATCTCTGATGGGTGACAAATAAAGACGTAAACATTTTTTTAACAGTGGCTAAATTTACGCTAAGGAATCTAGGTACAATGCAACTCATGCAGATAGGTCTCATAAGTCATGAGACTGTGGTATCAAAATGTTAACCAATGCTTACTGGTGTCATGCTTATGAGATTTTGTTTATTATAAACAGTGGTTATTAGAATGTTTTTGGAATCAACATCGTTTCATGGGTTAGGAACTGAAGAGGGACATTATATTCAGAACAAAATTTAAGGAGGCATCCAAAATTAGTTACCAAGATATACATCATGTAACACAATGCTTTAAAAATGCAAACTAAAGGAAATAATTTATGAAAAACATCAACATTTACAATAAATACAGAATCACTATGGCTGATTAGTACTATAAAGATTTTGACCACCATTTGTTAAGCTATTATTTTCCAGAAACTACTTCTCTCTTTTCCAGAGATTTTTAATTTCGTTTATATCATGTGTTGATGTTCTCCTTTAGATTACCCACATTCAATCTTCTACAAACTGTAATTTGGAGTATTTTTAAAGTTTTATACACTCATGTACACTGCTCAGATTCTATTATTTGCATATTTTTTCTTGTTAAATCAGTAGGAATTAGTTCTCAATATGAATAATATTGGACTTATTCATTGCTTTTCTGAATTTGTTAAGTATGTCATGATTTTGTTATTTTATTCTTTTAAATATGTGCAGATCTCACTCCACATACAGTCACATTCGTTTTAAACAATTTGATCCATTCAAGGGATTTGCTACATTAGGTTCATGTAGATGAATTTAATTACAAATTAATGAAAACATATTTCTGAGATAGAGTTATCTTTATGGCTCTACTCCCAGTTAACAGGTATTTGAGTTTTTTGTGCTTAAAAAAAACTGGGCACAACATGTTTTTGTTCCTGGAGGACTTCTACTTTGTTGGTTGTTTTTCAAGTTGTTTTCAACATATGTGTGCATTTTATTTCAATTGTTTTGTGTCAGTAATTTGTTTCATATAACAGAAATTACAAATATAGTCAGTGATTTAGAACTTTTCCAAATAGATTCCAAAAGAGACACCTGAAATTTTGTGACAAATGGGAATGGGCAGGTATTCATAGTGGAGGGGATAGCAGGATAACAGACATTGTTTGACATGATTTTAATTCTTCCTCCTCTTGCCTCCAATGGTATTACTTCAAAGTCTTTAGTGGAAAGAAAATATTTTTGTCTGTATGAACTCAGAATTTTTGATTCAATTGGGACATATTATACATTTATATTTCATTTTATCTCGAAAATCTTCTTTCCTTCATTTAAAATCACAGTTGTGAATTTATAATGCTAAAGTAGCATCTACTAATTTATACGAAATGGTCCAAACTATATTCACTTCACACTATATGTAATATAGAGTGTAATAATAATAATGAGTAATATAGTATGTAATAATTGCCTTTGGGGAAAGTCAATTACAGTGGGTTTTTGTGAGATACTGAGTAATAGTAAAACATATTAGATTCTATTAAAAAAATTCCCAGTTACATCTAAAAATTACTCATAGTTATAAATTAATGCTGAAAAACTAACATTGTTTATTAGAAAAAGCCAGAAGTTTCAATAAGCTTGCTTTTTTAAACGTGTCTTGAATCTGGGCTTCGGTGGCTCATGCCTGAAATCCTAGCTACACAAAAGTCTGAGATCTGAGGATAGTGGTTCAAAGCCAGCATGGGCAGAAAAGTCTGTGAGACTCTTATCGCCAATATATCTCTTGAAAACTAGAAACTGCACTGTGGCTCAAGTGGTACAGTGTTATCCTTGAGCTGAAGAGCTCGACGACAGTGCCCAGGCCCAGTGTTCAAGCCCTATGACAGGCAAAAAAAAAAATTGGCATGGATTTTTACTTTATTATTTCATGATTTTTAATGTGAAAATACATACAGAGGGTTTACAGTTACATGAACAAAGTAATGAGTACATTTCTTATCAAGCATTGTTGTCTCCTCCCTTGTTTCCCCTTCCTATCCCTTCCCATCTCCCTTTCTGCGCCGCCCACTCCCCCCCCCCCCCCCCGTCCCCTGTGCCAAAGTTATAAAGTTTGATTTTCGACATAACTTCTTGTACGTCATTGTTGCAATGGGTTCACATGTATCCCAATTTGTTTTTTCCTTCCCCTCCCCAAATTATACCAACATCAAATACAGTGAAAATAGAGGTTATATTGTGGGGAGGGGCATAAAGAGCAACAAAGAAATCATCTTGTAAATATGCTAATAACAACAGAAAGAAAGAAAAACCATTTGAGTCCTTATCTTGGTGTTCATTTCACCTAACATCAACTTGTCTGAGAGTTTGTGTTTACCTCCGATGTATACTAGTTATTGCAAATAAGGGAAACCATGGAAGCTATGTTTCTTTGGGCCTGGATTACTTCACTTAATATAATATTTTCCACGGCTTTCCATTTCCTAACAAATGGGGCAATGCCATTTTTTCTGATGGAGGCATAGTATTCCATTATGTATATATACCACATTTTTTTTATTGTAAGAATACCGTACAGAGGAGTTACAATTACATGGGCAAGTTAACGAGTACATTTCTTATCAAGCGTTGTTGCCACATTTTATCGATCCATTCATCTACTGAGGGACATCTGGTTTGGTTCCATATCTTAGGTATGGTAAATAATACTGCAATAAACATAGTGGTGCTGGTAACTTTAGTATGGGCTTGTTTGTGATCATTTGGTAAATACCGAAAAGTGGGATAGCTTTGTCATAGGGGAGCTCTATTTGGAGTCATTTGAGGAACCTCCAAACTACTTTCCAGCGTGGTTGAACAAGATTACAGTCCCACCGACATCCTGTCTAGATTCTGTTGTTATTACAGTTCTTCATTATAGCCATTCTAACTGGGGTAGGGTGGTATCACACTGTAGTTTAGATTTGCATTTCTTTTATACCTAGGGAGGTTGAGCATTTCTTCATGTATCTATTGGATATCCTTCTTTCCTTTACAGAGAAGTTTCTCTTTAGTCTTTAGCCCACTTATTTATTGGGCAGTTGTTTCTTTGAGGATTTGTTGTTGGGCGATTTAGTTTTTTGAGTTCCAGGTATATTTTGGATATGAGACCCTTGACCGTTGTATGACTAGTAAAGATCTCCCAATCCATGGGCTTTCTATTGATCTTGCTAGCTATTTACTTTGCCATGCAGAAGCTCTGTAATTTCATGCAATTCCATTTGTCCAACCTTTCTTTGATCTGTTGTGCTTCTGGGTCTCTATTAAGAAAATTTCAGCCTGTGCCAAGGATACATAGGTTATCTCCTACTTTGTCCTGCAATGTTTTCAGGGTGTCTGCTTTGACTCTGAGGTCTTTCATTCATTTAGAGTTGATTCTTGTGCAGGGTGATATATATGGATCTAGCTTTAGTTTTCTACAAGTGATTAACCAATTTTGTCAGCACCATTTACAGACGAGGCTCTTTCTTCCATTCTATGTTTTTAGCTCCCTTATCGAAGATTAGGTGGCTATAGGTCTGTGGGTTCATTTCTGGGTTTTCAACTCTATTCCATTGGTCCTGCGGTCTGTTCTTGTGGCAGTACCAAGCTGTTTTGATTAGTATGGCTTTGTAGTAGAGTTTGAAATTTGGTATTGATATTCCTCCAGCACTTTTCTTTCTGTTAATGATCTTTTATGCCATTCAGAGTCTTTTATTGTTCCATATGAATTTTTGGATTGCCTATTCTATTTTCGTGAGGAATGAGTTTGTAATTTTGATAAGCATCTCATTGAATTTGTAGATAGCCTAGGGAAGTATTGTCATTTTCACGATGTTGATTCTTCCAATCCAGGAGCATGGGAGGTTTTTCCACTTTCTGAGATCTCTTTTTATTTCCATTTTCAGGATTTTAAGGTTTGCATCATAAAGAGCCCTCACATCTTTGATTAAGTTAGTACCTAGGTATTTTATTTTTTATGGGCTATTATGAATGGAGTTGCTTTCTTGATATCAGCCATGCTTTTCTCATTGTTGGCATAAAGAAAAGCCATTGATTTTTTTTTTTTTGGGTCCGGTTGTGGGGCCTGAACTCTGGGCCTAGGTGCTATCCCTCAGCTCTTCAGCTCAAGGCTGGCGCTCTACCACTTGAGCCACAGCACCACTTCCGGCTTTTTTTTTTTTTGCTTATGTGGTGCTGGGGAATCGAACCCAGGGCCTTATGCATTGCAAGGCAAGCGCTCTACCACTGAGCCACCTTCCCAGCCCAAAGCCATTGATTTTTGAGAGTTAATTTTTCCGCTGCTACTTTGCCAACATATTGAATCAGCATGAATAATTTCGGAGTGGAGTCGGTGAGATTATTTAAATACCTCATCATGTCATCTGCAAATGAGAGTTTTACATCATCTTTCCCTATTTGGATCCCTTTTATGTTTGCATCTTGTCTTTTGCTGTAGCTAGGCATTCTAATACTAAATTGAAGAGAAGTGTAGGGAGTGGACATCCTTGTCTCATTCCTGAGTTAAGAGGAAATGGCCTTTGTTTTTCACTATTAAGTATAATGCTGGATGTAGGTTTGTCCTATACAGCCTTTATTGTATTGAGGAATGTTGACTGGATTCATAGTTTTACAGAGTTTCATCACAAAGGGGTGTAGGATTTTGTCAGTGCTTTCTCTGCATCTATTGAGATAACCATGTGGTTCTTATCCTTGTTCTTGTTGATGTGATGAATTTTATTAATTGATTTGCATATATTGAACCAGCTTTGCATCCCTGAAGTGAATGTTGTTTGATCGTTGTGTATGATTTTTTGGATGAATTGTTGACATCGATTGGCCCAAATTTTGTTGAGGAGTTTTGCATCAATGTTCATCAAAGAATTGGGTCTACAGTTTTCTTTCTTTGATGAGTCCCTGCCTGGTTTTGGGATAAGGATTCTGATGGAATCATAGAATGAATTCTGTAATGAACTTTCTCTTTCAATTTCATTGAAGAATTGGGGGAGTATTGGTGTGAGCTCTACTATGAAGGCCATATATATTTCTGCTATGAATGTCTCTGGTCCTGGGCTTTCTTTGATGGGAGGACTTATTGCTGTTTCTATTTCTATGGGCATGTTAAGTTGATTTAACTCATCTTGGTTGTTTCAGCATGTTGAGATTTGCTAGAAAAAGGTGCATTTCTGCCAGGATCTCAAAGTTATTCGCATAATGGTTTGAAAAGTAATCCCTTATAATTTTTTGAATCTTGGTTGTTTCTGTGATGATGTTTCCCTTCCCATCTCTGAGTTTTTTTTTTTTTAAATTTGGGTGAGTTGTTTTCTTTTTCTGATAAGATTTGCTAAGCGTCTGTCAATTTTGTTAATTTTTTTGAATTAACAACTCTTTGTTTTGTTGATTCTTTCTATGATGTTTTTCGTTTCTAATTCATTTAATTCTTATTTAATTTTAATTTTTTCTTTCCATCTACTGGATTGGGGTTTATCTTGCTGCTCTTTTTCAAGGAGGTTTAGATGTCTTATTAAATTGTTGGTTTCAGATCTCTCCAATTTGTTGTTGTAGGACCTCAGAACTATAAACTTACATGTGAGTACTGCCTTTGTTTTGTCCCAAAGGAGCTGGTAATTTGTGTGTTCATTTTTTTTCAATATCACGAACATTTGCAGGTGATATTTATATTTTTTGACTTTTGCTTAATGTATGCAATTCTCTCTGCCCTCTTTCCCTCTCATTCATCTCTTCCCATCACTGTATTTGGGTTGCTTAGTTATTTTTTTCTATGTCCAGTGCAGCTGTTGGGCCCCTTTGTTGTATGTTGTTCCTTTTCCCACTTATTGTGTTCCTCCTCCTGGCTTCCCTCCATTGCGTGCATATTTCTACCGTCTACATAGTCAAGAACATGGAGTCATTAATGGTGATACAACAAAATGAGTGGCTGTCCTCTGTTTCTCGAGTCCTCTTTACTTTGTCATACCTTCTTGCATTTTGGCTTTAGCATCTACGTATCAGGTAGACCCTATGCCGTTTTTCTCATTGTTCTTGGCTTACTTCACTCAAATAATTTGGTCTAGCTCCATCCATTTCCCTGCAAATACCATCATTTTGTCCTTTCTAATGGTTACATGTATTCCATTGTATATAGGTTCCACATTTTTTGGATCGACTTATCAGTTGTGGCTTATCTGGGTTGTTTCCAAATCTTGGCTATTGTGAACAGTGCTGCAATAATCATAGAGGTGTGTATGTCTATGTATACTGGTTCCTGTTGTTCAGAGTAGATGCCTAGGAGTGGTATGGCCAGTTCATAGGACAGGTCGATATTTAGCTTTCGAAGGTACCTCCAGGCTGCTTTCCATAGTGGTTGTATTAGTATGTATTCCAACTAGCAGTGCAGTAATGTTTCTTTCTTTGTATCCCTTCCAGCATTTGTCATTGGCTGAATTTAGGATGTGGGCCATTCTGACTGGGGTAAGGTGGTATCTCAGAGTTGTTTTTATTTGCATATCCCTTACTGCCAGGGATGATGAACATTTCCTCATGTGTTTCTTCACCGTTTTTATCTTTTCTTCTGAGAAGTCTCTCGTTAGCTTCCTATACCATTCCAAGATTGGTTTGTTAGGTTTGTGAAGGGTTGGGCTCTTGACTTCACCATATGTAATATAATGGATATTATAATATAATGGATATTAGACACTTGTCTGTTATATTGCTGGTAAATATTTTTTTCCCATTTCTTCCATTTCCTGGTAATCTCTATGATTCCTTTTTTTAGGCTTTTATAGTTTTCATGAAACCGACCCTCTATATCTTTGTTTAGGTTAATTCCTAGATACGTTATTTTTTTAGGTTATTGTGAATGGGGTTGTTTCCTTGATTTCCCTTTCTATTTGTACATTGTTACTATACAAAAAGGCTACTGACTTTTGTGGGTTAATTTTGTATCCTGCTACTTTGCCAAATTGGTTTATAACCTCTAAGAGTTTGGGGATGGAGCTTTAGGGATTGGTAATTTATAAAATAATGCCATCTGAAAAAGAGATAGTTTATTTTCTTCCTGTCTTATGTGGATCCCTTTAATGTCTTTCTCTTGCATTATTGCTCTGGCTAAAAATTCCAGAACTATATTGAAGAAGCGTGGATAGAGTGGGCATCCTTGCCTTGTTGCTTTTTTAGGGGAAGTGGTTGTAGTTTTTCCCCATTAAGTATAATATTGGCCTTTGATGTGCCATGTAAGACTTTCATTATGGTATGTCATATTCCTTCTATTCTTATTTTTTCCATAGCTTTTAACGTAAATGAGTGCTGAATTTTATCAAAAGCCTTTTCTGCATCAATGGAGATAATCATATGGTTCTTGACCTTGGATCTGTTGATGTGATGGATTAGATTTATTGACTTACATATATTAAACCATCCCTACATTTCTTGGATGAAGCCAACTTTGTCATAATGTATGATTTTTTTGATATGTTTCTGTATTCTGTTGGCTGCAATTTTATTGAGGAGCTTTGTATCCATCTTAATAAACCAGATTGGTGTGTAGTTCTTTTTTTGTCGGGTCTTTGCCTGGTTTGGGGATGAATGTGATATTGGCTTCATAGAATGAGTTTGGGATTACTCCCTCTGTTTCTATTTCTCTGAAGAGCTTGAGGAGTGTGGGTATTAGTTCCTCATTAAAGGCCTTATAGAATTCTGTAGTGAATCCATCAGGTCCTAGGCTTTTATTATTGGAAGATTTCTGATTACTTCTACAATCTCATTGTAGGTAATTGGCATGTTTAATTGATTTCTTTCTTCTTGGTTCTGTTTGGGAAATTTGTATTTCTTTTTTTCAGGCTAAAAAAAGTTTATTTACTTAACTGCTGCCCATACCATGTATGGTGGAGAAGCATGGCTTAAAAAGAAGGGAGGCGACCCACCTCTGTGCCAGGACTTATCTAGGCTAGGGAAAGGAAGAAGTGTGTCCAGGTGGGGGAAAGGTGTGGTCACACTGGATCTTGATGTGACCTCAGGGTCTGGGACCCTCATAAGGTCATATGGGAGGCTTGTGACCAGGTCAGGATGTGACCTAGCAGGAGGGGAAGGTGACTGCTTCCAGGTCTGCTAGTTACCTATGTAACAGATATTGGCTGGAAATTTAACCAAGAAAAGAGGGAAGTGTTCCTGTTCAGGCCTTACACTCCAGCCTTTTGATAATTATGAAAAAATGGTGAAGATTCTCTATGGCTATTTCCTGTTTGCAAGGGGTATCAACAGTAGGGGTAAAAGGCTGAATTGAGATCCCATCTGAGAGAAGGCAGCAGGCAACAGCTGTCACTTGGACAATGAGTCCTATGAAGTCTGTAGGAGGCAAGTCTCCTGGACGAAGTATGGAGAAGTCTCAGAGGCATTGAGGGACTGGAAAAAAATACTCGAGAGCAAATAAATGGCAAGAGGAAGGACTTGGGGCTGAAAATGTTGGTAGAAATATCCCTATCTACTTCTGACATCTGGCGACTGGGTAGAGAAAAGTCAAGTAACAAAGGCAAGAACATAAATTACTGTCCAGTTGAAAGGTAGACTGGTATGGACATTAGATGCGCAGTCTTCTTACTTCTATTGACCTGACTGTGGTTAATTTTGAAAGGGCAGGCACAAAGTGGCTGATGCGTATCATCTTCTCTTACTCCTTTCCATGTTCCTTTGTTCTACAGACTGGCTGAGTCTAAGTGTCGTTGCTGGGATGGTTTGTCCTAGTTGGTATTCAAGGAGGTTTGAAATCAAGGCCTGGGCACTGTCCCTGAGCACTTCTGCTCAAGGCTAGCACTCTACCACTTTGAGTTATAGTACCACTTGCAGTGTTCGCTGGTTAGAGTTAAGAGGCTCGAGCCAAGCTTCCAGCCTGGTTTGTGCAGGTTAGTTGAGAGATGTAGTCTTAGGGATTTTTCAGCCCGGGGTGGATTTGAATCGCAACTTTTGTCACGAAAACCATTTGTTATTTCCAATTAAAGCAACAAGAAGTTCAAATAGAATATGTAGAGCTTACCTGGTCCTTATCAAGAATTGACCAAATATTCTGCAATGGCAAAACTTGTTAGATGGGAGACTCTTAGAACAGATATGCCCAATATTTTAGTATTATGTAGTCAGTAGTAAACTAAAGAACACACACAAGAAAAGGCAAAACTCAAATCCTAAAATTTTAGAGAACAATGTTTAGACATCTGTGATAACAAAGCACATCATATGGTTGGGCCTCAGTTACCAGAGTCTGTGAAAAGAACAACTTGCTAGCAAGGCACATTTGAATAGATGGATGGAGGGGAAATAATTTTGGTCGAAAGGTAAGGATTGGAGGGGCCCAAATCCTCAACCCACCATTTGGTCAAGATGGCGAACTCAAGATGGCAAATTTCTTAAAAAATGCAAAGAAAGCCTGAACAAAAAAAATCAAGCCTAGTTTGGCTAGCCTTTTAGAGGGAACCTAGAATGGGTCCCCTGGACCCAGCCCATGTCGCATGCTTCATGGCACAATACAAATAGTTGTAGAAAAGAAATGGAGAGATATAGAAAGTTGGACATGATTAGCAGAGAGCAAAGAGATCCAGAAAGTGAACAGACTTCTGATCATTTAACATTGCAGAGGCAAAAATTGTCTAAATATGAGAAAAGCATAAAAAATTAGATGTTCTGTCTATCCAGGGAGCACAGTAGGCATTTCAGAGGGGTTTCATGGCTTGGCATGACTCGTAGCACCCTATTAAATGTGTAAGAGAGTCAGTCTGGTGAGTGAAGGAGAGCTGACCAGGCAGAAGCAATTTCCCTATTTCCCCTAGAGTATTCTAGAGAGAAATGGCCAAGACCCCATAACCAAGCATCCTCGGGTTCAGAGGTGACCAGCCTTTACGCTCTCTGGCATGGTGTCACATCTGAACAGAGATTGAGCAACAGAGAGCCGTAGAGAGTAGTTTCACTCACCAGAGAAGGGAAGAGGTGTGGACGTGGATGTGAAGGCCAGCAATGGTATTGGTGAAAAGTCTCACGTGGTGTCTCAATGCAGTTTAGTTCACGGAAAAGGGGTGGTTAGGAAATTCCAACATTTCCAACTCAAAAACCCCATCTGCGTCACAGCATCATATGTAAGGAATATTAAATAGGTAGGTTTCATTCGGTAGCCTATGAAGAAAATACCACACATTATTAAGGCAGGAAAAGAAGTTTATTTACCGAACTGCTGCCCCCACCATACATGGTGGAGAAGCAGGGCCAAAAAGGAAAGGGAGATAGCAATTTGTATTTCTATAGAAATTCATCCATGTCTGCTAGGTTTTCCTTCCTTTGTGAGTAGAGTCTGGAATTATTTCCTTATGATTGTTTGGATTCCTGGATGTTTGTTGTAATTTTTCTTGTGGTATCTCTGATAATATTGATTTGGGTCTCCTCTCTTATTTTGTTAGTTACACTTGCCAGTGGTCCATCAGTTTTATTGATTTTTTCTTAAAAACAGTTATTTGTTTTATTAAATGTTATTTATAATTTTCTCAGTCTCTATCTCATTAATTTCAGCTCTTATTTTGGTTATCTCTTTCTGTCTAGCAACTTTAGGTTCAATTTATTCTTGTTTCTGTAGTAGTTTTCGTTATATCATAAGATTGTTTACTTGGTCTCTGTTTTCTTGATATGTGCACTGAGAGCAATACATTTGCCTCTCAGGACTGCTTTCACTGGGTCCCATAGGTTTCTTTGTGATGTTTCTTCATTTTCACTGAATTGTAGGAACTTTTTAATTTCTTCTTTAACTTCTTCTGTGACCCATGTATTGTTCAACTTAGTGCAGTTTAATTTCCATGTTTTTAAGGTTTTTTCTACTTTATGTCTTGTTATTGAGAACTAGTTTGATTCCACTATGTTCAGATAGAATACAAGGTATTATGTCGATCTTCTTTTATTTGCTTAAATTCCTTGTATGAACTAAGAAATGATCTATTGTAGAAAAAGTGAATGCGTTGGCAAAAGTTAGACCCTGCTGGTGTGAATGCCTGTAATTGTAGCTACTCAGGAGGCTCAGATCTGTGTATTCAGGTTCAAAGCCAGACCAGGCAGGAAAGTTCACGAAGCTTTTCTGGGGTTGTTCAGCACCACACCCCTCATCATGTCTGGGGTTGTTCACCACCTTTGCCACCATGGGCTTGGCTTGGAGGCTTATGCAAGCCTGTATGGAGAGGCGCTCCACCCCACCATGAGTCAGGTGTTAACCAGTGCTGCTGCCTCAGGCTGGGCTAGGCTGCTTATGCGGGCCAGTATGAAGAGGCATAAACCGCCATGGCTCTGGAGTTGTTCACTGCTGCTGTCCGTGCCACAGTTATCACTGGCCCTCCGGGCTGGTCTGGTCTGTTCCTGTGGGCTAGTGCCAAGAGGCATTGTGCCCAGAGTCTGGGTAGTTTGCCACTACTACCAGCTGTTGCTGCTGCTCCAGATTAGGCTAGGCTGTTTACACCATCAAGACAGAGGTGCCACACTGCGAGTCTAGGATTGTTCACCACTGCTGACAGTTGCTGCTGCTCTTGACTGGGTTGGGCTGCTTGCACCAGCCAGGCAGAGGTGCCATGCCAAGGAGTGTGAGGGGAATCTGTCTTCTGATATTTCGATTTGTATTCTCTGGGTTGGCATTGGACCTTGGGAGTCTTCTGTGAGCCTTGGGATGCTTGTGGGTGTGTGGTCCTCACAGGGTCCAGAGCCAGGCCACAGAGGTCCACCACTTAAGCTGCTCAGTGGGGAGTCCATTACCAACAAGGGGTAGGAGAAGGGTCTTCCCACTTTACTGTCTGTGTAGGTTTTTCCCTTTTCTTTTTTCACTTTCTGTATCTCTCTGAGTAATCGCCTTTTTTTGTGGGTCACTTGCAGAAACAGAGCATTGAAATCCAAAATCTGTATTTCGTTGGGGAGAGCTGTGATGGTTTCATGCTGTTCCATCGCCATCTTGGCCCCTCCCCTTCGGGTGGAGTTTTTCTTAGGTGGCTGGTGGGCCTTGGTTACCAAAGGATAGGTCCATAAAAGAATATGTTGTAAAGCCTGCAGATTGTAGTTAGACATTTCTGTTAATATAGCCTTCCCAAATTTAGGAACCAAAGGGGGTGGTCTACCATATAGTATTTCAAAGGGATTAAATCCTTTAACATAAGGGCTACATCTTGCTCAAAGGAGAGCAAAGTGGAGGAGGCTCACCTAGCCATGCTCAGTCTCTGTAATTAATTTAGTTAGTTTTCTTTGAGGGCATATTCATTCTTTGTAATGCCTTGAACTCTGAGTTCTATAAATGGATTGTAACTTCCAATTTATTCCCAGAGTGTTAGTTAATAATTGAGAACTTGGGCCATGAATGCAGGGCCATCTTTGGACCCCACAGCTAATGGTAAGACAAATCAAGGAATTATTACATGCCTCAGCTCAGCCTGAAACAGTGTCCATATTACTAATAGATACCAATACCTATACTTTCCAAGCGTTACCTCTGTGAAGTCCACTTTCCCAAATTCACAATCTGAGGTTCCTCACAAATGAATCCTTTCCATAGGTTCCAGCTTTTCATCACCTACCTGTTGGAAATTACCTACAAATCTTACAAAGTATTGTCACGCTAAGGCCCCACTGGTTTTTAGAACAGTTTTAGGGAGTGGCCTCGGGCAATTTACCAGGGTGCAAATATCTACACGTAAACTGACAGACAGCATGAGCCTGTATGTTTTTTTCACAAGTTCAGTGTCAACATTTCCATACTTATTACCACTGTTTTTGCTTCTTCCTTTAACGACTAGAGATTGCACTTGTAGCTCCAAAGATCCCACTGGTTTTAGAGTCATCTCCCAAGCTACCTGATCAGCTCAGATGTCTCCCTGTATCTTAGGGTCTCTAGTTTCTTTAACTCCTGTACAGTACTCTGAACCATGGAGACTTCTTCCATTTTATTCTCCCCCTTTTCTCTCAAACTTGCTTTCAAGGGCTGGGAAGGTGGCTCAGTGGTAGAGCACATGCCGTGCATTCCAGAGGCCCTGGGTTCGATTCCTCAGCACCACATAAGCAAAAAGCAAAAAGTCGGAAGTGGAGCTGTGGTTCAAGTGGTAGAACGCTAGCCTTGAGCTGAAGAGCTGAGGGACAGCGCCCAGGCCCAGAGTTCAGACCCCATGACCAGACCCAAAAAAAACAAACAAACAAACAAAAAAACAAACTTGCTTTCAAAATCCCATTCTCCTTCTCAATGTGCTCCTTAAACTGTAACTGTTTTTGCAGGGTCACAGGAGAGTTCCTGTGACTGGCCAACTGCTGCTCCTTGTCACAACACCTTTGCTTGCTCTTCAGCTCCTCTCTTAATTTCACAAAGGTGCTATTGCGAGGTATTTTATCCCACCTCCACCTGTTCCATTGGTACATGATGTTTCTGCATTAAATTTATGGTGAAGATCTCAGCAGTTTTTTGGGGCTTTAATCTAGTACTTTCTCTTTCTTGTTTTCCACTTCAGTGTATTTTTGTGAGCGCTCTTAAAACTGTTTGTTTAGCCCTTCTGTTTTTTTTCCTAATGCTCTTTCTCTTTCCCCAAGATTCTTTATCAGAGCATGTGGTCCTTTAACTCTTTCTGAAGAGAAACAATCTCTTTCTTGAGCCTGATATTTTCCTGTTCACTTTGCTTGGCCTCATCTATGACAGCACTTCCTCGTCTTCTCTACTAACCTCTCTTTCCTTCTCTCTCTGTTGCTTTGAATTTCTGGTGACAATTTTCAAAGCTTATAATCAACATGTACTTCAGCCTAATACATTCTTATATTAGATCCAGCTCATTTTTCATGTCCACAATTTCTTAATGCAGCATCAGGATCTCTTCTTGGCTTCACTTGTGGTTAGCAAGGATGGCAGTATTGCTGTCTTGTGCTTCTGTTGGCCTGTGGTCCCCTAATTTGCCTCATACTCATCCAGCCTAATGTCTTTGAACTTCATTTGAATCTAAAAGTTTTCTAGGTTCCTTTTGAGGATTTTCTTCTCATTTTTCACTCACAAGTTTATACCTTCAAATCTTTTCTTCACGTCAAATAATTCTCTCTGTTTTCTCCAATGTGCTCTTCTATGAACTTTTAACGACTTTGTTGGTTTTGACAGGAACATAATAGAAATTCAGTCATTTATAAGCCTGTGTTTTGAGATAGAAGTGTCTGAATTTTTTTTTGCCATATTTCTTCTTAAGTTCAGAGGGCTGCTTTTTAAATTGCACACAGTTGGAATTCAGAGCCCCACGCTCCTTTGCATGTTACTCCAGAGATATGAACACATTTTCCAGGTGTTTAATGTGATTGCATAACCTGTCATTTTCTATCTTTCTCCTCCTTTGACATTCCTTTTCCCAATGTCCATTTTGATTTCAATAAGCACACTGATCTATTCCTAGAAGTTCCCTACTGTCATTTGCAAATGTATTGTATTGTCTTTGCCAAGGGATTCTTTTTTTTTTTTTATTGTAAAGCTACTATACAGAGGGTTACAGTTACATGAGTGAGGTTATGAGTACACTTCCTCTTGAACATTGCTACCCCCTCCATTGTTTTCCCCCTACCATCCCCTCCCTCCCTCCCTTTCCCGAGGTTCTTTTTTTTTTTTTTTTGATTGTGATTAAATGATTACATAATTTCAAAGTCACAAGTTCATTCTAACTTCCCTGGAGCAAATTGTCTACCACAGTCTGTAATATATAACAGTGTTCACATGTTATATACAATATTTGTGATCAGCAGCATGGGGATATTTAGTAGTGGTTCAACCAGATGAGCGCGAGTTCTTTGTTTCTTAAGTCCTGTTAGTTTTGTCGTATCACCTAACCTTTTGGATTTAGCACCCACTTATCAGGGAGACCATGTACCGTTTGTCTCTTCGTTCTTGGCTTACCTTGCTCAACATGATTCCTTCTAGCTCCATCCATTTCCCTGAAAATGCCATTATTTTGTCATTTCTAATGGCTGCATAATATTCCATTGTGTATAGATACCATAATTTTTGGATCCATTCATCTATGGTGGGGCACCTAGGTTGTTTCCATATCCTAGCTATTGCGAACAGTGCTGCAATAAACATGGAGGTGCACGTGTCCTTGTATATTGGTTCCTGTTGTTCAGGGTAGATGCCTAGAAGTGGTATGACTGGGTCGTAAGGGAGGTCAATCTTTAGCTTTCTAAGGACCCTCCAGACTGCTTTCCAAAGTGGTTGTATAAGTGTACATTCCCACCAGCAGTGTAATAGGGTTCCTCTTTCTCCACATCCCCTCCAGCATTTGTCGTTGGCTGTGCCAAGGGATTCTGGATCCCTGTTCTGGTGCTCCTATCAAAACTCAACTACCTTTCTTAGAGTCTTTTTTATCCAGGGTATCTCTGTTATCAAACACCTACTGGGCAACCACTTCCAACTGAGAATACACCTTTCCCTCAAACTCTTCTAACTTTTGAAGCTTTCTTCTAATATCTGGGGCTGACTGGGTAACAAAGGCTATATTTAGGGCTCTTTGATTTTCCAGGGCTTCAAGATCTATAGGCCTATATGTCCTATAGGCTTCTGGGAGAAGTTCAAAAAAAGCATTAGGGTATTCACTGGGGAACTGTACCATTTCACTCAACTTAGATTGATGACTTGTCTTTCTAGCCACTGAGATATCCCTGCTAATCAAATCTAGCAATAATAGGTAAGCACTTCCATACCTTGATCACTGTTAGTCTCAGCTTGGGTAAGTCTGTGGAAAGACTTGCTCCAAATGGTCTGGTTTATAGTGGAGCTACTGTGTGATCCAATGATTACTTTCAAGACACCGAGTAGGATTCACTCCCTTTTCTACCAAGTGAAAAGCACCTGTAAAATTTGCTGACACTCATTCCGGATGTGCTTGTTTGTGAAAATTACTGTCTCTAATGAAATAATGAGCCACTGGTTTTTTTTCTGTAAAGGATGGAGTTTGCTGTTTCCAGTTATACAGGTCACTAGATGTAAAGAGAACATATATTTAAAAAGGGGCCTGCCCCCCCCCATCTCCTTCATGGTCCTGTCTCAAGGGTAATAATGGTAACATACCACATTGTACCACCTCAGGCTGGTAAAAGTAACCACTTTTGGTATGGAAAGACTTAACATTACAGGTGCTGATGGCAAAGAATAGGAGCGAGAGTACACCAATGCATCTTCCTCTGAGGGACTCTATAACCCTTGGGGAAATATTTTTTGGATATAGGAACTTCAGGCCTTGTTCTCCCATCCTGAGAAAAGGAGTACACAGAGGTGCATTCGGGACACAGATAGAACTATCAGCATACACAAACAGGACAATAGCCACAGACACTTAACTTACATGTCCCATACCTCTCAATGTTGACCTCTACAGGAGGTCCCAGATTACAGAGAGAATGTCCCAGATTGTCTCTTGAGGAGGCCACAGATGACCCATGGAAAATGTCACATATGTCCTCCCTAGGAGGCCCTAGATAATCTCTCTTGGAGGTTCCAAATGGCTCCCCAAGGAAGTGTCAGATGACCTCCAAAGAAGGTCCCAGATGTCCTCTCAATGAGGCTTATATTACCTCTCAAATAGCTCCCAGATGGCCACTCAAAGAGGCCATATATGAACCCCAGAGGAGGGTCCAGATAACCCTCTTGAGAAAGTCACAGATGACCTCCAGAGAAGGTCCTATGTAACTTCTCAAGGAAGTTCCAGATGATGTATGAAGACGGTCATACATTTCTCATCAAGATAACCCAAGCTGGCCTCCTAAAGAAGTTCCAGATGACCACAGGAGGTGGTCCTAGATTGCCTCTAAAGGAAGCTCCAAAGACTACTTTTGAAGAGGTCTCAGGTTGCCTCCTGAGGAAACCCCAGATGACCTCTGGAGAAAGTCCAAGATAGCCCCTGGAGAAGGCCCTAGATGACCTCCAGGGTAGGTTTAAGATGGCTTCTGAAGGAAGTTGCAGATGTACGCTTGATGGGATTCCAGATGGATTCCCAAGGAAGCCCTACATTACCTCTCAAGGAGTTCCCAGAAGCCACAAATGACCTCCAGATGGGGTCCCCAAAACAGACTGGCAAGCTTTCCCAGACGCACCCTTAGAGGACCCTAAATGACTTTTGTCAATGTTGGTCCTCCGGAGACAAACACTCGAGGTAGACTCTTAACCCTGAGGGTTGACACTTTCACGTATGGGGATTTTTCCCTGGGGCCAAGGCCTGTTGCTATCCAAATTGATTTATCTTTATGGGGTTTCCAAAAATCAGGATCTCCGTAGTTCAAGAGAATCCATCGAGACACATTTAATATAATAAATGTTCTCCAAACCACCAATCCCCAAAGTTACGATATCCAAAGCTCCAAACACCAAAGGGCAAGCCTTTTTCCCCCTTCCCTTTGTCTCTCCTTGGCTACACAACTATACATCCTTTGATGTTTTCCATTTTTCCCTTCTACTACTTCCTTCTTCTCTTCAGACCTCTCCACTCTCCACAGGTCTGAACTGCTTTGCCTGGGTCGTCAGTTTCCATCCTTCACCTCCTGCCCCCCCTCAACTTCCTCTCCTCCAAGGTCTTTCCCCTTCTGCTATCACACCACTTCCTTCCTTCCAGGACATTTCCCTTTTTCTCTTTCCTTTTATTGCTCTGAACAAGTAGCCTATATATAGTCTGTACCCCTTCTCTACACCAACTCCCTAACAGTTTTCAACTGTCACATCCCAAACTGCCCACAGCCCAATCACTTCTTAACAGCTCAACACGTGGTGATTAATGCACCAAGGCCTCCCACAGAATGCCCCAACTTCTTTGGTGGCATACTTTGTCCTCTCCAGCTGGCCAGGAGATGATGCCTGGCTGATTATTGGACCCTATAGATTATTGGGGCCCTGCTGATTATTACAGTATCCTCCTTGTGAACTAGTAGCAATTGAAATTGGAAATTTGATTGTAATATTACAAACTTGTTGTAACATCACAAATCCATTTTGACATCATCATCAGCACGACATCATAAACTCACTGTGATAATATTGTCATTGTCACATCTTGATTCCATTGTGACATCTCAAATCTATTATGACCTCTTAGCTCCTTTGAAAAATCCATGCCCTTTTCAACAGCACAGTCCCTTTGTGTATCCATATCATTGTTGTTAACTGACGATTGAGATCAGAAATGCCATTATAACATCAAAAAGTGTTTGTGACATCCTCAACAGTGTGACATCACATTTTCATTATGAGAGCATCAGCTCATTGTGATATCACCAAACTCAATGACATAATTGCATTATGACAATAATTCTCATTATGACATCATAGACACATTATGAATGCCTATTTTGTGATTTCATTGTATTTCAAACGTGGCATGAGAGTTGATATCAGAAACACATTTTTGTGTCTACATAACCATTTTGACATCATAATCACTTTGTGATATCACAGTGACATTGTGATATAACTAACACAATGAAATATCCCAAACATCTCCTGTCCTCATAACTTTTGTGACAAGCTAACATTGTGATATCTTAGACCTTTTTGCCCTCATAATTTTCCAACCTCATATTTCATGTATGACATGAGATACCAGAAATCCACTGACATCATGACCATTGTGACATCACACTGACAGATGTCATGATCATCGTGTCACATTGTGACATCACAAAAGTTTTGATGTCACAATTAGATGGTGATGCCATACAGTTAAGGGGTTACAATATGTCTATGATGTGACAATTGGTTGGTGATATCCAAATGGCATAAAGGATCTCATTTGTCATGAAATCACAGAGAATACGAGTTCACAAATGGACTGTGGTATCTACAAAGGCATGTGTTGTCGCAAATGTGTTGAAGTCCTAGGAGGATTATGATGTCACAGTGTGACATAATGGTCATGATGTCTGTCAGTATGATGTCACAATGGTCATGATGTCACAGTAGATTTCTGATATTACATATCATAACTGAAACATTATGTTTGAAAACAGTTTATGAGCTCATAAAGGGACTAAGACATCATAATTGGAGCACGTCACAAGACTTATGAGGACATTGTGGTCACAAAGACATCAAAGATGGCCCTGAGAGGAAGTTGAGTGGGCAGAGCCTGATTTGTTTAAGTTCAGTGTGTAAACAGCTTGTGGAAGCTTAGGTGCATGATAAGGCGTGACCTTTACAGTGATTGGTTGGTTCCATTTCCTCCCCTCCCACGCAGTCTTTTGCTTTACAAAGGGCTTGCTCTGTGTTAATAAATGAGTCTCTACTTGACTTGAATCCCCTCTGCATCTGATTGTCTCTTAGGCTAAGGGAGGCTGGAGAACGGGTGGGAGGCCACACTTACCTTTCCTTGGACCTTGTCCTCCTTTTGTGGGACAAACGAAGACTTGACATCTGGCTCCCCACATGGGGTTCGAAAGGAAAAGATACCGGCTGAGGCTAAGCACTCTCTCAGGGTAAGTGAAACCCTTAGTATGGGTAATGCTATTTCACAGAAGGAGGAGGAGGAGGCAACATTAAGCCTAGAGGGAGTAAAGGAGGACTTGGGAAGTGAGAAAGAAATGGAATGGGACAAATTCCACTGAGAACGCACCGAAACACCCACAGTAGAAGTCAAAACGAGGGTGAAAGTTACCCCCTATGACTTGGGTGCCCTTGACAAATCCTAGGTCCCCACACTATTCTCCTGATTGGGGGGGAGGTAAGGTGCCCTACCTGCAAGAGGGACCTGCAAGACCCGGACCCCTACCAATCATCCATAGAAGGGTCGAGGGCTGGGGAAGTAACCTATTTGGAGTCCTGACATTTAAGGGAAGTGCCATGCAGGAGTCCGGACCTTAGGCCACAGGATTCACTTCCTCAAACTTATCCGGTCAATCTGGCACCAGGAGGTAATATGCCCTTGGAATGGTATCCATGGGAAGCTAAGGATCTGAAAAAGCTCCACAAGGCGGTGGTGGAGAATGGCCTGAACTCTCCTATTCACCTGTGTGTCTGGTGGGATGTGGCCAAAGCCCTCCTCACCAGTTCTCAGTTTATTAAATGATGTACCTTCTTTAAGGAGGAATGCAGAGTGCAGGCGGAGAATAACCGTCAGGTTCAATCCGGGATAACTATTACTTATGCCATGTTAACAGGGACAGGGAAAAGGTGCTCCACTGGCATCTAACAGGCCACAATACCTGCCCCGTACCATGACCAGGTGAGATAGGCAGGACTTGCTGCATGGTACACACTGGATGATGGGCCACTGAATCCCCCATACCAGGAGTGAGACAAAAAACCTTGTGAGCCTCTAGATGAGTTTGTAGACTGAGTCCAACATAGTATTAACCACAAGCTGCTGGCAGGGAACCTCCAAGATCAGTTTGTAAAGTTGCTGGTTTGGGAAAGGGTGAATGCAGACCACTGCATGGCCTGCACAGGATTTAGAAAGAGTTCCATGAGCAGATGGGTGGCGGCCTCACAGGATGTGAGAATGCAACAGCACCAGTCCCAATCATAACCTTTAGTTTTACAGGCTCAGACATCTGCAATGACTGAGGCTATTATCCAGGTGCTGGCAGCCCAAGGCCAAAGAACCTGAAAACCATCGGGGAGAGGGACTTGTTTTAAATGTGGGCAGGAGGGGCACTTTAAGAGGGACTGTTCAAAACAATTCCCCTTCCCCCCCCCCCCCCCCCGCCAAATGGCCCAGGGGGTCCAAACCGCCCCCTACACCCTGCCCCAGGTGCAGGAAGGGTACCATTGGAAAAATGATTGTCGATCCAAATTTGATGTAAATAGGAAGCTTTAAACTAGGGGAGGGACATCCTCCAGCCCCGTTAACTCAAGGAGGAATCCCCTCTGCTGTGGGGCCCAGGCAGCCTCATGGCAGGTTGACCCAGGCCCATAGGACCGTGACCCTGGAGGAAGGACTCTGCCTTAAAATGACTATTTTCATAGGCGGGAAGCAGTTTCACTGCCTAATTGACACGGGGGAAGATCAGGGAGGAAGAAGTGCCCTTGGACTGGAAGCTTGCGTCTGGACCCCCAATATTGGGGGTAGAGGGCAACTCCCAGAACAAAGAGACGGTTGCCCTTATGAAATGGACTAGTCCAGATGGAGAACAGGGAAAGATATGCCCTTTAGTGGCAAAAAAACTCACTGCCAATTTACTAGGGCAAGACATGCTAAGATAAATGGATGCCGTGGTCACTACAGACCATCAAGCATGCTATGATGATATCCTGGATGGAGAAGAAGCACAAAGGCTTAAACAGGATCTAAGGGATCCGCTCAGGTGCACTCCCAATCCTAAAGGCCCATTGCTTTCGAGTATCTCCCATTAGGTGGAAACCCAGAAGCGCTATCTGGGTGGAGAAGTGGCCATTGACCAAACCCAAACTTGTAGCCCTCCACTTTTTGGTGAAGGAACAGATAAACCTTGGCATGGATGTCCTTTCATTAGTCCTTGGAACACACTCGTATCTGTTATTCAAAAGGCCTTCTGGGACTTGGCGTTTATTCCAAGAGCTAAGTAAGGTAAATGAAAGCATGAAGTTAGTAGGAACGCCGCTAAGAGGCATGCCCTGGACTCCCACTCTACCTTCAGAATATACCTTAGTTGTGATTGATATTAAAGATTGTTTTTTCTATCCCCTGCATCCAGATGACTGTGAGAAATTTGTTTTCTCCATCCCTTCTCTCATCAGAGGTTTGAATGTAAGGTGCTGCCACAGAGAATGGCCAATAGCCAGGCCTTGTGCCAATACTTGGCCACACATTTAGGGCCTGTGCTGGGTTCAGACACCTCCCTTGCCTATGCCTACATGGATGATATAATTCTGGGCCACCAAGACCCGGGCCACCTGGAGGGCCTTCTGGCCCAGGTTCTAGCCATATTAAAAATGGGGGTTTACCATAGCCCTCAATAAAATTCAAAAGGTACCTCCTTTTAAGTTGTTCGTGTCCCACCTTACCTTGACTCAGGCCAGCTCCCTTAAGCCTTTGCTGGACATTCCAGCCATTCTGACCTTATCCCAACTTCAGAGCTTTATAGAGGAAATAAATTAGCTGTTGGCATGGGTTCCTCTCCCTAAAGATAGTCTTGTGCCTTATTTGCTCTACTAAAAGACAGAATGCCCCAAGAAGTTATTAAATTTCAGACAGCCATCGGCAATATTATTGCAGTTCAAAAAAGCCCTGGATGAAGTTTACCTGAAGCAGTATTCTATTTTTGAGCCCATTTTCCTTTGGTTGTTTGCAGGTGTTACATTGATTTCTGCAGTTTTAACTCAAAGGGGGGAACCATTAGAGTGGGTTCATATTCCCCTAGGGGGAACACCTCAGGTGTACTCTCAGGCAGGCAAACTTGCAGATGCTATTGTCAAGGGAAGGACCCAAGCCCAACGGCATTATGGCCTCGACCCTCTCCATTGTTTTTCATTTTCGGATGGTAGACGTTGAGTGGCTCACTCGAGGAATGCTCATCTTGCTCTCTCTCTGTGGAGGGGTTCCTAGGCCAAATTGACTGCCATTATGGGCCATCCAAATGGACTGTCATGTTATGGCGACTTCCCCTCAAAATGCCTTCTCTATTTTCTCCTATGACTCTTCCTGGTGCCCTCCATGTTTTGTCTGATGGAGGTAAAGCAAGCTCTGTGTATGCAGCCTTTGAAGAGCAACAAATACCCCAAGCCAACAAAGATTTCAAACTTGTCAAGGGTCAGCACAATATAAAGAAATGCTGGCCATAATTATGGCCCTTCATGACATTCAAAAACCCTTTAATTTGTATTCGGTTATCCTATATATGATTAACTTGTTCCCCCATATTCCCCAGGCACATAATAAGCTGGATGAAAACCCTATTTCCCCTCTTATTTTTACCCTTAAGGGTCTATTAGAAGGGCGAGGAGCCCCTATTCATATTCAACATTTGAGAGGGCATTCAAAACTTCCTGGGTTTCTATCTCTAGGCAATAATTGGGCAGACCAGTTAGCTACTGGCCCACAAGTATTAACGTTACAAGAGGCTACCTGTTTGCATGATTTCACCCACATTAACTGGAAAGATCTTCAACATAGATTTCCTCAGATTCCTGTAAAGGACCTCAAAAGGATAGTACATACCTGCAAAACATGCCAACCCTTCTTAAAAGTACCCCCGTTACAACCACCAAGGGTAAATCCCAGAGACCTTAATCCTGGCAAACAGACATTACTCATTTCCTAGCCTTTGGTAAGTTTAAATATATCTTTGTCTCTATAGATACCTACTCAGGAGCATGCTGGGCCACAGCACATACAGGAGAAAGAACTAAACATTCACAAGCACATTTTCTTCAATGCTCTGCCACCTTGAGTCAACCAGCACAAGTTAAAACCGATAATGGATCCTGTTTTGTTAGTAAAGCAATGTAAGGATTTTGTGACAAATGGCACATTAGTCATACTACAGGATTTCCCTATAATCCCCAAGGCCAAGCAATTATAGAAAGAAACCACCAATGTCTTAAGGAGCAATTATTAAAACAAAAAGTGGGAATTAGCCCCTATATACAGTTACAGCTTTGTATAGCTTTGTTTACCATTAACATTTTAAGTTTTCCAAAAAGGGCAACCGAATACAGATTTCAAAAGCACTGGGGACAACTAAACCCTAAGCCCCAAGTGAAATTCAGGTAGAAGGACCCCCTGACACAACAATGGAGAGTACCTGATCTGCTAGTTACCATGGGCAGGGGATTTGGATGCATTTTTCCCACAGAGGTGACAGCCTCCATTTGGATCCCTGCCAGGAACCTTAAAGTTTTACCCCTTTCCTCTATACAGGAGGATGCCTAAGTGTAAACTAACAAACAAGGAAAGAAAAATGGCTATGGTGGCAGAGGCTTGTGTTTAAAGGAGGGAAAGCAGGAAAGATAACTAACCATTCCCAAGGGCAATCAGCCCTTGAGAAGCTCTTGTGTTCTCTAACAATTACAGATGGCGATACTCCAGCTGTTGGCTCTTCTGACCCTCCCAGTCCCAGCAATGGCTATGGAATCCATCAACCTCAATGGGTGACCTGGGCAGTGATCAGCACTGGCAATGCAGACATAGCTCCACAAGAGAAGCTGTCCCTTCGACTTGGTGGCTTGACCTTCATTTTGATCACCACCCTATGTCATTTTGTATGGACCATTTAATATTTCTGTAGGAGTTATTTGTTTTAATGCTACCTGCTCTAATATTCCTTTTACAAGCCCCACCTCTGGAATCTGAAATGGCAAAGACTGCTATCCCATCCCTGACTGTTAAAGGACTGCTAGTGACATTGCTTGGCCTGGGAATGCTTTTGCTGATGATTTTTCTACGCCTTCCTTGCATTATATGTGCACTGCAAACCTCTTAAGACTTTAGACAGCCAAGCATAAATTTCCCCCAAGAGGAACCGCAGCCAGAGATGGGTAAGAGGGGGTGCCAGTCTGACCAACCTAAGACAGGGCTTCGTTCAGCTTCGTTCTGAAGAAGTTCCCAATGAAGGGTAAGACAGACAAGACAATCCACCCAACCTAAGCAGGCAAGTTCGATTCTTTAAACAAAGACGCGGTGTTGGGAGCCGACAGTAAAGCTCAAAGGTCATTCTGACCCCTGTACTCGCTTGAAGGCACAAATCAACTGGCTTACTTGAAAGATACCAGGTGCCCGGGATTGCTTTGCTATGTCTGTAGAGTTTGTTTTAATTTTTCCTTGTTTTTTCTGGACTATAGTAGAATGGCCTGAGAGTGGGGGCCCACAAGGATGCACCGTGTCACATGTGTGGAATTCCCAATACCCAGGCTGCTCCCATGTTCTGAAGAAGACGAGATAATGACTGTTCTATATGCCCCGAAATTAATCAAACTGCTTCAGACATTTCTAACTGTGGTTGGGCTGATGTTTATTACTGTGCTAGTTGGGGATGTGAGGTAATTGGGACTGGCCCTTGTATCACGCACAAGGGCCCTATACTTGTCTGGTGAATCTTGCCCCCCAGACTTGCCTCAAACCCTCTGCATGGCCAATGCTATTCTTATCAATGTAATTCTGTTAGTATAACCTGTACAAAGGAGAGGGAAAGGATAACTAACTGGGAGGTGTATCTGCATTAAAACAAAAAGGGAGAATCTGTGGGGCACACAGGCAGCAAAGATGGCCCTGAGAGGAAGTTGATTGAGCAGAGCCTGATTTGTTTACATTCAGTGTGTATATAGCTTGTGGAAGCTTAGGTGCATGATAAGGTGTGACCATTACAGAGAATGGTTGGTTCCATTTCCTCTCCTCCCACGCAGTCTTTTGCTTTAAAAAGGTCTTGCTCTGTGTTAATAAACGAGTTCCTTCCTGACTTGACTCCCCTGCATCTGATTGTCTCCTGGGCTAAGGGAGGCTGGGGAACGTGCGAGCAGCCGCACTTAGCTTTCCTCGGACCCTGTCCAGCTTTCGTGGGATGGATGAAGACCCGACAGAAGAGGGCAGGTTTGTGATATCACAGTGTGTTAGTGATATCACCATGGCACTGTGATGTCATAAACTAATTGTGATGCCATATATTTATGAGATCACAATGGTTTTCTGATATCAACCCAAATGCCACATTTGAAATAGAATGAACTAAGAGAATAGTGTCTGTAACATCACAATGACAATTTAATGTCATAATGCTATGAGGTCATTGTAAATTGGTGATGTCATGGTAATGAGGTAATGGTGTCATAATGAATATGTGTTGTCACACTGGTGATTGGGTCACAAAGAGTTTGTGATGTTACAATAGCATATATGAATTAAATTATCTTGTGTTCATAATGAGGATATGGGTACACAAAGGGACTGTGATGTCAAAAGTACCATATGTGTTTTCAAAAGTACTTAGGGGTCATGATAGCTTTATGATACACCGTTGTGATGAGGTCACAACAGGTCATTGATGTCATAATGATTTTGTAATATCTCAAACATATGTCCAATTTCAACTGCTAGTATTTCACAATGTATATACAAGTTCACAGAAGGAGCTTGAAGTCTTAATGGACATGAATTTTTTAAAATGTCATGAGGTCATATTAGGTTTGTGAATACACAATGGAACAGTGATATCACCATGGCAATGTCAACTCACTACATCATGACAAAATATTGTTTTGGTGCCACAATTAGTTGATGATGCTACATTGGTGATGAGGTCACAAAAGATTGGTGATGTTACAGTGTGTTGGGCATGTCACAATGACATGATGGTTCTCAATTGTCTTTAACTTACAATGAGTATATGAGTTCACAAAGGGACTTTGGTTTCTCCAAAATTATGTGTTGTCACAAATATATTGAAATCCTAAAAGGTTTGTGATGTCAGAATTTGTCACAGTGGTTATGAAATCTGGCAGTGTGATATCACCATGGTCATGATGTCACTGGAAATTTGTGATATCAAATGTCATATGTGAAATTTAATGAAGTCAACAAGAGATTATGAGGACAAAAAGGCCTAAGATATTAGAATTGCAGCATGTCACAAAAGTTATGATGACAGGATAGGTTTGTGATGTCACGGTGGGTTATGTGATATTGTGATATGTAGGTTATTATGATATCACAGTGACAATGTGATGTACAAAGGGATTGTAATGTCACAATGGTTATGAGTTCACGATTTGTTTATGATATCAACCTACAGGCCACATTTTAAATAGAATGAAATCACAGAAAAGGCATTCATAATGTGTCTATGATGTCACAAGGATAAGGTGAAGTTCTAAATCTATCATATCATTTTAGTTTAATTATCATTTAGTGAAATCTCACAATGAGCAGATGTTGTCAAAATGACAATGTGATGTCACAATTGTGATGAACTCACAAACTGTTTTTGATGTTAAAATGTCCTGTCATTCTCAATTGTCAATGTTTCACAGTGGGGATTTGAGTACAAAAAGGGAATGTGATGTCACAAAGCTATGTATTTTTTCGAAGATATAGGAGGTCATAATAGATTTGGGATGTCACAATGTGATCCTGGTGTCAAAACAGCAATGTGATATCACAATGGTTTTGTGATGTCACACTAGTGATGAGGTCTTAATGGGTTAGTTATGTCACAAGTTTGTAATATCACAATTATTTGTCCAATTTTAATTGCTAGTAGACCACCATGAGGACATGGTAAAAACCAGCAGTGCCCCTATAATCCACGGGAACAGATAGTGGTTATGGCCTCTTGGTCTGGACCACCGGAGAGGGGGATTGCATGCCACTGGAGTGGGCAGGACATGTTGCTGAAGGAGATAGGATGTCAAGCCCCACATGGTGAGCTGCCAAGAAGTGATTGGGCATGAACATTTGGGAAGTGATGATTGAAAACTGTTATGCAGGAAACATATCGCAGTGGGAGAAGGGCACAGCCTATATATAGGCTGCAGGTTCAGAGCAACAGAAGGGGAGAGAAAAAGGAGAAAGGCCTGGAAGGAAAGAAGTGATGAGACTGCAGGAAGGTAAAGACCTGGGAGGAGAGGAAATTGAGGGAGAGCAGGAGGTGAAGGATGGCAGCTGGCCACCTGGATAGGGCAGGGTAGGACTGTCAAGAGTAGAGCAGCCTGAAGAAAAGAAGGGAACGGTGGAAGGAAAAAATGAAAGACCTGAAATGTAGGACAGGTCTGGAGAGAAGGAGGATGAAGAGAAAGGAAAAAGCCTTGTACTTTGAAGTGTGGAGTTTTGGAGATCATTATTTTGGGGGATGGTTGTTTGTAGACCAGTTAACAAATGGCTGGCCTGCTCTTTGGAGTTGTGAGGGTTCATGGTTGAGGCTGAATTTAGCTCTGGGCATCCAGCCCAGGTCAAGCTAGTCACTTGTTACAAAATTTATGAGGACAAGACAGGTAATGATATCACAATGTCAATATGAGTTCACAAAGGGATTGTAATGTCACAATAGTGATGTGGTCACAATGGGTTTCTGAAATCAAACTATATGCCACATTTGAGATAGAAAGAAATCACAGAATAGGTAATCACATTGTCTCTATGACCTCACAAAGAAAATGTGATTTCATAATGCTATGATGTCATTGTCATTTTGGGATGTCACAATGGGCTGATGTTATCCTAACAACAATGTGATGTCACTCTGGAGATGATGTCACAAAGCATTTGTAATGGTGCAATGGCATTTCTGATATCAGTTGTCCTTTGCTCACAGAGAATATAATTATCCAAAGGGACTGTGATGTCACAAACACCATGTGCTTTTACAAAGGTGCTTAGAGGTCACAACAGGTTTGGTATGTCACAAGGTGATCGTGATATCACTGTGGAAATATGTCACAATGGGTTTGTGATGTCACAGTGGGGATAAGGTCACACATGGATAGTGATGTCACTATGAATTTGTAGTATCACCATTACATGGTGATATTACTAGATCACAATGAAGATACGAGTTCACATAAGGACCTAGGAGTCAGAAAGGCTATGAATTTTGTAAAATATTATGAGTACATATTAGATTGGTGGAAACGCGATGGGACAGAGATATCCCATTGGCAATATAATGTTTTCATTACATGAGGTAGTATTGTTTTGAAGTCACAAATAGTTGGTAATGCCATATAGGTAATGAGGTCTTATAGATTTGTGATTTCACAATGGGATGGTGATGTCACAATCTCATGCTAGGTGTCTAATCGACAATGAATATATAAGTTCACAAGGGATAATGATGTATCCAAAGGTATATGTTGGCACAAGTGTAATGAGTCTTAACAGGTTTGTGATGTCACAATGTGACTCAATGTTCATGACATCTGACAATGTGATGTCACAGTGGTCATGATGTCATAGTGAATTTCTGATATCACATGTCATACCTGATGTATTATGAATTAAACAATTTATGAGCTGAGAGAGGCCAGAGATCACACTGGCAGCATGTCAAAACATTTATTAGGATAGGACAGTTTTGTGATATCACAGTGGGTTAGTGATATCATAATGGCAATGTGGTATCACCAAGGTATTGTGATGTCATAATCGTTATGTTGTCACAATCTATTTCTGATATCAACCCACCTGCCACATTTGAAATAGAATGAAATCACAGAATAGGCATTCCAATGTATCTGTGACATCTCAATGACCATGTGATGTCATAATGCTATGAAATCATTGTTGTTTTATGATGTCACAATGGGCTGATGGTGTCATAATGACAATGTGATGTTACACTGGTGATGATGTCAAAGAGGTTTTGCAATGTTAAAATGGCATGTCTGATCTCAATTAGCTCAAAATGATATGGGTACACAAAGGGCCTTTGATGACATAAAAGCCATGTTTTCAAAGCTTCTGAGGTCATAATAGGTTTGGGATATCACAATATGATCATGGTGGCACAATGGCAATGTGATATCACAATGAGTTTTTGATGTCACCGCAGTGATGAGGTCACAATGTGTTAGTGATGTCTCATCAAGTTTTAATATAACAATGACATATACAATTTCAATTTCTTCTAATTCACTATGAGGATACTGTAATAACCAGTGTTGGCAGAATTATCTGTGGCAGCACATAATCATTGTAAATTCTTGGCCTGGACCACGGGAGAATGTGGAGAATGCCGCCAAACGTGGAGGTGTCAAGCCTCACATGGTGAGCTGTCAAGAAGTGATTGAGCATTGGGCAGATTGGGAAGAGATGGTTAAAAATTTTTAGGCAGGAGACCCATTGGAGTGAGGAGGGGTACAAACTATATATAGGTTGCATTTTCAGAGCATGGAAAGGGGGGATAAAAATGGGAGCTACCCGGATGGAAGAAAGTGATGAGACAGCAAGAAGGAAAAAACCTGAGAAGAGAGGAAGATGAGGGAGAGCAGAAGGTTGGCAAGTGGTCAGTGGGGCAGAGTAGGGCAGGCCTGTGGAGAGTAGAGAGACATCAAGAGAAGAAGGAAGTGGTGGAAGGGAAAAAGGGAAAAACCAGGACGTAAGAACAGTTCTGTATTGAAGGAGGGAGGAATGAAAAAGTAAAAAGCCTTGCCCATTGAGGTTTGGAGATTTGGAGATCATAATTTTAGGCTGGTGGTTTGCAGACCAATTAAGAAAGGGTGGGGCTTCCCATTGGAGGTCTGAGGTTTGGTGGTCAAGGCTGCTCTTGGACCTGGGTATCCAATCCAGGATAAGGTAATCTCAGTCCCCTTTCTATTGTAAATTGTTTTATTATATTAAATGTGACTACATGGTTTGTCTCCTTGCCTTAGAGGTCATAAGTACACGAGTTCACAGAAAGAGCTTGAAGTCTCAAAGACCACGAATATTCTAAGATGTGATGTGGCCATATAGGTTTGTAAAAGCACAATGGGACAGTGATATCACAACGGCAATACCACAATATCATGTCAAAATAATGCTTTGATAGCACAATTAGTTGTTGATGCCATTCTCGTGATGAGGTCACAATAAGTTTGTGATGTCACAATGGGCTCATGATGTCAGAGTGGCATGGCAGATCTCAAATCTCATTAATTGGCAATGAATATATGAGTTCAAAAAGGGACTGTAATGTCTCCAAAGGCATGTGTTGTCACAAATGTGATGCCGTTCTCACAGGTTTGTGATGTCACAATGTGACAAAATGGTCATGATATCTGGCAGTATGATGTCACAGGGGATTTCTTTGTTTTTATTTTTTTAAATAAGTTATTTTTATTGTTAAAATACTGTACAGAGGGATTACAATCACATGACTAAGGTAATGAGTACATTTCTTTTTTTTTTTTTTTTTGGGGGGGGGGTTCCAGTCGTTGGGCCTGAACTCTGGGCCTGGGCGCTGTCCCTCAGCTCTTCAGCTCAAGGCTAGCGCTCTACCACTTGAGCCACAGCACCATTTCTGGCTTTTTTCTTTTTGCTTATGTGGTGCTGAGGAATCGAACCCAGGGCCTCAAGCATGCAAGACAAGCACTCTACCACTGAGCCACCTTCCCAGCCCCCATGAGTACATTTCTAATCAAGCATTGTTGCCTCCACATTTGTTTATCCCCTATCATCCCTTCCCTTCCATCTCCACAACTACTTGGCTCTTAACAAGGTGCTGACAAGGACTGTTGACAGAAGCAGCAAGTCACTCTTATGGTTCCAAAGCAGCACGGGTACTTACTCCTGGTCCAGGCTTCATGGGACAAGCCTGTTTTTTTGTCAAGGCCAATTTTCTCCTACTTTAGCTACACAAAATAAATACTCTTTGTACAATTTCTATCTGGGAATAGTTAAAAGTAGATTCCTTTTTAAAAATACATCATGGCCAGGTGCTGGTGACTCAGGATTGTAATCCTAGCTACAAAGAGAGGCTGAGATCTGAGGATTGATGTTCCTGCCTGGTCAGGAACATCTATAAGACTCTTATCTCCAATTAACACCCAAAAGTCAGAAGTAGAGCAGTGGCTCAAGTGGTAGAGTATTGGCCTTGAGGGAAAAAGCTTAAGGACAGCACCTAGGCCTTGAGTTCAAGCCCCAGTACTGGCACAAATATATATATATATATATATATATATATATATATATATATATATGCATATATGTTTATAAATATATTTAATACATTTATGAGATATATTTTAATATAAGTATACATTATATGTATAAATATATTTATAATCTAAATTATATGTACATGTGTGCAATCAAGGGTATAGTATAAATATAAACAACATTCTTCCCTATTCGACTACCAAGCCTCTGACCATGGATGGAATTGAAAAGTTTTAGGTTGTGCCTAACACTTTTGTTGTCCTGACTAAAACAGCATCCTTCTTGATTTCTCTATAATTCTAATTGTTGGATAGTATTTCCTCATATGGAGACAGTTTTTAGTCTTTAATGGGAAGGAAAGACAGTTCATTGTCAGAGATTTTTGGATTGTTTTTTCCTTGAGGGGCTAAAACTAGTTCTCTTGATAATTATTTTCCCCTTTATCCCAGCCTAAAGTTCCTTGATGAGTTCAACTCATATTCACTTGCTACTTCTCCATGATTATTTCAAGTTAGGACTATAATTCAATGAGGTCTGGACAATATTTTCTTATCTCTTCCCTCCTTCAACTATTTGTTACTCGTACTGCATCTCCAATAATTACTTTTGAGATTCATGCACTTTTTTTTAATCTATTTTTTGTGAACACACTGTACAGAGGGGTTACAATTACATGGGCAGGTTAATGCATACATTTCTTATCAAGCATTGCAGCCTCCTCCTTTGTTTACCCTTCACATCCCTTCCAAGCCCCCCCCACCCGATCCTCCCCGCTTCCCCCCCGCCACCAACATTGTAAAGCTCGTTTTCGACATGACGACTTGTACTTCTCATTGTTGCAACAGGTCCACCTGTATCCTTAAACGACTTGTTTTTCCCCATCTCCTCTACAAGTTATACAGACATCAAATATAGTGAAAGCAGGGGTTATACTGTGGGGGAGGGACATACAAAGCTACAAAAAGATAATCTTATAAATGCATTAGAAACAAATTCATGAAAGGAATAAAAAACATTAAAATACATATCTAAGGATTCATTTTCCTAACATCACATTATCTGACCTTTTCCGCTTGACTCAGACATATATTAGATATTGCAAATAAGGGAAACCATGGCAACTATGTTTTTTGGGCTTGGCTTACTTCACTTAATATAATTTTTTCCAAGGTTTTCCATCTCCTAACAAATGGGGCAATGTCATTCTTTCTGATGGAGGCATAGAATTCCATTGTGTATATATACAACATTTTCTTGATACTTTCACCTACTGAGGGGCATCTGGGCTGGATCCATATCTTAGCTATGGTAAATAATGCTGCAATAAACATAGTTGTGCTGGTAGCTTTAGTGTGGTCTTGTTTGTAAACATTTGGATAAAAGCTCAAAAGTGGGATTGCTGGGTCATAGGGGAGCTCTATGTGGAGTCTTTTGAGGAACCTCCATACTGCTTTCCAAAGTGGTTGAACAAGTTTACATTCCCACCAACAATGAAGTAAAGTTCCCTTCTGTCCACATCCCATCCAGCATCTGTTGTTGTTAGAGTTCTTGATTTTTTCCATTCTAAATGGAGTGAGGTGGTATCTCAATGTTGTTTTGATTTGCATTTCTTTTATGGGTAGGGAGGTTGAGCATTTCTTCATGTGTCTATTGGCCATCCTTCTTCTTCAGAGAAGTTTTTCTTTAAGACTTTAGCCCACTTATTTATTGGGCAGTTGTTTCTTTGAGGATTTGTTGTTGGAGGATTTAATTTTTTGAGTTCCAAGTATATTTTAGATATGAGACCCTTGTCTGTTGTATGGCTAGTGAAGGTGTTCTCCCAATACGTGGGCTTTCTATTGATCTTGCTAGCTATGTCCTTTGCCAATCAGAAGCTCTGCAACTTCATGCAATCCCACTTGTCCAACCTTTCTTTCATTTGTTGTGTTTCCAGGTCTCTATTCAGAAAATTTCGGCCTGAGCCAAGGAGACCTAGGATTTCTCCTATTCCATCCTGTAATGTTTTCAGAGTGTCTGCTTTGACTTCGAGATCTTTGATCCATTTGGAGTTGATTCTGGTGCAGGGTGATATATAAGGATCTAGCTTTAGTTTCCTACAAGAAGTTAACCTACTTTTCCAGCACCATTTACTGAAGAGCTATCTTTCTTCCATTCTATTGTTTTAGCTCCCTTATCGAAGATTATATGGCTATAAGTCTGTAGGTTTATTTCTGGGTTTTCAATTCTATTCCATTGGTCCTGAGGTCTGTTCTTATGCCAATACCAAGCTGTTTTGATTACTATGGCTTTATAGTAGAGTTTGAAATTTGTTACTGATATTCCTCCAGCAGTGTTCTTTCCGTTGAGGAGAGTTTTTGCTATTCGTGGTCTTTTATTGTTCCATATGAATTTTTGGATTGCCTCTTCTATTTCTTGAAGAATGAAGTTGGAATTTTGATAGGTGTCAAATTGAATTTGGAGATAGCCTTGGGAAGTACTGCCATTTTCACGACGTTAATCTTTCCAATCCAGGAGCATGGGAGGTTTTGCAATTTTTTAAGTTCTGTGTTGATTTCCTTATTCAAGATTTTAAAGTTTTCATCATAGAGGTCCTTCACATCTTTGGTTAAGTTAATTCCTAGGTATTTTATTTTTTGTAGGGCTATTACAAATGGAGTTGCTTTCTTAATTTCAGCCAACCTTTTCTCATTGTTGGCATACAAAAAAGCCATTGATTTTTTTTTTGGGGGGGGGGTTAATTTATCCCCTGCTATTTTGAAAAAGTTTTGAATCAGCTTGAGTAATTTGGGAGTGGAGTCTATGGGATTCTTTAAATACATGATCATGTCGTCTGCAAAGAGGGAGGGTTTTATTTCTTCTTTCCCTATTTGGATCCCCTTTATGTCTGCATCTTGTCTTATTGCTGTAGCTAGGCATACTAATACTAGATTGAAGAGAAGTGGAGCCAGTGGACATCCTTGTCTTGTTCTTGAGTTAAGAGGAAATGGCTTGAGTTTTTCACCACTAAGTATAATGCTGGCTGTAGGTTTGTAATATACAGCCTTTATTGTATTGAGGAATGTTCCATGGATTCCTAATTTTTCCAAAACTTTCATCATAAAGGGGTTTTGGATCTCGTCGAATGCTTTTTCGGCATCTATTGAGATAACCATGTGGTTCTTATTCCTGCTCCTGTTGATGTGATGAATAATGTTAATTGATTTGCGTATATTGAACCAGCTTTGCATCCCTGAAATGAATCCTGTTTGATTGTGGTGTATGATTTTTTGGATGAATTGTTGAGGTTGATTGGCCAAAATTTTGTTGAGAAGTTTTGCATCAATTTTCATCAAAGAAGTGTGTCTGTAGTTCTCTTTCTTTGATGAGTCCCTGCCTGGTTTGGGGATGAGAGTTATGATGGCTTCATAGAATGTGTTCAGTAGTGAACTTTCTCTTGCAATTTCATTGAAGAGTTGGAGGAGTATTGGTGTGAGCTCTCCTTTGAAGGCCTTGTAAAATTCCGCTGTAAAACCATCTGGTCCTGGACTTTCTTAGCTGGGAGGTCTCTTATTGCTGTTTCTTCAGTGCTTGATATGGGCCTGTTAAGATGGTTTAACTCATCTTGGTTTAGTTTTGGCTTGTCAATATTTGCTAGGAAAAGGTCCATTTCTGTCAAGTTCTCAAACTTATTAGCATAAAGTTTTGAGAAATATTCCCTTATAATTTTCTGAATCTTGGTTGTTTCCATGGTGATGTTTCCATTCTCATCTCTGAGTTTATTAATTTGGGTGTGTTCTCTTCTTTTTCAGATAAGATTTGCTAAGGGTCTGTCAATTTTGTTTAGTTTTTGAAGACCCAACTCTTTGTTTGTTGATTTTTTCTATAGTTTTTTTATTCTAATTCATTTAATTCTGATTCAATTTTAATTATTTCTTACTGTCTACTGGATTGGGGTTTAACTTGCTGCTCTTTTTCAAGGAGGTTTAGATGTGTCATTAAATTGTTGGTTTCAGATCTCTCCAATTTGTTGATGTAGGAGCTCAGAGCTATAAACTTGCCTCTGAGTACAGTCTTTGCTGTGTCCCAGAGGAGCTGGTAATTTGTGTGTTCATTTTTGTTGAATAGCATGAACATTTGAATTTTCTTTCTAATCTCTTCCATGACTCACTCATGATTCAGCAGTTTGTTGTTCAGCCTACATATGATACCGGACTTTCTTCGGTGGCTTTTGGTGTTGAGTTCTAATTTTATTCCCTTGTGGTCAGAGAGAATGCAAGGTGTAACTTCAAAGTTTCTGAATTTAGACAAGTTTGCTTTGTGGCCTAAAATGTGGTCTATTTTAGAAAATGTTCCATGTGCTGCTGAGAAAAACGTGTATTCTGATGCTGCTGGGTGAAATGTTCGGTAGATGTCTGTTAAGTCTTGTTGATCTATGCAGCTGTTTAGTTCTGTGGTTTCTCTTTGAGTTTTTCCCGAGTTGATCTATCTAGTGGGGAGAGTGGTGTGTTAAAATCCCCAACAATTAATGTCTTTGGATCTATATGGGATTTGAGGGAAAGCAGTGTTTCTTGGATAAATTTGGGTGCTCCATTGTTTTGTGAATAGATATTTTGAATTGTAATATCCTCCTGAAAGAGAGATCCCTTAATTAGTATGTAGCGACCTTCTTTATCTCTTCTCACGAATTTTAATTTGAAGTCTATTTTATCTGATATTAGTATTGCAACTCCCGTCTGTTTATCGGGGCCATTTGCTTGGTAGATTTTGTTCCAGCCTTTAACATTGAAAATGTGTTTGTTTTAAGGGCAAGATGTGACTCCTGAAGGCAGCAGATAGAAGGATCTTGTTTTTTAATCCAACTAGACAGTCTATGTCGCTTAATTGGAGAGTTCAGTCCGTTAATGTTCAGAGATAGGACTGAGATGTAATTGGGAGTTCCTGCCATGTTATCCACCTTCTTGGGGGCTGTGAAAACTGGGTTCCTCCTATGGTTCTTGGATTCTCAGTTTGGGTGCAGTTTCTTGGCCTTTATTGTGGTCTTGTTGGTTTTCTATGTGACATCTTTAAGAATCGTTTGTAGGGCTGGTTTGGTGGAGATGTAGTGTTTCAATTTTTCTTTGCTATGGAAGGTTTTTATTTGGCCTTCAGTTATGAAGGAGAGTTTAGCTGGGTACAGTATTCTTGGTTGATAGATTTTTGTTTTTAGGGCATGACATACATCATTCCAGGCTCTTGTTGCTTTGATTGTCTCTGCTGAGAAATCTGAGGTGATTCTAATTGGTTTCCCTTCATGGGTGATTAATCTTTTCTCCTTGACAGTTTTAATATATTGCGAGAAGGGGAGGGATATAGAGGAAATGTGAAAAACTTAAAAATAAAAATGCTTAAAATATTATATATGTATAAAGAGGTAGTACTGCTATTAAGGAATTTAAGTCTCAGAGGTTTTGAATTGAGTGATAAATTTGTGGATTAAGTGTGTACACAATGGGGGATTGGGTCTACTAGTTAACTACAGGTTTATCTGAGGATGTGCAGGACAAGAGTTAAGTCAAAAAAAGAAGAACAAAAGATAGGAAAAGGTGAAAACGATAAGAAAGGAAGAAAAAAAGATCAGAAGTTCAGTCGAGCTAAACAAAAAGCAAAAAGATAATTTAAAAAGAAAAAAAGAGAAAGAAGACAAAAAAAAGAAAGAAAAATGCACATTCACGTATCCCTAAAATAAAAATTATAAGAGGAAAAAATAAATTACTGGAAAACAATTTTTTTTCAAAAAAGGCAAAAATTAAAGATTAAAAAAAGTTTTAGAAAAGAAAAAATTTTTTTTATGTAAGGTAACAAGAAGAAGACGAAGAAGAAGAAGATAAGAAGAAGAAGAAGAAGAAGAAGAAGAAGAAGAAGAAGAAGAAGAAGAAGAAGAAGAAGAAGAAGAAGAAGAAGAAGAAGAAGAAGAAGAAGAAGAGAAGAGGAGGAGGAGGAGGAGGAGGAGGAGGAGGAGGAGGAGGAGGAGGAGGAGGAGGAGGAGGAGGAGGAGGAGGAGGAGGAGGAGGAGGAGGAGGAGGAGGAGGAGGAGGAGGAGGAGGAGGAGGAGGAGGAGGAGGAGGAGGAGGAGGAGGAGGAGGAGGAGGGAGGAGGAGGAGGAGGAAGAAGAAGAAGAAGAAGAAGAAGAAGAAGAAGAAGAAGAAGAAGAAGAAGAAGAAGAAGAAGAAGAGAAGAAGAAGAAGAAGAAGAAGAAGAAGAAGAAGAAGAAGAAGAAGAAGAAGAAGAAGAAGAAGAAGAAGAAGAAGAAGAAGTTTTTTGATTTTTTTTTGGGAGGGGTGGGGAAAATCCTGTATCTCCCTTGTGTCTGTAACCAGCCTCTTGTTTGAGTCTCTGGTCTGCTTGTGGTCCTGTGGCTTAGTTGGTTTCTTAAGTCAGTTCGTTCGAACAGGCAGAAAAATGCTCTGCTTTATCCAGGCTTTTGACATCCTCTTCCAAGGTTAGTTTAATGGGAGGCTGATCGGCTTTGAGAATCACAAAAGAGGGGGATCCAGTGATGGGGCTAGGTTCTGGGTAGAGTTGAGGCCTTTCAACAAACAGTAGCTTTTCCCTGGGGTTATTTTGTGAAAAACTCACACAGCCCAGACTGAAGCCATTCTCAGGGTTTCTGTTTACTGAATTTCAATTGATTGTCGAGGCTGCTAGTGGGAGAGGCAGCCTCTGGCTCTGATTACCCAGTGAAGAAAGCCACTCCTAGGGCTCTTGCCCGAGCTGGGTGACTTTTCCCTGGGTGGAGCTGAGTCTGGCAGGTCAATTAAGTTCTTGTGATCAGCTAAATGACTCATTTTATTCCAAGGCCTGAGTTGGAGCTAGCAGCTCAGCCGAGCTTTGTTGGTATCCAAGACGGGGATCTCCGGTACTGTGGGGGGAGGGGTGGCCTTCCCTCCTCTGCTCCCTGAGAAGGAGTGAGGACATCAGGCTTCTACTCATGCCGAGTCTTGGTTCCTGGGTTGTCTCTGGTCTGTGAACTGCAGGATGAAGATTTCTGCTCCTTGTCGGTTCTTGCTGGTGTTGAGTAGAATCCGCTAGCCTGCTGCGTCTGGCTCCTTCGTCCCGGACTCTCTGTGGCTCAGGTATGGTGCCCTGCAGTCGCTGCCGCCACCACTGCTGCCGCCGAGGCGGCTGCTGGCAAGCGCTCTGATGTGTCTCCTTGCCTGGATTTTACCTCTCTGCTGTCTCTCTGTTCTGTGAGGGCACCCTTGGTGTGATTCTCTGGCTTAGGACTGTTCACTGTAACTCTAAAACTGCTTTCTATGCGAGAGCTTGTTCAGATTCCAGCTTCTCCTCCGCCATCTTCCTGGAACTCCTTCTTTTTCTTTTTTTCACTCTCTCTACTATCATTCTGTCCAATGCATTTCCCTCTTTGAGATTAGGATATGTTTAATTCCACTCTCCCTCACCTTCCCAAATCCCTCTAATCCTATTTTCCCCATATTTTTCCTAAACTTAATAATTTCTGGTTGTCAAATTCTCCTTTGCTGTTCTTAGGCCATTAAGACATAGTTGTTTGATGTTCAATAGATTGTATCTCTTGAACCAGATTGTATCTGCAGATTTTGGACTATGCAACTACGGACTTTGGTTGATGTTTACCTTAAAATAGTGTTCTAGCACAAAACTGGTTTTATTCTCATCCCAAATAGGCAGAACAAGCAGGAAAAACACAAGAAAAATGGCAGGGATCTCAACTCCCACTCATGACAATCAGGGGACAGAACAGATAATGAATAATCCAGAGGAGAGTTCCCAAAAAGCTCTATAAACACTACAGTTAAACAGGGTAAATAAAAAGAGTGAAAACTTGCAAAGGTCTCAGTGTGAGCATGATAGGGAGAGAGAGGAGCCAAACCAAAGTTCAATACAAGAGTCCTTGAGTGTGAGAAGCTATTCAAAGATTGATACAGGAATTGCGTGAGCAGATTGAGAACACTCAAAGAGAAAAAAAGGAATTGCGTGAGCAGGTTGAGATGCGTCAAAGAAATAGACTGGAATTGCATGAGCTGGCTTAGAACAGACAAAGAAAAAGGAATGCCATGAACAGGCTGAGAACACTCAAAGACAACTACAGCAAATGTGTGAACATGAGGATGCTAATCAAAGAGAAATACAGGAACTGAGAGATCGGGATGAGAATGGACAAAGATCAAAGGAGGCATTCATGGAATCCATAAACAGAGATCTGAAAGACATCAGTGAGACTGCAAAGGGAAAGTTCAGTAGAACCCAACAGAAGGAATGGGAGTGGAAGCAATCCATAACCAATCAACTCAGTGATTTGAGAATAAACATTGAACACCAAATTAAAGAAGTAAAGAAGTCCTTACAAGATCTAAAACAAAGTTCCAACAAAGAATTTGAAGCCCTCAAAGCCAATCAATTCGAAGGAAAAGAAATAAAAAACAAAGTAGAAAGTCTTGAGAGTAGGTTAGACCATGCAGAAGATCGAATCTCGGGGATTGAAGACAGCCTAGATATTATAGATAAAGAACATACAACCATCCAAGACAAATCCAAGAAATATGATAGATCTATTCAACAATTAGAAGATACCATCAGAAGGCCTAATCTGAGGATAATGAGGGTAGAGGAGAACTTAGAGACAGAAGTTAATGGTCTAGGAAATTTGTTTAACAGGATCCTAGCAGAGAACTTCCCAAACATGCAAAGAGAGGCCTATTCAGATACAAGAAGCTTTTAGAACTCCAAATTCACCAGACCAGAAAAGGACATCCCATGGTCACGTTATAATCCATACAGGATCAATTCAGGCCAAGGAAATGTTCCTTAAAGCTGTCAAGGAGAAAAAAATCAATCACCAATAAAGGGATTAGAATCACCTAAGATTTCTCAGCAGAGACAACCAAGAATACTGTACCCAGCTAAACTCTCCTTCATTATGGAAGGTAAAATAAAAATGGTCCATAGCAACGAAAAATTAGAACAATATATCTCCACCAAACCAGCCCTACAAAAGATTCTTAAAAGTGTCCTACACATAGAAAACCAACAAGACCACAATAAAGGCCAAGAAACCACACACAAACTGAGATTGGATTCAAACTGAGAATCCAAGAACAATAGGAAGTACACAATAGCTGCAGCCCCAAAGAAGGTGGATGAAATGGCAGGAACTCCCAAATACCTCTCACTCCTATTGCTCAACATTAATGGACTTCACTCTCTAATCAAGTGACATAGACTGTCCTCAGTACCACATAAGCAAAAAGAAAAAAGCCAGAAGTGGCACTGTGGCTCAAGTGGTAGAGCGCTAGCCTTGAGCTGAAGAGCTGAGGGACAGCACCCAGGCCCAGAGTTCAGGTCCCACTACTGGACCCCCCCACCAAAAAAAAAGCAAGATTCTTCTATCTGCTGTCTTCAGGAGTCACATCTTGCCCATAAAAGCAAACACATTTTCAATGTGAAAGGCTGGAAGAAATCTACCAAACAAACGACCCCCATAAACAGGCCGGAGTTGCAATCCTAATACCAGATAAAATAGACTTCAAAGTATAATTAGTGAAAACAGATAAAGAAGGTTACTACATACTAATTAAGGGATCTCTCCTTCAGGAGGATATTACAATTCTAAATATGTTTTTGCCAAACAAAGTACCACCCAAATTTATCCAAGAAACACTACTTTATCACAAATCTCATATATATCCAAAGATATTAATTATCAGAGATTTTAAAACACCACTATCCCCACTAGATAGATCAACATGGCAAAAACTCAACAGAGAAAGTGCAGACCTAAACAACTGCATAGATCAACAAGTTTTCAGAGACATCTACCAAATATTTCACCCAGCAGCATCAGAATACATGTTCTTCTCAGCAGCACATGAAACATTTTCCAAAATAGACCACTTTTTAGTCACAAAGCAAACTTGTCCAAATTCAGAAACATTGAAGTCATACCATGCATTCTCTTAGAACACAAGGAAATAAGATTAGAACTAAACACCAAAAGCCACCAAAGAAAATCATGTAACACATGGAGGCTGAACTACACTCTATTTAATCACCAGTGAGTCATGGAAGAGATTAGGAACGAAATTCAAGTGTTCATGATATTCAACAAAAATGAGCACACAAACTACCACCTCCTCTGGGACACAGAAAAGGCAGTTTTCAGAGGCAAGTTTATACCTCTTATTTCCTACATCAACAAATTGGAGACATCTGAAACCTACAATTTAATGAGACAGCTGAGCTTCCTTGAAAAAGAGCAGCAAGCTAACCCCCAATTCAGTAGACATACAGAAATAATTAAAATTAAATCAGAATTAAATGAATTAGAATCCAAAAGAACCATAGAAAGAATCAACAAAACAAAGAGTTGATTCTTCAAAAAAAATAACAAAATTGACAGACCCTTAGCAAATCTTATCAGAAAAAGAAGAGAACACATCCAAATAAATAAAAACAGAGATAAGAATGGAAACATCACCACAAAAACAACCAAGATTCAGAACATTATAAGGGAACACTTCTCAAAACTTTATGTTAATATGTTTGAGAACTTGGCAGAAATGGAACTCTTCCAAGCAAATATCGACATGCCAAAACTAAACCAAGATGGGTTATACCATCTTAACAGACCCATATCAAGCATTGAAATAGAAACAGTAATAAGAGACCTCCCATCTTAGAAAAGCCCAGGACCAGTGGAATTCTACAAAGCCTTCAAATAGAACTCACAAAATACTCCTTCAACTCTTCAAAGAAATTGAAAGAGAGAGTTCACTACCAAATTCATTCTATGAAGCTATAATAACCCTCATCACCCAAACCAGGCAGGGACTCATCAAATAAAGAGAACTATAGACCCATATCTTTGATGAACATTGATGAAAAACTTTTCAACAAAATTTTCGCCAATTGACTTCAACAATTCAACAAAAATCATTCACCACGATCAAACAAGATTCATTTCAAGGATGCAAAGCTGGTTCAATATACACAAATCAATTAACATACCACGTGGTTATCTCAATAGATACAGAAAAAGCATTTGACAAGATCCAACACCCCTTTATGTTGAATGTTCTGGAAAAACTAGGAATCCATGTAACCTTCCTCAATATAATAAAGGCTGCATATGACAAACCTACAGCCAGTATTATACTCAATGGTGAAAAATTAAACCCATTTCCTCTAAACTCAGGAATGAGACTAGGATGCCCACTCTCTCCACAGCTCTTCAATATAGTATTAAAATGCTTAGCTACAGCAATAAGACAAGATGCAAACATAAAGGGGATCCAAATAGGGAAAGAAGTAAAACTTTCCCTCTTTGAAGATGAAATGATCTTGTATTTAAAGAATCCCACAGATTCCACTCCCAAATTACTCAAGGTGATTCAAAACTTTGGCAAAGTAGCAGAGTATAAAATTAACCCTCAAAAATAAATGGCTTTTCTACATGCCAGTAATGAGAAAAGTGTGGCTGAAATCAGGAAAGCAACTCCATTCGTAATACTCCCCCCAAAAATAAAACACCTAGGAATTAACTTAACCAAAGAAGAGAAGGACCTCTATGATGAAAACTGTAAAACCTGAAAAAAGAAAATCAAAACAGAACTTAGACACTGACAAAAACTCCCATGCTTCTGGATTGAAACGATCAATATCATGAAAATGGCAATACTTCCCAAGGCTATCTACAAATTTACTGCAATACCTATCAATATTCCAACCTCATTCTTCAAGGAAATAGAAGAGGTAATCCAAAAATTCATATGGAACAATAAAAGACCACGAATAACAAAAACGATCCTTAACAGAAATAACAGTGCTGGAGGAATTTCAATACCAAATTTCAAACTATACTACAAAGCTATAGTAATCAAAATAGCTTGGTACTGGCATAAGAACAGACCTCAGGACCAATGGAATAGAATTGAAAACCAGAGATGAACCTACAGACCTATATCCATATAATCTTTGATAAGGGACCTAAAAATAGAAGGGAAGAAAGACAGCTTCTTCAGTAAATCGTGCTGGAAAAATTGATTAACTATTTGTAGAAAATTATAGCTAGATCCATATATATCACCTTGCACCAGAATCAACTCCAAATGGATCAAAGACCTCGGAGTCAAAGCAGACACTCTGAATACATTACAGGATGGAATAGGAGAAACCCTAGGTCTCTTTGGCACAGGCCGAAATTTTCTTAATATAGACCTATAAACACAAGAAATCAAAGACATGTTGGACAAATGGCATTGCATGAAATTGCAGAGCTTCTGCATTGCAAAGGACATAGCTTGCAAGATCAATAGAAAGCCCAGGGATTGAGAGAAGATCTTCACTAGCCATACAACGGACAAGGGTTTCATATCTAAAATATACCTAGAACTTAAAAAATTAAAACTCTCAACAACAAATCCTCAAAGAAACAACTGCCCAATAAATAAGTGGGTTAAAGACTTAAAGAGAAACTTCTCTGAAGAGCAGAGAAGCATGGCTAATAGACACATGAAGAAATGCTCAACCTCTCTAGCCATAAAAGAAATGCAAATCAAAACAACACTGAGATACTACCTCACCCCACTTAGAATGGCTGTAATTAAGAACTCTAATAACAACAAATGCTTGAGGGGATGCATACAGAAGGGAACCTTACTTCATTGTTGGTGGGAGTGTAAACTTGTTCAACCACTTTGGAAAGCAGTATGGAGGTTCCTAAAAGACTCCACATACAGCTCCCCTATGACCCAGCAATCCCACTTTTGGGAATTTTCCCAAATGTTTACAAACAAGACCACACTAAAGCTGCCAGCACGACTATGTTTATTGCAGCTAAGATGGAACCAACCCAGATGCCCCTCAGTAGATGAATGGATCAAGAAAATGTGATATTTAAAGAAGTTTGAGAACATGGCAGAAATGGACCTTTTCCTAGCAAATATTGACATGCCAAAACTAAAGCAAGATGAGTTAAACCATCTTAACAGGCCAATATCATGCATTGAAGAGACAGCAATAAGAGACCTCCCAGATAAGAAAAGTCCAGGACCAGATGGTTTTACAGTGGAATTCTACAAGGCCTTCAAAGCTGAGCACACCCCATTACTCCTCCAACTCTTCAATGAAATTGAAAGAGAAAGTTCACTCCCGAATACATTCTATGAAGCCATCATAACCCTCATCCCAAAACCAGGCAGGGACTCATCAAAGAAAGAGAACTATAGACCCATTCATTTGATGAACGTTGATGCAAAACTTCTCAAAAAAATTTTGGCCAATCGACTTCAAAGATTCATCCAAAAAATCACACACCATGATCAAAAAGGATTCATTTCAGGGATGCAAAGCTGGTTCAATATGAGCAAATCAATTAATATTATCAGCAGTAGCAAGGATAAGAACCACATGGTTATCTCAATAGATGCAGAAAAAGCATTCAACAAGATCCAACACCCCTTTATGATGAAGGTTTTGGAAAAATTAGGAATCCATTGAACATTCCTCAATACAATAAAGGCTGTATATGACAAAACTACAGCCAGCATTATACTTAATGGTGAAAAACTCAAGCCATTTCCTCTTAACTCAGGAACAATGCAAGGATGTCCACGCTCTCCACTTCTCTTCAACCTAGTATTTGAATGCCTAGCAACAGCAATAAGACAAGATGAAGACATTAAGGGGATCCAAATAGGGAAAGAAGAAATAAAACTCTCCCTCTTTGCAGATGACATGATCTTGTACTTAAAGAATCCCATAGACTCCACTCTCAAATTACTAAAACTGATTCAAACTTTGGAAAGTAGAAGGGTATAAAATTAACCCTCAAAAATCAATTGCTTTTCTCTATGCCAACAATGAGAAAAGTGTGGCTGAAATTAGGAAAGCAACTCCATTTGTAATAGCCCTACAAAAAATAAAATACCTAGGAATTAACTTAACCAAAGAAGTGAAGGACTCTATGATGAAAACTTTAAAAATTTGAAAAAGGAAATCAAAACACAACTTAGAAAATGGGAAAAACTCCCATGCTCCTGGATTGGAAAAATTAACATCATGAAAATGACAATACTTCCCAAGGCTATCTACAAATTTAATGCGATACCTATCAAAATTCCAACCTCATTCTTCAAGGAAATAGAAGAGGCAATCCAAAAATTCATATGGAACAATAAAAGACCACGAATAGCAAAAACGCTCCTCAATGGAAACAACACTGCTGGAGGAATATCAGTATCAAATTTCAAACTCTACTATAAAGCCATAGTAATCAAAACATCTTGGTACTGGCACAAGAACAGACCTCAGGATCAATGGAATAGAATTTAAAACCCAGAAATGTACCGACAGACCTATAGCCAGCTAATCTTTGATAAGGGAGCTAAAACAATAGAATGGAAGAAAGACAGCCTCTTCAGTAAATGGTGCTGGTAAAATTGGTTAACTACTTGTAGAAAACTAAAGCTAGATCCTTATATATCACCCTGCACCAGAATCAACTCCAAATGGATCAAAGATCTCGAAGTCAAAGCAGACACTCTGAAAACATTACAGGATGGAATAGGAGAAACCCTACGTCTCCTTGGTGCGGACCAAAATTTTCTTAATAGAGACCCGAAAACACAACAAATCAAAGATAGGTTCGACAATTGGGATTTCATGAAGGTGTAGATCTTCTACATGGCAAAGGACATAGCTAGCAAGATCAATAGAAAGCCCACATATTGGGAGAAGATATTCACTAGCCATACAACGGACAAGGGTCTCATATCTAAAATATACTTGGAACTCAATAAATTAAATCCCCCAACAACAAATCCTCAAAGAAATAACTGCCCAATAAATAAGTAGGCTAATGACTTAAAGAGAAACTTCTCTGAAGAAGAAAGAAGGATGGCCAATAGACACAAGAAGAAATGCTCAACCTCCCTAGCCATAAAAGAAATGCAAATCAAAACAACATTGAGATACCACCTCACCCAGTTAGAATGGCTATAATCAAGAACTCTAATAACAATAGATGCTGGAGGGGATGTGGACAGAAGGGAATCTTACTGCATTGTTGGTGGGAGTGTAAACTTGTTGAACCACTTTGAAAAGTAGTATGGAGGTTCCTCAAAGTACTCCACATAGAACTCCCCTATGACCCAGCAGTCCCACTTTGGGCATTTACCCAAATGTTTACAAACAAGACCACACTAAAGCTACCAGCACAACTATGTTTATTACAGCATTATTTACCATAGTTAAGATATGGAACCAATCCCTATGCCCCTCAGTAGATGAATGGATCAAGAAAATGTGGTATATATACACAATGGAATTCTATGCCTCTATCAGAACGAATGACATTGCCCCATTTGTTAGGAAATGGAAAGATTGAAAAAAATTATATTAAGTGAAGTAAGCCAAGCCCAAAGAAACATAGGTCGCATGATTTCCCTTATTTGCAATATCTAGTACATGTATGAGTCAAGCAGAAAAGGTCAGATAAGGTGATGTTAGGAAAATGAACCTTAAGATATGTATTTTAAATGTTTTTTTTATGCATTTGTTTCTAAGGCAATTATAAGATTATTTCTTTGCTGCTTTGTATGTCCCTCCCCCATAGTATAACCCTTGCTTTCACTTTATTTGATGTATAATTTGTGGAGGGGAAGGGGAAAAACAAGTCGTTTAAATAAGGATACAGGTGGACCTGTTGCAACAAGGGGAAGTACAGGTTGTCATGTCAAAAACGAACTTTACAACTTGAGGGGGGGGATGATTAGGTGGGAGGGAGGGAAGATGGGAAGGGATGGGAAGGGTAAACAAAGGAGGAGGCTACAATGCTTGATAAGAAATGTATGCATTATCCTGCCCATGTAATTGTAACCCCTCTGTACAGTATGTTCACAAAAAATTAAAATTAAAATTAAAAAAAAGAAATGTTCTCTCTATCTTGCCCATGTAACTGTAACCCCTCTGTACAGTATTTTCACAATAAAAAAAAAGAATATGTGGTATATATACCCAATGGATTTCTATGCCTCCATCAGAAAGAATGACATTGCCCATTTGTTAGGAAATGGAAAAACTTGGAAAAAATTTTATTAAATGAAGTAAGCCAGGCCCAAAGAAACATAGGTCCCATGGTTTCCTTTATTTTCAATAACTAGTATATGTCTGAGTCAAGCAGAAAAGGTCAGATAAGTTGAAGTTAGTGGAATGATCCCCAAGATAAGTATTCAAATGTTTTTTTTTTGTTTTTTTCATTTCATGCAATTGTTTCTATCATATCCATAATATGATTTCTATGTTGCTTTGTATGTCCTTCCCCATAGTATAACCCATACTTTCACTGTAATTGATGTTAGTATAATTTGTGGAGGTGAAGGGAAAAATAACAAATCGTTTAACTAGGGATACATGTGGAGCCATTGCAACAATGAGCTGTACAAGTTGTTATGTCGAAAAACAAACTTAACTTTGGTGGGGGGGGGGGGGGAAGATCGGTTGGAGTTATGGAAAGGGATGGGAAGGGGAAACATTGAGGAGGCAACAATGCTTGATAAGAAATGTACTCGTTATCTTGCCCATGTAATTGTAACTGTTCTGTATGGTATTCTCACAATAATAATAAAAAAATTACGTTCAAAGCAGCACAGGTATAGTTCCCAAGCCAGATTTTCTCCTGCTTTGAACGTTGTGCCTTGACTGCCTTTCTCTGCCAGCTACTGAATCTCCTCCAGCTCTCTCTAAGGTGAGCACCACAGTGGAGGACATCATGGAGAGCAGAGATTGTGACCTCACCATTCCCATCCTGCCAGCTTTGAGCAGAGACGGTTCTCAGCACCTGTACTGGACTCTGATAGATTCAGAGACCTCAGGCTACCTCAAGGATCCTTTCTCTGCAACATAAAACGTGGGGGGGGGGGGCGGAAATGATGGACCATCATGTCTGGCCCCATGAGGAGGAGAGGAGGCCCATTGAACCAGACACTCAGTTCAAGGCAACCTCATTCACACCTGAGTGGGAAATTGAGTGCCACAGAGATGGTCAGCTGCTGGACAGATATCTTTGAGAAGATAGGCATCCCAGAGGCTCCGGAATCCAGAGAATACATTGTGGCTCACACCCTCAGAGCCAAAATAGATAAGTGCAGTGGCACCAGAAGGCCAGGAAGAGGGAGGAGGGAGAACTGTGGGAAAGCTACATCAGCTTCTCCCCCAGAGAAGATACTTATCTGAATCAGATGGGACTTTTCTGTAGTATTGTCATAGACAGATGCTCATTTATTTTTCCACAAACAGTTACAGAGTGAGCCAGGCTTTGTGGGGCCATAGACAATGAAAGGTTCCAGGACTGGTTCCACAGAACATGAAGAAACCTTGGTTTGAGCTGGATGCTGGTGCTTCACACCTGCCATCCTAGCTACTTAGGAGGTTGAGATCGTAAGATTGAGGCTTTTGGCCCAGGCAGGAAAGCCTGTAAGACTCTTGTCTCCAATTAACTACCAAAAACAAAACGCCAGATGGGGATGTGTGGCTCAAGCCATAAACTGCTAGTCTTGAGTAAAAAGGCTCAGGGTCAGCACCTAAGCTCTTAGCTAGAGGCCCGGAATGACACAATGAAAGGAAAGAGAGAGAGAGAGAGAGAGAGAGAGAGAGAGAGAGAGAGAGAGAGAGAGAGAGAGAGAGAGAGAGAGAGAGAGAGAGAGAGAGGAGGGAAGCACATAGGGAGAAAAAGAGGAAAGAGGGAAGAAGGGAGAACATGCAAGCCTTGGTTTGGAGTCCCTGGATCAAGGGAGCCAACCATTCACAATCTCTGTGGAGACAGTTTCAGAGACTAAAGCCAGTATATAGGACCAAGGCACTGACCCCTTAGCAACTTCATGAATCCAGGAGCTGTGTGGTCACCGATTGCAGAGGAAAGCAGCCTCAGGTAGACCCTAGGGCTCAGGGTTTTTTTTATCATCCCCGGCCCCAAGGAGTTTATTTTCTGGTCAGATAAAAAGAAAGTGTCCAAGGGCTAGGGATGTATTGGGGTGAGGGAGTGTCAAGAGGGGGGAGGCAAGGGATAAGCAGGAAGATAAAGAGGGAGAATGATCCCAGGTCAGGTGTATCAGGACATTGGTGTCATGATCTTGCCTGACAACCTACACTACCAGTGATAGAGCCTTTGATCCAGCCACGCTGCTATTAAAAGTCCTGACACCTTGAGTTCACCGTTGATAACCTGGCTGTTGTTCACTGCATGTTGCCTGTGCAGTACATCATTGGGGACTGGGACTTTCCAGGGCTCACTCTGAAGATGACACCTCCGGTGTTCATTCCTCCACCAGAGACAGAGGTAAGCATGCCACTGTCACAGGACAGCCTGGGAATGAGGGTGGGAGTTGGGACCCATGTCACCCTGAGACTTCATCAAGGGGGTGCTAGGGCCCCGTGACTGCCATTCACAGAGGCAGAAGTGGGTCTCTTTGCTGGCTCAGTCTTTAGTCTCGGTGGCAGATCTGGGATTCAGAGAGGGCAGGCTGAAGGTGGGGCAGGGCTGGGAAGAGGCTGGTGGGAAAACCTGAGGCACTGAGCTCTGAGCAGTGTTGTTTCTTTGATAATACTCACAACAAAGGAACACCCTGGGATAGAACAGCCCTTTTCACCTTCCCAAGAGGGACCTAGAGACCTCCATTCTCCATCCCTTCACCAAAAAACCCTTTAGTTCCCATATCATGGGTTTGGATGACTAGATCTCACCTCACTGCCCAGTGTTGAGGCAGGACAGTGGTTCTTTGATAAGGTCATTGGATCCTCAGTATGAAATTATACTTGAATGTCCTAACTTGGTGCATGGTCAGTCCCATCTAAGACTGCCATGATGTAGGAAAAAGAATCTAGAGAATCAGAGCCAGATAGGGTCTGTTCTGGGAGGCTTGAGTATTATGTGTTAGCTTTGAACTCCGGTGTGCCCACCTGCTTCCCTTTCTTGGGTGGGTCTATGCTAGAAAAAGCTTGAAACTAAGGTGTGGGTCTTGTCTTTGATGCTCAAACCTAGCACTCTACCATTTGAGCCACAGCTCCACTTCCAGTTTTTTTGGGTGTTTAATTGGGGATAAAGAGTTCTCGTGAATTTTGCTGCCAAGGGTGGCATCCAATTGCAGTCCTCAGATCTCAGTCTCCTGAGGAGATAGGATGACAAGCATAGAAAAGTATCTTTGGCTGGGTGCAAGTAGCTCATGGTAGTCATCCTAGATACTCAGGAGCTGAGATCTGAGGACCATAGTTCAAAGTCAGCTTGGGCAGGAAAGACCCTGAGAGTCTTATCTCCAACAAACCACCAGAAAATTAGAAGGGGTGCTGTGACTCATGTAGTAGAGTGCTCACCTTGAGCTGAAGAGCTCAGGGACAGCACCCAGGCCCTGAGTTCAAACACCACAACTGAAAAAAAGAAAGAAAGTAAAATATGTTTGCCTACAAAGATGTGGAGGTGTGTGTGTGGGTGCTGTGATTGAGAGACCAGGTGCTGACCTCACTGTACAGACATTTTTAAGAACTCCTCAAGTTTGCCCCAGTTTGAAGCCACAGTAGGATGGGTCGTGCCTTACCAAGAACTCAAGAGGACGAGGCCTGTGGCAGGCAGGGGAGTGGTCGGATGGGTGCAGGGGTGGGATTGTTGTATCTGTATTCTCTCCATTGAAGGATGGATTTGGATGCTGGGTCTCAAAGTTTGAAGTCAAGGGTTGCAAGAAATTTGTGGCCTGATGAATTGGATTTCCTCTGGGTCTATGAAGGTGGCTGAAGCCGAGCGCTGCCGGTGCTCCCAACTGTCATCCTAGCTACTCATAAAGCTGTAAAGACCATGGTTCAAAGCCAGCTTGTGCAGGAAAGTCTGTGATACATGATATCCAATGAACCACCAGAATACAGGACGTGGTGCTGTGGCTCAAATACTAGAGTGCTCATCTTCAGATGAAGAGCTGAAGGACAGCACCCTGGCCCAGAGTTCAAACCCATGACCAACAATAACCAAAGAGGTGGCCTGATTTTTCCACATAGTAGTGTGTATGGTAGGAAATTCCATGCTGGGTTATAAGACATTACAGATATGTGAGAGGCTCAATGGTGTGTCTACAGTTAGTCTGAGTATGATAGTGCAGGTTGGATGTGATCCTCATGGAGGGAGTTCATGATTCTGTTCTCAGGAACTGCTGAGGCCTTGGAATGTCCGTGTGTATCTCTGTGTGTGTGTGTGTGTGTGTGTGTGTGTGTGTAATTTTCCCTCGTCTTTCTCTCTCCCCTTTCTGTGTGCCTGTCTGCCTTTTTCTGACCTCAGATGGTGTCCCTCCTCCACACTGACCTTGGCTTTAGCACCCTATCAGGGTATACAATGAGTCCTAAATTGCCAGAAGCCTGTGTTCCAACTTTTCTCTGGGGCACAAGTCTGGCTGTCCCAATATTTGGCCGCCTCCAGGGGATTCTGGGAAAGCAGTGCCAGCTGACATAGGGTCTCCCCTGCCTCAGAGGGAGGGCCTCAGTCATATGATGTCCTGTCCTTTTCCTGAGATGGGTCTCTGACTGCACATACCTCTCAGCAGACTTGCAGTGGCTTGGAGAATGGGGGTTGCTGGTGGCTCTGGCCAACTCGAGCTTGACATCTGACTGAAGGCTGCTCAAGCAAGGAGGATCCAGGGCTACATGAGAGGTGAGGCCAAGGTGGCTTGGAAGTATCTGTCAGTGTCTAGGAAATGTAAACATACTTTATTGCAGGAAAGTTTATCTTCCAGCACCAGCTGAGCCTCTCAGGTCCTTCTAGACAATTCTGGATGCCCAGAATACAGGAGGCACAGACTTTAGATTCCAGGACAAAGGAAATGGAGGATGAGGGACTGGTATGGCCAACACCTCAATGTTTTGGGACATTAGTCTTGACCTGGCTATGCCCCCCCCCTTGTGTAAGTTCACTTCTTAACCCAGTGTTGGCCACACACCAGCCACTTGTGGCAGTACTGTGGAAGGGGCAGGAGTAGAAGTGAGATCTAGGATGAACAAAATCGGGATTTATGGCCTGTGGGGGTGGCAAAGGGTGTCTTTAAAGAAAATCTTAGAACTGGAACTCAGTGTCTAGGCACTGTCCCTGAGCTTCCTTTGCTCAAAGGTAACATTCTACCACTTGAACCACAGCTCACTTTTCATCTTTTTTTACTAGTTTAGTGGAGATAAGAGTCTCATGGACTTTCCTGCCTGGGCTGGCTTCAAGCAGTCATCCTAAGATCTCAGCTCTAAGTAGCTATGATTGCTAGTGTGAGCCACAGGCACATGCTAAGGATGTGTGTGTGTGTGTGTGTGTGTGTGTGTGTGTGTGTGTGTTTGTGTTTGTATGTGAGTGTGTGTGTGTGTACCGGGACTTGAACTCAGAGCCTAGGTGCTATCCTTTAGCTTGTTTGTACAAGGTTGGTGCTGTACCACTTGAACTACAGTAGCTCTGCTTCCAGGTTTTGGTGATTCATTGGAAATAAGAGACTTCCCAGGCTAGGTTTGAATCTTGATTGATCCTCAGGTGTCAGCCATGAGTAGCGAGGATGATAGGCATGAGCCACAGGTGCATAGCTGATAATGGCATTTCTCCACATTGGACTGGAAGCTCCTGAAAGCTTTCCTTTATTTTTACTGTGCCAATACCGGGGCTTGAACTCAGGTTTTGGGCTCTGGTCTCTTAAATTTCTCCCTCAATGCTGGCACTCTACCACTTGAGCCATAGCTCCATTTCTGGCTTTCAGTAGTTTACTGGCAAGAAGAGTCTTAATATACCCTGGGCTGGCTTTGACCCACGATCTCTGATCCCATTCTCTTGAGTAGCTAGGATTTACAAGGGTTGAGCCATTGGTGGCATTGTGTAGAAGGTTTTCTTAAGCAAGAGTTCTTCCCTGCATTTGCCCTGACTCCTCCATGCAAAGGAGGCCTGAAGGTCAGGAGCTGTGAAAATTAGGCTTCTAGCCACAGGAAATGGCTGGGGTCCTTGGAGAAAAGTCAAAGCTAATATTCCCCCTGGGCTCGATTCTGGGCCCCAACCTCTGCCCTACCTGTGACTCAATTACAAACCTTGACCACCCTTGAATGTTCTGCTAGACTTGTCTGAAGCCAAAGAATCTTCATTCCACCCACACTACCTGCTTTACACCACACCTCAGGACCTTTGCCCATGATGTGTACCTTCTGCCTGAGACTCTCTATCCTGTTCCACATCTTAGAACTCCTGTGGAATTTTGACACTGCTTATATCACCTAGTGTATCAAGTCTTTCCTTCCCTTCTCCATCTTTTTTTAAAATATTGAGTTGCTAGAGATGGAACTTGTGCATGCCGACTGGCAAATGCTCTATATTGGTGTGTGTGTGTGTGTGTGTGTGTGTGTGTGTGCCATTCCTGGGGTTTGAATTCATGGCCTAGACACCATCCCTGAGATTTTATCCTCAAGGCTAGCATTCTACTACTTGAATCACAGCTCTGGTTTTTGGGTGCTTAATTGGAGAAATGAGTCTCATATAGACTTTCCTGCCAGCACTGGCTTGTAGTTATGATCCTGAAATCTCAGCCTCCTGAGTAGTTAAGATTACAGGGGTGAGCCACCAGCAACTGCCCTCTACCTGTCACCTATAACCTCAGCCCTCCTCTGAGTCCCAGAAGAGTATGTCTCACCAACGTCACATTTTTTTGCTAGTGTTGGGGCTTGAACTCAGGGTCTGGGCTTGTTCCTGAGCTGCTTTTGCTCAAGGCTACATTCTATCAGTTAAGCCACAGTGCCACTTATGGCTTTTTCTGTTTATGTGGTATTGAGGAATCACACCCAGGGCTTCATGCTTGCTAGGTAACCACTCGATCACTAAGCCACATTTGCAGCACAAGGCTCACTTCTAACAGGAGCTATGAGGGTGGGATTTATTTGCGTACCCTTTTCAGCACATAAATCACTGGCCATTACATATCTTTACCAGGATTTGGGACCAGCCTGAGACTCGGCAATGAGGAATGATGAATGAGTGATAGCCACCATATCCCAGAGATCTAGGCTCACATTCTACAGATGGATAGAGAATATGGAGACAGAATCTTCCACAACTCCTATAGCATGAGAACTGTGGCATCCCTGGAGGCAGTGGCTGGCTGCTAGATGTTCCAGTGGGACATCTCAGCCAGAACATAATGCACATGTTGCATATGCTAGACCAGGCCTTCAGAGCTTCAGTTATTAAATGGCAGAGAAGGGTGCTTTGTTGAAGCTACTTGCTCAGACTTAGTACTCCCTGAAGGCTTGTCCCAGCTTTCCCAGGTTGGAGGTCTGGGCATGGGCAACCTGCTGAATGCCCATCCATACATCATCAATCCATACACAGAGACATGGAGTTACTGCCTTCTTTTTTTTTCTTTGGCAGGTCCGAGTTTGAAATATGAGCCTAGGCCCTATCCCTGATCTCTTCTTTCTCAAGGGTAGTGCTCTCCCCTTGAGCCAGAGCCCCAACCAATGGGCATATTTTCCTGTGATCTCTTAGAAATAAGAGTGTAGGGACTTTCCTGCCCTGGCTGAATTCAAATTGTCATTCTCTACATCTTAGCCTTCTGAGGAGCTAGGATTACATACAGGAGCCACTGACAACCTAACTTACTTTTCTTCTTCTTCTTCTTCTTCTTCTTCTTCTTTCTTCTTCTTCTTCTTCTTCTTCTTCTTCTTCTTCTTCTTCTTCTTCTTCTTCTTCTTCTTCTTCTTCTTCTTCTTCTTCTTCTTCTTCTTCTTCTTCTTCTTCTTCTTCTTCTTCTTCTTCTTCTTCTTCTTCTTCTTCTTCTTCTTCTTCTTCTTCTTCTTCTTCTTCTTCTTCTTCTTCTTCTTCTTCTTCTTCTTCGTGACAATCTTAACTCTTCAAAGTGTCATTCGAATGGTTTCCATTCAAAGTAAACTACCCAGCCCTGGAGTTTGAATTCCAGGACTGCCACCCACAGATGGAGGGAGATTCTGACAAACTAGTTTCTATTTATGTGAATGCTATCAAAGTAATATTTAAATTTGCAGTTAATTCATGATTCTATTTTAGAACACAAAAATTATTGGATTTATAGCTTCCATTCTAGCACTGTGGTATGATTCCCCTAATGGAAGGATATTGACTAATTTTTAATTAATGTTTTTATAAGTATTCAACCATGATACTTCATTCAATGGAGACATAACTTAATAACTAATAATTGGTAACTATATATATATATATATATTATTTAATGATATCCTCACATTCTCTCTCTCTCTCCACACACACACACCCACACACACACACACACACACACACACACACACATATGCAGCAATCTACACATCTATCAATGTATATATTGGGCACTACTCTGGCTTGATCACAGGTCCTCAGAACTTCCTGGCAGCTCAGTTTGCCAGAGGCTGGTGTGCTAAGACTGTAACTCCATTCATGGATTGGCCATTGTAGGCTGTGAGTTGAAATCCCAGCATAGCCAAAAATTTATTCATGGATTAAGAAGCCACTTTTAACACATTTTTTTCCTGAAATAAAGTCCTGGGTGTCAGTATGATGTATAATTCATATGCAAATATATCCTGTGTGATAGGATGTAATAAATGAAATGTTATATGGGTAATAATACTAAATAAGTAAGGGTAATAAACGTATACTCACTAAACCCATGTATGTGAATAGATATCATATATGAATATTATGTTTTGCAGTGTTGGGGCTTCAGTTCAGGCCCTGTGAACTGGTCTAAATTTCTTGTCTTCAAGGAAGGTGAGCTTCCCCTTCACCCACAGTGCCACAGAGTGACACAAACCCTGAGTTCAAATCCCAGGCCTGCCAGAAAGATGGTGCAAATTCCAATCCAGGGCCTTATTTTATTAAGTTTCGGCCCAGCACAGGCCTTGAACTCAGGTCTCAGCAATTTTGGCACAGCCGATCCTGGAGTCCTAGGACCCGAGTACAAATATCAGAGTTGGCAAAAAATAAATAAAAAGGAGAAGGATAAAATTAAGTAGTTCAAGAAGGTGGTTTTACACTGTTTTCCCTTTGCATTGTGACCATACTGGTCTAAATGACAAGGCCCAGAAAGTGTACATGACCATGCATGCTGATGTTTGGCTGGCCATTAGGGAAGCCATAGACAAAACCTCAACTTAGGCCTGAAGGTCGAATCCCGGGACTGCCACTAATGATAGGCGGGAGATTCTAAGAAATACATTCCAATATACATCCATACACATGTTATAAAAGTAACAATTAAATTAGTAGTTAGTGTATGAGTGTACTATATAATTATACACAACAATTATACTACATTGACTAATTTTCAATTAATAATTTATTATGTATTCCACCATGATACTTAAAAATGGAAGGAATAATTTAATTGTCAATAAGTGATAGTAATATAATATATGTAATTTCATAATATACAGACATCTTTCTCTTATTTTATATATATGTATATATATATATATATATATGTGTGTGTGTGTATGTGTGTGTGTGTGTGTGTGTGTATGTATGCCAATGTACACATTTATCTTTTTATACACTTCTCACTCCTGGGGCTCAGTGGTATAGTGATAGTTAGTACATACAAAGCCCTGGATTCAATTCCTCATGCACATAAAAATCAGGAAGTTGTGTCTAGACTCTTACTCAAGACCCAGGATGGGCACCAAAAAAAGATTGAATGTTGTGACTGCAACTCTATAAAGATAGGACTTCATATACCTCATCACAGAGCAAGCCGTGTGTCTGGTGCTGACAGCTGCCATCTAACCTGGCTTAGCCAGAGGTATACCACTACAACCAAGCTCCAATCCTTGTACAATCCTTGTACAAGAGAAACTAGGTACAGTGCTCATGTCCTGAGTTCAAGCTCCAGAACTAGTGTATGCACACACACACACACACACTCACACACACAGAGAAAGCAGAAGTGAAGCTGTGACACAAAATGGTAAAGCATTAGACTTCTGCCCTGAGCACCCAGGCCCTGTGTTCAACCCCAAAACCTAGCCACCCAGGGCCCAACTAGGAGAGGTCAAATGTTTCAAAACCTGATGAGCTTCACCAGCCCAAGATGACAGGAAGTTTGTGATATCCAACAGGTGCTTGGATTTCACAAGCTTCCAGAAACCTAGGAGCTGCATCATAGGCCCATCATCACCCTCAATGAAACATTTCATTAGATTCAGTGCCCTAATTGTCTGCCAAAAGGACTCTTGAATTATATTGAGCACTGTATCTGAACACCGGAATATAGTCTCACAAAGGCAGGATAAGTCCATAGAACTTGGACTGCCATGGGACATGACACAGATGAAGGTTTCCTGTCAAACCAGAGCACTGGGAAGAGAGATAGCTTGGGGTACAAAGAAGACTTTTTCACCTGACCTTCAGAGCCTGCCCACACTCCTCCTCACTAATTGGCCCAGATGGAGTTGTTTGATACACAGCTGTACAGGAGTGAGGCCTTTTGTGTGCCTGTCCAGAGACTTCTTTCAGCAGGCTTGGAATGCAGAGAAACCCTCACGCTACACTGGGAGCAGTGAAGGGAGCCCTGGAACACGCAATGTCATAAAAGCAGTAACTGTGTTATGAACTCATTGTATTGAATACAAATTTCCTAGTTTGGTGCCATTCATCATAGATGCTCTGGAGCTTCACCTATAGGAATGCATCCATACATACACAAAGACATGGAGGTACAGGTTCTTTTGGAGGGGGCAGGTCCTGGGGTTGAACCATGAGCCTGGGCATTTTCTCTTAGCCCCTTTTACTCAAGGCCAGTGAATTAAGCTTGAGTCAAAGCCCCACATCTGGGTTTTTCTGTGATCTCTTAGAAATAACAGTGTCAAGGACTTTTTTTATGCTGGTTGGATATAAATTCAGATTCTCTACATCTCAGCCTCCTGAGGATCTGGAATTAGAGTCAGCAGTCACTGGCACCTTCTTTCTTTTCTTCTCCATTTTTTAATCTGGACAATTTGACTTCTTGAACTTATAAGAGACTACCCAATGTTCTTTATAGCTGCTTTCTCTGAGAAGGATTTTCTCTCCTCATCTTCCCCTCTGGTCACAGGTTTGAAGCCAAAAGTGAGAAATGAGTGTCACAGGATTGAGGAGCAAATGTCCACTGGACATGCCAGTTCTGTCACTTAACATTGAGCTGCAGTGAATTTACTGTCTCAGGATGAGAGGACTGAAAGCTGGAGTGATCCTCATACTGTCTGCATTGCTCATTTTGCCTTAAAGTTATCTATAATTATGAGTGATTCGTGTCTCCTACGTTAATTATCTAGAGAACACTAGAAGCATCTTCATGTTTCTGTTTTCTCTAGTACCTCTCGACATTTAGTCTATAAGTTTGTATGGAGTGGTTCCTAGGGGAATCCCTGAGGAAAGCTACTTGAAGCCTCCTCAGGAGATCACCATTCAAAGCCAGTCCTTGAAGGAATTTCTGTGAGAATCTTGTCTCCAATACACCACCAGAAACCAGAAACGGAGCAGTGACCTGGAGAGTAGAGCTCCAGTTTTGAGAGAGAAAGTCGAGCAGGAGATACAGGCCAGACCAGGCAGAAAAGCCTGGGACTTGCTTATGGTACAGGACTGTGTCTGTATATGATGCACATTGAAGCTCTCAGAAGCCTTTATTTACATTTTATTATGAGACCAATGCAGGAACAGTCACAAATCATTCAGGGTAAAAGAAGATCAGAGTGTATAGAAATAATCGGTATTCAGAAAATTACACTAGAGGACACAAACTGTATCATACTTAGGTAAAAACTACGATTAAGAAAAAAAGATGAGGGGACTGGGAATGTGGATTAGTGAGAGAGTGCTTGCCTAGCATGCAAGAAGTCCTGTGTTCTATTCTTCAGTAGCACATACACAGAAAAAGCCAGAATTGGTGCTGTGGCTCAAGTAGTAGAGTGCTAGGGAAAGTGCCCAAGCTTTGAGTTCAACCCAAGAAATGTCAAAGAGATAGCTATGTAGGTAGGTAATTAGGTAAGTAGGTAAATAGATAGATAGATAGATAGATAGATAGATAGATAGATAGATAGATAGATAGATAGATAGATAGATAGATAGATAGATAGATAGATAGATAGATAGATAGATAGATAGATAGATAGATAGATAGATAGAAGGTAACAATTCCCAGTCATGAGGCCTTCTACAGTGTGCCAGGCCACCAGCATTGCCTTCACACAACCACAAGGTAGGAAGACTGTCTCTGTCGCACTTCTCAGGCAGCAAAGGGCCCCAGAGCCAAGAAGACAAAGCCAGGTTCTAACTCAGTTGCTTGGAAACAGAAGAGAAATGGCCCGGCCTCTACTTGGAATGGGGATTTCTATTAATGATGTGGAGAATGAAGGAAGGAGAAAGGACTGGCAGAAGTAGAAGAAGGGCCTTCAAAACTGACAGATGGAGAGTCAAAAACCCACTCCCTAAGACCAGAGAGCAGGTTTTTTCTAGTCTCTTCCTCCCATCTCCCACACTAAACTAACTCTCTCTATTGGTAACCTAAAGATAGCCTGAGGCTCCCTTCACCTGAGGAAGGAAGGTTAGTCATTGTTTGAAGAGGCTGAGAAAAGCTTGACCCTGGTGAAATTCTAACAAATGTTTCAGTTTTCCCCACATTGGTGACTGTGCCTGGAATGAATGAAGTGGTTTTGCAGCTCACTTCCCTGTTGAGTGTGTACATTCTGCCTCCTAATCCTACAGGCCTAGGTCTCTGCAACTAGCCTGGCTTTTAAAACTGTTTTCTGTCCTTCAAATTCAGTGTTACACTGGAGTTCTTTGGGATAGCCAGGCTTGAATCCTGACAACTTCATTTGAACCTTGGATGGGTCAATGATGTTTCTTTCCTTCTATAGCTTGAGAACTCTAAGAACATTCAGAGTGAAAGTAACGTCTCATAACCAAGGAAACCTAAGAAGCTGTTGAACATATGACCTTTCAAAAGTGGAAGTCAGAGTGTCATAGACTTTCCTGACCTTGTTGGCTTCACCCTGTGATCCTCAGACCTCAGGCTCCTGAGCTAGGGTGATGGGTGTGAGCTACTGGTGCTCTGCTAGGTTCAGAACTGTAATGACATTGATAATACAAGTCAACTGCTTATCTCAAAGGGCTTGGAGACCATATTAAGCCTTTCAACATTGGACCTTTCAGATCCCTTTAGCACACAGGGTTATAATGCTAGAGACAGAGAGACTGGGCATATGAATGTGCTATACTTGAGCCTTAAGCTCTGATTCCAATTCTGGTGTACATCAGCGTTCATTTTCCAGAGAATGTTCTCCTAATTAGCAAATAGGAAAAGTACTTTGATTAACCCTTATTTTTACCAGTTGTGTGTCTTATATCAAGCCTGGACCCTGTCCCTGAGCAATTCAGCTCAAAGCTAACACTCTACCACTTGAGTCACAGCGCCACATGGGATTTTTTTCGGTGGTATCTTGGACATAAGAGTCTAATAGGCTTTCCTTGCCTAGGCTGTCTTTGAACTATGGTCTTCAAATCTCAGCATCCAGAGAAGCTGGGGTTCCAGGTGTGAGCCACCGCCATCTGGCCTATTGTTTTTGAGAGTCCTGGTGCTTCTTTTTTTCAAGGCTAGCACTCTATCATTTGAGCCACTCCATTGCATCTGGCTTTTTCTGAGTATGTGGCACTGAAGATTCAAATCCTGGTATTCATGCATGTTGAGCGAGATCTTTCCACTAAGCAACATTTCTAGGCTTGCCCTTACAATTGTATCCCACAACTTGCCTGTCCTCAAGAAAAGGATTCTAAGTATAAATGATTAAAGAAATGCCTATAGGAAGCTGCTCAAAGATAAAAACACAAAGCTCATTCTTGCGAGATTCTCTAAACATGCAAATGCCTCCATTTAATTATGTATCATGTTTCAACACAAAAGTTTTAATGAAAAATGAGTCAATGTCCTAAATTATTTTGTATAATTATATGATAGATGTGCAAAATATAATAAATATTATGTGTATAATAATACTAAATAAAATAAATAAATGAATGAATCAAATAAAAAATAAAATAAATACAAAATCAATAATAAAAATCATAATATGTAATAAACATATATATGTAAGTATATATCCTATATTACACATGTATAGAGATATCTTTTCCATTACAGGGCCTTCATTCAGGCCATGGGAACTCTAGCCTGAATTTCTTTTCCTCAAGGACACTGAGCTTCGCCTTCACCCATGGTGCAAATGAGTTACCTAGATGGTGAGATCAAATCCCACAAACGATAGAAATATTGGTCCAGTTCCAAGACAGTGACTTAATTTTTTAATGGAAGCAGTTATGTTTATTAAGTTACATACTGAACATTAAAAACAAAGCAGTTTAGAATTTTGTACAGCTATTCAGACGTCCTTCCCTTACTCCCAAAGTGCTTCTCTGAACACTACATTGTTTCTTTTTTTGTACGTTTTTTTATAGTAAAAATGTTGTACAGAGGGGTCACAGTTACATGAGCATGGTCATGAGTATATTTCCTATTGAGCATTGTTGCCTGCTCCTTTGTTTTCCCCCTACCATTGCTTCCCTCCCATCTCGACAACTACTCCCCCTGCCAAGCTCAGTGACTTAACTTTTTAGTTTTGGCTTAACACGGAGTTTCAACTCAAGTAGTGGCAAATCTGCACTTTCCTCATGTTGCTACAGACTTACCAAGATCCTGAGGTCAAATCCCAAGCTAGGAAAGAAAACAGAGAAATTCCAAACCAGGGAGCTTTATTTTCTTTAATTTAGTTAAATAATTAATTAATTTTTTCTTTTTTTTTTTTGGCCAAACGTGGGGCTTGAACTCAAGTCGTGGCAACTCTGCCTCAGCTTGGAGCACTCTAGGCTGGGTGCTGCCTCGGGACCTGTATCCAATCCTGGAATCGTAGACCCAGAGGGCTTGCAGGAAAAAAAAAAGTGGGATAGCATGAAAAGTGGCAAGCTGCAGAGGGCTGGGGGTTTTATATTTTTTTTCTTTGCACGGTGACCATCCTGGGTCTGAATGAGACAGACGGCTGCAAAGTGGAAATGACCTGCCATATCTGAAGGCTGGCGCGCTATCAGGGAACCCATAGGCCAACCTGTCAACAAGTGTGACACCTGTTTTCCTTTCCTGGGAGAGTCCTGGGTGTCAGGCATGATTGAGAACACATCTACAAATCTAGATGCTATGTGATAGGATGTAAACAATATAATACATAGTTAGGTATCATCACAGTCAATAAAATAAATGGTAAATAAATGAGTAAAACAAAAATATAATGAATAACCACCACAAACATTATATAGGCTGAACGTCTGTATGGAAGTTCAATCCTATCTTTAAAATGTATTTAAGTCGTATGTTTTCCAGGGCTGGAGCTTGAATTCATGCCTAGGGAACAGGCCTGACTTTTTGGTCTTCAAACAGGGTGAGCTTCCCCTTTCCCCACAGTGCAACAGAGTTACCTAGACCCTGTGTTCAAATCCCAGGCCTTGCAGACAAAAAAAAATGCCATACATTCCAAGCCAGGGAGCTTTATTAGCATTTTTAATATGTTTTTAAGTTCACTTCATCTTTATTTGATACATTTTGATTTTACAACACGAGTTTTTCAAAAAATGTGTTCAAACTTTTACATTTCAGCATAGCACATTGGTGTTTTTATTTTGACCATCTGCCATGAAGAGTGAGAATGAAAATAAGGACACTATTTCTCCCTAGATGGTCGGGACAGTTGAATTTATTTCTATTTAGAGTTATTTCTATAATTATAAACTCTCTGCATTTGTGTCATGTTAGTTTTCCTCAGCTCCTAACACGAAATACACTAGGGGATTCCTGATAGCAGAAAAGGTTGGGTTTCTGAATAAAAATTCACTTCTGTGAGGACAGTAGGTAATTGTAAGCATTTTGGGAATAAAATGGATTGTAAAATGAAAAACAAAAACATTGGGACTGGGATGTAGCTCAGTAGTGGAGTATTTGCCTAAAGAACATAAGACTCTGGCGGAAAAGTTTCCTAAAGCTTAGAATGTTAGAACTTTATGATCTGTATGAACAAACTTTTTTTTTTTGGTTGTAGGCCTGAACTCAGGTGTTATCACTGTAGGCTTCAGTTCAAAGGGAACGATCTACTGCTTGAGTCACAGTGCTACTTCCGGTTTTCTAGTGGTTTACTTGAGATAGGAGTCTCATGAACTTTCCTGTCCAGACTGGCTTTGAACTGCCAATCTCAGATCTCAGCCTCCTGAGTAGCTACGATTATAGGCATGAGCCACCTGTACCAGGCACGTAAACAAACTTCTTAAAGATTGATTCTGTGAAAAGAAACTTGGAATACAATTTTAGTATAAATAACTTATAATGCCATGGTTAAGGCACTAATTCAGAAGTATTTATTCATTGGCTGGTTTCTTAGTTTATTTAAAGGTATATTATATATATATATATATATATATACATTATTAATATATATATACATATATATTATTAAAAACATAGATTTTAAGTGTACGTAAGAGCATATGTGCTCATATAAAGTTATACAACTGCACAAGCTTCATTTTTTTTCCCCATTTGGTTGGTACCATAAATTAGGTGGGATTTTTGTACTGATGTTTTGTTCTCTGTTTTTGGAAGATTTCTCTCCCTTTTATCCTTCCGCCCCCCCCTCCCCTCCCTGCACTTGAACTCAGCTTGCTCTTTCTTGGCTTGGTTGTTCATAGCTGATTTTCTATCACTTCAACCACACCTGTAGCCGGGCTTTTTTCCAGTTAATTGGAGATGATTTCTCTCAGGCTTTTCTGCCTTCATTGGCTTTGAAATTTCATCTTCCAGTTCTCAGACGCCTGAGTAGCTAGGATTACAGATGTGAGCCATTGGGGTGCCTAGGAATAAATTAGACTTTGGTTGGTGTATTCTTTCTGTTGTTCTAAGCATGGGATCATCTACTATAGAATTTCTGTGAATGTCCTGGGTATGAAGTAAGATATATAATACATATGCAAATCTGTATAGTTCTCATAAGATGTAATGAATTTAATACGTGTTATAAGTGTAGTAATAGTCAATAAATATAATGAATGAATAATACAAAAATAAATACACTCAAAGCAATATGCAAGTAAACATAAATATGTAGATATTCATCATTTTTTCAAATGTGGATGAATATTACTTAACAAGGCTGGGGATTGAATTCAGGCCTAGGGAACAGGCCTGAATTGCTTGTATTCAAAGAGGGTAGTTTCTCTATCCTCCACAGTGCATTAGAGTTTCCCAGACTCCAAGTTAAAATCCCAGGCCTGGAAGAAAAAAAATGAGCAAGAATTCCAAGCCAGGGAGCTCCATTAGTATTTTTATTTTTTTAAAAATTTTTAAATTTATTTTATTTTATTTTTTATATATTTTATTACAGTTTTATTTTATTTAATTTATTTATTCATTTATTTTGTCAAGCACGGGACCTTGAACTCAGGTTGTAGCAACTCTGCCTCAGCCACCATCATCCTAAGCTGGGATGATGCAGCTTCTGATCCTAGGCCTCAGGGGCTGACAGTAAAACAAATTGAAAACGGCACCAAAAAATTGCCACAAATTGAAGACAGTCGACAGTTTCTCGGTTTTCCTTCCTTGCATGGTGACCATCCCGGGTCCAAATGACACGGCTGCAACCTGTAGGTCACCTGGCATTGCTGAAGGCTGGCTTGCTGGCAGTGAAGCCATAGGGCAATCTGGACACGTAGGCCCTGAGTTTGAATCCTTGTCATGCCACTTACAAAGGGCTGGAGAGCCTAAGAAACTATTGCCTGTCCATAGGTACACCAGAGGAATGTGATGTGTCATGGTTGGATGAGTAGTTTGTCAATTAGTCTAACATAAAATTAAGCCCAGTATTCACAAGATGTGGATTGATTTTATTTTATAGTTTCATAGTTTAGTATGCATTGAAAGATTATGTGTGTGTGTGTGTGTGTGTGTGTGTGTGTGTGTGTGTGTGTGTGTGTGTGTGTATGTGTGTGTTTTGTCAGTAGTGGGGCCTGAAATCTGGGCCTGGGAACTCTCTCTCAGCTTTTCAGCTCAGGGCTAGTGCTTTAACATTTGAGACACAGCACCATTCCTGGCTTTTTATGATCATGTTGTGCTGGGGAATCGAACCCGGGGCTCATGCATGCAAGATAAGCACTCTCCCAGTGAGCCACCTTCCCAGCCCCTAAAAGAATACTATTGATTAAATAGAATTCTCACTACATACCTGTGAATCACTAGGAAGGTAGTATATGTCATTTAATACTAGAAAGACATCACTGGCAGTATCTAATTTTCTAAATATATATTTATTTGTATACTGCTGTCTGCATAGAAAGGTTTTGCTATTTTGACCAAACCTGTATCTCGATCCCAGGTCCTGGGATCCACCTCGCATCTCAATGTGCTAGAGGCTGTCATGCTGACAAACACCCATTCATGAATAGGGGCTTCTAGGCCCTCAGTTCAGGCCCCAGCATTGCCAAAAATGTCTTCTTGGAGTAAGATTCAAAGTGTGATACCTGTTTTCCTTTTCTGTGCAAGTGCTGTGTATCAGGTATGATGTATATAATATTTCTGCAAAGCTAAATGCTATGGAATAGATTTGAATGAATGTAATAAATGTTATAGGAGCACTCACAGTCAGTCCATAAATAAATGGTAAATAAATAAATGAATAATAAAATATCATGAATCATTCTAACAAACACGATATGAACTGAATATATGGATGTAAGTATAAATCATATAATAAACATGTCTATATATGTTATGTTCTCCAGGGTTGGGGCTTGAATTCAGGCCTAGTTAACAGGTTTGAATTGCTTGTCTTCAAGGGAGGAGAGCTTCCCTTTCCTCCCTCCTCCACCCCAGGCAATGCATCAGAGTTACCCAGATCCCAAGGTGACATCCCTGGCCTGGCAGACAACAAAATGGCATGAAATCCAAGACAGGGAGCTCCAGTATATTGTTAATTAATTAAGTTATTTATTGCTAAGCACGGGGCTTGAACTCAGGTGGTGCAGCCTCTGGATCCACAGCCATCCTGGGTCCTAGGCCTCGGGGGCGGACAGGAAAACAAAATGAAAACACCACCCAAAAAAGCTGCAACCACAGAAGGTCAGCAGTGTCTGTTTTTCTTCCTTGCACGGTGACCATTCTGAGTCTGAATGACATGGCTGTAGGTCACCTGGCATTGCTGAAGGCTGGCAGGCTGGCAGCGAAGCCATAGGCCAACCTGGACACTAGGCCCTGAGTTCGAATCCCGATCATATCACTTAAAAGGGGCTGGAGAGCCTAAGAAATTATTGCCTGTCCATAGGAACACCAGAGGAATGTGATCAATGCCTTGGTTGGATGAGTAGTCCATCAATGAGTCTAGCATAAAATTAGACCCAATAATCCAGGACACGGATTGATTTTAATTCATAGTTTATTATGCATTAAAAGAATGCTATTGGGGGCTGGAAAGGTGGCTCAGTGGTAGAGTGCTTGCCTTGCATGCCTGAGGACCTGGGTTTGATTCCTAAGCACCACATAAGCAAAAAGAAAAAAGCCAGAAGTGGAGCTGTGGCTCAAGTGGTAGAGTGCTAGCCTTGAGCTGAAGAGCTGAGGGACAGCGCCCAGGCCCAGAGTTCAGCCCCCACGACCAGACCCAAAGCAAAAAAAAAAAAAAGAATACTATTGATTAAATGGAATCCTCACTAAATACATGAAAATCAGTAGGAACGTAGTATATATCATTGAATACTAAATCAACACTTCTGGCACTACTTAACTACCTAAATTTATATTTATTTATATACCATCATCATCATAGAAATTTACTGCTATTTTGTCCAAAACTGGGGCTTGATCCCAGGTTCTCGGATCCACTTGGAAGCTGAATGGCCTAGAGGCTGCGGTGCTGACGCTCACCCATTCATGAATTGGGCCTCTCAGGCCTTCAGATCAGGTCCCATCATTGCCAAAAATTTCTTTGCGGTGCTGACGCTTACCCATTCATGAATTGGGCCTCTCAGGCCTTCAGATCAGGTCCCATCATTGCCAAAAATTTCTTCCTGGTGTAAGATTTCAAGTGTGACACCTGTTTTCCTTTTTTGTGCAAGTTCATAATATGTCTGCAAAGTTACATGCTATGGAATAGATGGGAATAAATGTAATAAATGTTTTAGGTGCACTTACAGTTCATAAAATAAATGCTAAATAAATCAATCAATAATAAAACCTAATGAGTCACTCCAACAAACACAATATAGACTGAATATATAGATGTAAGTATAAATTATATATTTAACATGTCTATAAATTTTTATGAGGTGTTGAATTCAGGCCTAGGGAAGAGTTTAGTTCATGCATGATTCTCATAGGAAGTGATAGGCAAGACGTATGGCACAAAGATTATTTTTAATTAAGAGTTCATGAAGTGTGACAATAAGAATCACATTCAGGAACTGGAGACAATGGGAAAGATCCAAGAATCAGTACTCATATGTTAGATAGGATTCCAACACAGCCCACCACATCTCCTACTCTATGCAAATAGGTATTTGTTAGCATACTAGATTCAGCTTATGAATGGATGAATATTGTGCCGCCGGGGATTGATCTCAGGTCCCAGGTATGACCTACCACCTTCGTTGCTCACAGGCCAGTATCCTCACCTAGACCCTTTTTCCAATTGGGCCTGCTAAACTCTTAGTTCAAAACCCAATACTGCCAAAAGATGAAATCTGATGTGAGAAGCCCATCGATCCACCTGTTTTCCTGTCCTCTGAAAGTCCTGGGTCTCAGGGAAGATGGAGAATTCTATATAGGCAACTCTATAGCCATGGGAATAGGTTGTCATCTGTGTCAGCACAGTTATGTCTGTCATCATACTCAATAAAACACAAAATGCATCCATGACTAAGACACACAATAAAAAGAGTGACTACACTGAACACATGATGCATTCCACACATGTATGTAAATAGAGATCCTATGTGTAAAATAGGTGGGTATATTATTTTTGCCAGTGCTGGGGCTTCAAATCAGACCCTGCAACCTGGCCTGATATTGTAGTCTTCAAGGATGGTGAGCTTCCCTTTCCCCCACAGTGCTATAGATTTACCCAGAGTTGAGTTATAATCCCAGCTGTGGCAGAAAAATGGTGCAAGTTCTGAGCCAGGGTTCTTTTTTATTATTATTATTACCAAGGAAAGGATTTGAACTAAGTTTGTGGTAACTCTTCTTCAGCTTCAATCATCTTAGGTTGGCGGGCTGCCATTGGCCCATAGCCGATTCTGGGATCCAAGGCCCTGGAGTTTTGCAGGAAAACACACACACACACACACACACACACACACACACACACACACACAGAAAATAAGCCGAAGGATGGATTTTTTACATTTTGTTCCTTTCCACGGTGACCATACTGGGTCTTAATGAAATGCCTACAAATGTTTCTTCACCTTGCATTGGTGAAAGCTAGTGGGATATTGGGGAAGCGATAGGCCCATGCAGCAATGTAGGCCGAGTTTGAGTCCTGGTCCTGACACCTACCAATGGGGAGAATTCCCAAGAGACTCGTTCCTGTGCATCGAAATACCAATGGAATGTGAGCAAACTCATGATTGAATGAGAAGTTTCTGCGTGCAACAGACTAGTCTAAAATTAAACGCAATGATCCTAGGATGCTGATTGATCTTAATGAATAGTTTATTAAGCATGAAAAGAATCCTATTCCTTCATTGGTGGCATAGTAACTACATAAGAGTTGGTAGGAACATAGTTGATAGGTAGATGTCTCTGGCACTCTATACAAATATATATATTTATTGGTATACTACCACCTGCCTATCCATGTATGGCTATTTTGTCCACCTCTGTGGCTCAATCTCGGGGTCTGGGAACTGCCTGGCAGCTTCCTAAGCTAGAAGTTGCCGTGCTGACACACCCATTCATGAATTGCATCTGCTAGGCCCTGAGTTCAGGTCCCAGCACTGCCAACAATTGCATCGTGGAGTAAGAAGCCTAGTGTGACACCTGTTTTCCTTTTCTCTGAGAGTCCTGGGTGTAAAACTACCTTTAACTTATGAAGAGATGACTGCTGTGTGCCGTCCCCCCACCACCCCTTACCTAAGGGCTCCATCTCAAGTCCTGGGAAAGGCCTTGCTCATTAGTGGCTCACAGGCTGGTGTGCTAACATGGACCCATTTGTCACTTGGGTCTGCTAGGCCCCGAGTTCAGATCCCAGCAGTGCCAAAATTCACCCTGATGTCAGAAGCCAATCGTTGCACCTGTTTTCCTTTCCTGTGCAAGTCGTGGGTCTCAGTTAGAATGGAGAATGCATGGGCCACCCTGTGGCCATAGGAATAGGTTGTTATCCATGTCAGCTCAGTTATACTTGTCATCATATACTAAATAAAATACATGATACATCCATGAATAGCATACAAAATAGAATAATTCCACTAAATGCACAATGTAGTCCACACACAGATGTGAATATATATCCCATGTTTAAATGATCCAATCAGGACTATTGTGGCCTCCCTGGGGCTTGATCTCTGTTCCTGGGAAAGGCCCAGCTCCTTAGTGGCTCACATGCTGGTGTGTTCACCATGACCCATTCACCAATTGGGCTTGCTAGGCCTTGAGTTCAAATCCCAGCACCTTGATGTGAGAAGCCAATTGATCCACCTGTTTTCCTGTCCCATGAAAGTCATGGGTCTCAGCAAGGATGGAGAATTCTATATAGACAACTCTATAGCCATGGGAATAGGTTGTCATCCATGTCAACACAGTTATGTCTATCACCATACTCAATAAAATACACAGTACATACATGAATAACACACAAAATAAAAAGAATAACTACACTGAATGCAAGATGCATACCACTCCTGTAGGTAAAGAGAGATCCTATGTTTAAAAAAGGTGGGCTTGTTATTTTGTCCAGTACTGGGGCTTCAAATCAGGCCCTGGACCAGGCCTAACATTCCAGTCTTCAAGAATGATGAGCTTCCCTTTCCCCCAAAGTGCAACAGAGCTACTCAGACATCAGTTCACATCCCAGCACTGACAAAAGATTAATTCTGTTGTCAGAAGCCAGTCGTTGTACATGTTTTCCTCTCCTGCGAAAGTACCGGGCCTCAACTAGGATGTAGAATGCATAGGCAACCCTATAACCATTGGAACAGGTTGTCATGCATGTCAGCACAGTTATACCTGACACCATACTCAGTAAAATACACAATAACTCCATGATTTAGACACAAAATAAGGAGAAAAAGTGCACCGAATGCAAGATGCTGTCCACACATGTATGTAAATATAGATCCTGTGTTTAAATTATGAATTTCTTATTATTTGGCCCTCCCTGGTACTCGGTGTCAGGTCTTGGGAATGGCCTATCTCCTTCATTGCTCACAGGCTGATGACCCTTGACCCTTTCCCCAATTGGGCCTGGTAAGCTCTGAGTTCAAATCCCAACACTGCCAAAAGATGAATCCTTATGTGAGAAGCCCATCGATTCACCTGTTTTCCTGTCCTGTGAAAGTCCTGGGTCTCAGCTAGGATTGAGAATACATAGGAAACCCTATAGCCATGACAATAAGTTGTCATCCACGTAAGCACTGCTATATCTGTCACCTTACTCAGTAAAATACACAATACTTTCATAAGACAGACAATAATGAGAAGTACACCAAATACAAGTTGCTGTCCACACATATATGTAAATATAGATCCTATGTTTAAATTATGAATTTATCACTATCGTGGCCACCCTGGGGATCAATGTCAGTTCCTGGGATTGGCCTAACTCCTTTGTTGCTCACAGGCTGGTGTGTTCACCGTGAACTATTTGCCAATTGGTCCTGCTAGGCAGTGAGTTCAGATCCTAGCACTATCAACAATTGGGTCATGGAGTAAGAAGCTAAGTATGAAAAATTTTTTCCTTTTCTCCGAGAGTCCTGGGTGTCAGGCATGATGAAGAACACATCTACAAATTTAGATGCCATGTAATAGGATGTCATCAATGTAATAAAGGCAATGGGTGTCATCACTGTAAAATCAATAGTAAATAAATGAATAAAACAAAAAGTACAAGGAACAACCACACCAAACGTGTATGGACTGAGCATCCATAGGTAAGTACAAATCCAGTCTTTACAATGTATATAAATAGTATGTTTTCCAAGGCTGGAGCTTGAATTTTGGCTTAGAGTACAGGCCTGATTTTCTTATCTTCAAGTACAGTGAGCTTCCCCTTCTTCCACAGTGCTGCAGATTTACCCAGATCCTGACTTCAAACACAAAGCCTGGCAGATAAATGGAGCGAATTGCAAGCCAGGGAGCTAATTTCTTTTAATTTTTTTTGCTCAGCAGGGGGCTTGAACTCAGGTTGTGGCAACTCTGCCTCAGCTTCGATCATCCTATGCTAGGGTGCAGCCACTGGACCCACAGCAGATCCTGGGATCCTAGACACCCAGGCCTTGTGTGGCAAAAATATACAGAAAAATGCGGTGAGATGGCCTTTTTATGTTTTCTTCCTTTGCACGGTGACCCTCTTAGGTCTGAATGACACTATTGCAAAGGGTACTTCACCTTGCATTGCTGAAGCTTGGCATACTATTGGGGAAGCCATAGGCCCATGTGGCAATGTAGGCCCTGATTTCGACTCCCCGTTCTGACACCAATCAATGGCAGGAGATACTAAGAGACTCTTTCCCATCCATGGGAATAACAAGGTAATGTTATCAATGTCACAGTTGAATTAGTTGATCATGAATGATGCTCTTATAAGGTCAGACGCATCATTTAAGGAGAATGATTTTATTTAATATTTATGAAGCATTAAAAGAATACTGTTACTTACAGGAATGCAATAATTTCAAGATATTGATTGATTTAATTAATAGTTTGTTAAGAATGAAAACAATAACATTAATTACATGGAGGCATAATAAATACCCAAGAATTGGTAGGAATGTAGTCTATATAACTAAATAATGTATAGACATCTCTGGCACTCTATAAAGATATATATTTATTAGCGTACTACCATCTGCATGTCAATCAGTTCTTATTTTGTCAACCGCTGGGACTCAATCTCAGGTACTGGGAACTGCCTGTCGGCTCAATTTGCCACAAGATGGCATGCTGACACTCACCCATTCATGAATTAGGCCTTGCAGGCTGTGATTCAGATGCCAGCATTCCCCAAAAATGGATCGTGTAGTAAAGAAGCTGATGGTGACACATGTTTTCCTTTTCTGTGAAAGTCCTGGGTGTCAGCTATGAAGTGCAATATATATACAAAACTATATCCTATGTAATCAATGTATGCATTGTTCTATGTGTCATAATAGTCAATAAAATAAGCAGTCAATACATGAATAAAACAAAAATAAAATGAATAACTACATTGAATGCAATATGGAGTCAACATATGTATATAAATATAAATCAGATATTTAAAATGTACACAAATAGGATGTTTTCTAGTGGTAGGCATCGATTTCAGGCCTAAGGAGCAGACCTGAATTTCTTGAATTCAAGGAGGCAAGCTTCCCCTTCCCACACAGCGCAACAACAGTGTTACCCAGACCATGAGTTCAAATCCCAGTCCTGGCAGAAAAAATGGCATCTCCATGCTATGTGATGCCCAATTCTTAGGTATTTCATTTGGCCTCCATTTAATGAATGTGATTGTTTAAATGCTTCATAAAGTATTAATTATAATTGACCAGTGTCCTATAATATAATTGTGCATAATTTTATCCTTGAACCATTCAAGAACTACCCATTTAATCATGACATACATCACATTCCATTGGTAATCGTATGAATAGGAATGAGTTTCTTAGGATTTCCTGCCATTTGGAGGTGGCTGGACCAGGATTCCAACTGTGGGCTCCAGCTCCTACCACTTAAACCTGAGGATAGGGAACTCACAGGTCTGTCCAAGAACATCAGTAAGACCAATGATTAGGCAGGCACCAGTGGCTCTCAGCAGTCCTCCTTGATACTTACCAAGCTGTGATAGAATCATGGTCAAAGTCACCCTAGGCAGGAAAGTCCTTGAGACTCCTGTCCAACTTGTGCCAACAAAATCAGAAGTAAAGCGGTGTGGCTCCATTGGTAAAAGGCTAGCCTTGATCAAAAGCAGCTCACAGACTGTGCCCAGATCCTAATTTCAAGGTCTGGGACTGGGAACAAACAGACATACACAACAATCTGTGCAGCCATCCAGCTAAAGCCGGTCACCCTCTTGTCCCCAACTGGATTGGACATAGTTCCTGGGAAAGGAGCTGCTCTCATCTTGACTTCACCCATTCTGCCTGCATCACAGGATTCCAGCCACACCCCCATTCTTTCATGGTTCTTTCTGACCAATGCGATACAAGAATGATGGCCACACCACATTCCATGCTGCCCAGTAGCACTGGGATTCCCTCTGTTGGTTGACACCACTACCAGCAGTTGAGAAAGGTAGAGGTGGCTGAGTGATGAGCAAGGGACTCGAGGCCTAGGAGGAGAGGCATTGCTCAGGCCCACCATGTGCCTGCCTGTGCCCCGGTCCCCTCCCCCCCTTCCCAGTGGCACAGCATTTCAAACTTGGTGCTGCTGGCTCAGACACATGTTGCCTCTTGGATTCCTCAGGCAATGGTGCAATGGTGCGCCACCAGCCAGCTTTTGGCCCTGACCTGGTTCTGGCCACCCTGTCCTCTGCTCTGGGCCTGAGTGTCTACCATGCCACTACCATTGCTGCTCACCCCACCTGGAGCCACTGCCAACAGCTTTTGCCAACAGCACATGTTAGTGGAGGCCACACAGACCCACACCCTGTGACCCCATATTACTCCCCCTCCTGACCAAGACCTGCGCCTCCTCTGTGCCCCACAGTCTGGCCCACCCCCTGCCACAAATGTGCCCCAGGGGTGGGGGTGAGTGTTGACCCAAGGATCCCATCCCCATCCCCAGTGTCTAGTGTCCCAGGAGACGGGGAGATGCATGGTTGGGTGAGGAGCGGGTGCCACAGTGCCCCTGGCCTGGAGCAGTGGGAGCCACACAGCCGCACATCCGCTCCCTTCCTCTCCCTGGTGGCTTTAGTCAGAGGTGGGGAACAGCATATCCACACCTGCCTTCTGGGGTCTTTTCCTTTTTTCTGGGGATGGGAGGTGTTGGATACAGAAAATAGACCCCTCTTGTTATGTGAACCCTTGTCCTCTGTGCTCGGTTATCCTTTCACCTGAAGACAGAGACAGAGAGAGAGAGATCATCTTTCTCCTGGTACAGCCTGACTGTGCTCAGGTGAGTGATCTGTTGGCAAATTGCAGGTGCTGCATGGATGAGTCTTCCGTCACTGGTCTGGATATGTTTGTGTGTGTGTGTGTGTGTGAGTGTGTGTGTGTGTGTGTGTGTGTGTGTGTAGAAGTGGGTTGTAACAAGGAGGGTGAATGCTTTGGTAACTTCTATCTGCTATCTTTGGGGCATGCATGGGCTTCATAGCTGAGGTCTGGGGGCCTGGAACGGTGAGATGCTTCAAGGGGACACAACACTGTTAAATAAAAAGAACAAGAGATCTGTGTACCCTGGAGCTGTGTACTCCCTTGGGTCTGGTTGGTGGCAGTGGGAGCTTGGGAGGACCTAGAAGTGCAGCCTGCAGGGTCTGGCTTCCCAGAGGGACAGAGAGTATGAACAACACTTAGAAAGATATGAGTCCTGCTATTATGGAGTGCAACAGCATAGGTCAGGCTCTGGGTCTTCTCATCATGACGTCTGATGGGTGAATCCAACCCTATTTTAAATCTTTAGCTGTGATCTTCAGATCTCAACCTCCTGAGTACGTTGGATAATAGGCATGAGCCTCTGGCACTGGGACTCTGCTTCTTTTTGGTATGATAGGCTTTGACCTCAAGGCCTTAGGCTTGCCAGTCAGGTCTTCTACCAGCTTTTCTGTCTTGGGCATTACTGAGTTGGAGACTTAATATATGCTCAGGCTGGGGTGGATCACAATCCTCCTATCTGTGACAGGCATGAGCCACCAGGCCAGGTACTCTATAGTTGGGATGGTAGATGTGTAGAGCCATGCTCAGTCAATGGTTTAGATGGATTGTCCCAAACTCAGTCCATGGCAGCCCATTTTTGACCACAGGTGAAGCTCTGGATTGGGCTTCAACCAATGGACTTCAATCTCCTCATGGGACAGTTGTGAGGAAACAAGGGATTAATACAGAGGGATCGCTGGAGCAGGGCCAGGCACAGAGAGAGTGGCCATCAGATACGGTTCTTGGCAGTTCTGTAAGTATATGACAGGAAGATACCCAGAAAGATCTCAGATGGTGTGTATTATTGATGTTGTGACAGGTATGGGATTATGAAACAAAACATGACTCTCTTTCTTTAATACTCAATCCTCATCAGGAACAGGACCCTTCACTTTGTTCAGTTTTGAAGCTGGGCATACTGAGGCACAGAGAACCTGGGTGGCCTACTCATCACTCCCAGCTGACAGGAAATTCGGCCTGACTTCTCTGCCATGCTCCCTAAGACAATGGGTATTATTCAGTCTACTTCTTGTGGTGGGAAGTCCACTTCTTTTCAGTTGTGGGGCTTGAACTTTGGGCCTGGGAGAGCTCCCTGAGCTCCTCAGCTCAAAGCTAACACTCTACCACTTGAGTCACAGCACCACTTCCAGTTTTCTGGTGATTCTTTGGAGATAAGAGTCTCACAGGTGTTCCTGCCCAGGCTGGCTATAAACCACAATCCTCATATCTCAGCCTCCATTGTACTTAGGATAATAGGCCTGAGCCAAAAGCACCTGGCTTAAGTGAAATTATGGCCTTCTTTCTTTTTTTTTCTCTCTCAGGAACTGATTGAGTGGGTGCTAGAGGAGGTGGCCCAGAATCCCCAATGTGGTTGGAACCAAGGTTCCTCTCTCATTCTGGAGGTGGGCTGTGGGTCAGGAGCTGTCTCACTCAGTCTGTTGTACCAGCTCCATGAGGTAAGTCCCTCTGTGCCCTGGCTAGACCGTGATAGTTATTCATTGTCCATTTAGCCTTCCTGGATTTAGCACTGTGTTCAATGCCCTTTTCTAGCAAAAATTTCAGGCTAAAATTATGATACATAGTTACGGAATGAAAATGTAATGCCATCTTAAGAGAGTCCATTTAGGGTTCTGGGAATGCAACTTCATGGTATGGTGATTGCCTAGCATGCATGAAACCCTGGGTTCAATACCAAAGTAACACATAAACTGAAATAGAAACACTGGAAGTTGTCCTGTGCCTCAAGTGGTAGAGGATTAGAATTGAGAAAAAAAAAAGCTGAGGAATAATTCCCAAGTGCTGAGTTTCAGCCCCAGGGCTGCCAAAACAACAGCAACAACAACAATGAACATTTAGTTAGTAAATGCAAAATAGAGAACCCAAACTTGGAATATATAATTGTTCCTTCCATACTGATACTTGACAATAGTCCCTAATTCATGTACTTTACCTATGTTAGGATACTGTGTTGAAAAAAAAAAAGGTTTGTTCATTACATCAGGGCAATTGATGCCAGGAATGTGCTTAGATGTTAGGTGAAGACTAATTTTTGAAATTCAAAGATTCCAGGCTTTTGAGTGGGATTACTGCTAGTCACAATGAGAAGGGTAGTCTAAGTGAGATTTTGAAAACTTTTTGGCCATTCATGGCACCAAAAAGGCAGAGGCTAATTAACAGCTGTGACAGAAGAGAAGGAATAAGTCCAGATGGAAGGAAAAAAATGCTAGTAACTAAGATATATCAGAAATAGTTCTAGGGAACCATTTTTGGTTATTGAAGAACTAGTTATCAACTAGGCTTATTCCTCATTGCCTTTAGCATTCTAAATCTATTAGGCTAGTTCTTAATCTCTGTGTGATAAATGTATCTCCTTCTATGCTGTTCTTTCATATCTGACCTCCTTTCCTTTCTAAAAATCTGTCTTTCTATATTTCTCTATGAACATTTCCTAATACTAAATACACCTATACAGATGTCACAGCATGCTAATGTAAGGGTCCCATAGCTCATGAGTCATTAATGTAACAAAATGGAAAAGGAGGACATATTTATTGCTACATCAATTTTTCTGAAAATCTGCAATGTCATCATTTGTTTCAAATTTCCATTCCTTGTCTACATAGTGTTATTCAGTGCAAATAAATGCAAATATGAGCCGGGTGCTGGTGGCTCATGCCTGTAATCCTAGGTACTCAGGAGGTTGAGACCAGAGGGTTGTGGTTCAAATCCAGCCTGGTCAGGAAAGTCCATGAAACACTTATCTTCAATTAGTCACCAGAAACCAGGAAGTGGTGCTGTAGCTAAAGTGGTACAGCACTCAAGTTGAGCTGAAGAGCTGAAAGACAGTGTGCAGGATCAGTGTTCAATCCCCACAGCCAACAAAAAAGTGCAAATATGGCTTTAAGTTTCCCCCAAAGGAATGATGAAGTCAATAGTAATCTTCCCAAAGGATTCAGTGCACCTACTTTTATTGAGTTATTTAAGTTATGACTGAACATATTCTCTTCTTTAAAAATTGTCAAATATTAGCTTTATAGTAAACTTCATCTAATATTTCTTGGTTCAAAAGAGAAGTCCATACAGTTGATGTCACTTAGCTTTCTTACTCTCTTAGTTCAAAGCCAACCCAGGCAGGAGAGTGTCAAACTCTTATCTGTAATTAAACACCAAAAAACCAGATGCGGAGTTTTGGCTCAAGCAGTAGTGTACTAGCTTTGGGGGCAGGTGGGAAAGAAAGACAACTATTCAGGGACAGAGTGCAGCCTCTGAGTTCAAGCCCCAGGACCAGCACAAAGTAAACAAACAAGCAAACAAAAGAAACCCTGGGTATTTCTTTGGGACTCTCCTTAAAGAAGTAGTGGTCTGAGAAGAGGCTTGTTTTGCTGATCATACTCATTGGATCCTGCTTTTTTGAAATATTTATTGCTATGGAAAACTCAGGACCAGACTAAAGGAATTGATAACTGACTCCTGCAACAAGAGAATCATCTCAGGAGTGAAACATCCATCCATAAGACACTTCAAAAACCTCCATATCTTTGTTTCTTTGCAGTAGAACACTTTTAAAACAAAGTTATTTCCTTTTGTTCTATGCTGGCCTTCAAATGGCATATTGTTTCCTTTGTAATACTCTCAACCAGAAGTTTACAGACAAGTTTTATATGAGTAAAGAACACACTCAAAAATTTCAGGGAGAGAGTTTCCTTCAAGCCTTGGATTCTTTTCTTGTACAGTAAAAAGGAAAGCAAAAGTTAACTTGAACTTTGTCATTCCTCTATGTTCAATTCCTCTCCTGAGATCAATTTCCACATCTAGTAACAGTTACTTCCACTTACTTCCAGTAACCATCTATGGTGCTGCTCCAGATAAAGTGAATGTTTTCTGGCTTCATTGAAATAGCACAGGGACACTTTTGGACATGAAGTAACACGTGTTTCAGAGACAACTTAGTAAAGAGAAAATATGAAATGTAAATTGCTTATGAATACTTTATTCATGAGTACATTTTGTTCAAACTTCTTAAGTGCTCTGTAAATTAAGGTTAATTTTAAATGGGAAGAAGGTTCCCAGATCATTTTTTGTGAGTGTATGTGCTGTGCATTAATTTCCCAAGTGTCCTTGAGTTAACAGTAAGAAAAACAATAGCAATAATAGGATAAAGAGAAGTTCTGTGTTTATATATAAGGGTTCAATAAAATATACAAGATTCTACAAATAAGACAATATTGAAACAATAAAGCCAAGTCCAGAATGTAGATTTATGGGAGTGATATAGAGAAAGCATTACTCCTAAGTGGAACATGAAGCATGAGGCCACTTCCTTTCTAAATCAAGCTTGCTAATCCCATAAATTTGTAAAAAGGAGAATGGAAGAATGATTCTGTTCCAATGCAAGTCATATATGAGAAAATGGACTTAACTGGAAAAAATGAGTCCATCGTGAGAGAATAGGAATTATAGTAGCAATGAATCTGTTGGCTAAGATCACATTTCTTTTTCTTTCCTTTTCTTATATTCTTTTTTGTAGTTGTTAGTCATGGTACTTGAAATCTGGGACTGGGCACTGTCCTTCTGCAACGAAGCTCAAGGCTAGTGCTCTTCCACTTGAGCCACAGTGCCACTCCAAGTTTTCTGGTAGTTATTGGAGAAAAGAGTCTCCAGGACTTTCGTACCTGGGCTGGCTTTAAACCCCAATCCTCAGATCTCAACACCACTCAGCTTAGGATCACATTTCTAACAGTGTACACTCAGGATATATAATGTATATGTTCATCTATCTTTATATTAATTCTTGAGTTAAAAATCTGGGCTACAGGTTAGACTTTACACTCACAAAAGTGTTTGTAGTTTAAAAGTTGATACTCCTGGGAAAAATAAAACCTAAGAATGTAAAGGAGTCTGAGAAATTCAATTTGCATACAGCCTGGGCAGAATAGGCTTTGAGAAACTACCTATAATTAAACAGCCAAAACCTGGAATACCAGTCATGAGCAAGATTGCTGAATAAGAGCTTGAGGTTTTTGCATACATACAGACAAACATACACATACACACAGAGGAACATATATGTGCACACAAAAATACACAAGTGAAACAACTCTCAGAATATGTAGAAAAGTTAGAAAACGATAGAAAATATGTCCTGAGTAAGACAAGAATCAAGTGATAATTTTTAATATTAGAAAGCCCTCAAGTGAACTTTCCCCCAAAAAGTTGAGAATATTACATAGGTAGGGATCAGAGATAGTAAGAGAGTCAAGCAATCATTATTAACGGGATAGGATCCATGGAGCAATGAATCAGGGAACTCTTTAGGTGCATATGAAAATGTTCATATCTTGTGTCAAATGTTAGAACATCTTTGAAAATAGTACATAAACAGTGTGAGCAATCAATCTAGTGGATATGTTCATAGGAGAAATTCAGAATTGCTAGTCTGTTTCTAGAGTAAATAAACAAACTATGGCAGGTCAATGTGATACAAGCCTGAAATTCTAGCACTTCGACAGGAGATTAGAGAATGGAATTACCTGGACCAGGTAAAATAATTTTGTCTCAATAGAACAAACCAAGCAACAAGAAAGGAATACACAGTTGGAAGTTTGGTCTAATTTTGTCATTATGTTTTGAGAAGTCGTTTCCTATTGAAATGCAACTCATATATATCCTCACTTGTGTTTTAAATGCTCTCTTCATTACAGAACATTCCTAGCTGCAAAATGGCTCATTATTCCCATTCAAAAATTTGCAAAAGTAAGTAATCACCATTCTGTTGGATTCCAAAGAAATGTTGAAGGATTACAAAAACTTAAGCCTGGAGAAATAGCAAAGCTCATCTAATGTAGGACTTTGTAGACCTTGCTAAATTGGAATTTAGATTTAAAATATATATTTTGGTTTTGTTTGTAATTTCATATTCTATAGGATACTACAAAATTCTTTTTAAGTAGAGGGATTAATTGACAAATTCACAAATGATTCTGGCATTCTATTTTCCTAGAATATTCTTTCAAGAGAGTTATAATTAGAACATAGTTAATAGATAATTCCCACAGTTCATGTATACCATGTTAATGTGAATAATCTAGACAGAGTTGCCAACAAATGGATGACATTAATTTATAAATTTAGAAAAACAGCAATTTTTTAAGGTTTTGGTTTAAAATGGTATGAAGAGAGCAATTGTGTGACATCTTCTTTCTTCAACCTATATGTAATACCTGAAGCCATTTCCTTATTTACGTGCCTGTGTATACTTTGAGAAAAATACTAGGTTTGGGATGTGTATTCAACTTTGTTTTTGTTTTATTGGTTTTCCTTGAGCTTGAACTCTTGGCCTGGACAGGGTCTCTGAACCTGTTTTTGCTCAAGCCTCGTGCCCTATCATTTCAACCTCAGTGCCACTTGTGTCTGGCTTTTGCGGAGAAGTTTATTGGAGATAAGATTCTAAGAAACCTTCCTGTCTGGGTGGGCTTTGAACCTTAATTTTCCGATCTTAGCATCCTGAATATCTATGATAATTAAAAAAGTATAAATATAAATAATATTTGCAAATGATCTGATCTCAAGCAGTGGAGGAAAAATGATGAAGCTCAGTTTATTGTGGTGTTCTTTCCATAACACGGAGGGCATCACACTAGCAGAGATGTAGTATTTTTTCACAATAGAGATAAACTATTCATGATGTGAATTAAGGAATTTTAAAGTGCCCTAGTGGCTCACGCCTGTAATCTCAGGAGGCTGAGATCTGAGGATAGCAATTAAAAGCCAGCCCTGACAGGAAAGACTGTGAGACTCCTATCTCCAATAAACCACCAGAAAACCGGAAGTGGAGCTGTAGCTCAAGTGGTAGAGCGCTTGTCTTGAGCTGAAGAGGTGAAGGACAGAGCCCAGGCCCAGAGTTCAAGCCCCATGACAGACCAAAAAAAAAAAAAAGTTGGAAACTATTGGGCTAGGATGACTTTTGACTTTATGGCATAAATCTTGGGATTGATGGTCATAGAAATAACAGCTTACTCTGATAAAAAAAATTGCTTACTCTTGAGGAATTAATTATTACAGATGCTTCATAGTTTTATCCTCTACCAGAATGTGGCTATTTTTCTGTTGACTTCTCAATCTGTAACACCCCATTGGAAACTGCATCTATTGCAGATTTTCATAACATGTAAAAAGGTACTGTTTTGAATCTCTCAGGTATGGAATGTTGAGAATTTAAAAATGAGTAGTTAATAGTCATAGGAATTTTGAAGAACACACATATTCTGTCCTCTTAACAACTTATTTAATTTTAAAAGTTATGGGTTTTCGTAGCATTAAACTGTTTTCTGTTTTAGAATGAGAAAGTACTAAATTAATTATTTTTTGAAAAATTTGGCAAGTATATATGAAGATATTGTCTAGTTGGATAACATTCACATTGATGACCCTCTGATAAAGAAGAAGTAATTAATTCAAATTAGATGTCATAGTATTGATTTTTAAAATATTACTACATAAAGAATAATATTTACTGTGCCAATACAGTGAAATTACATTTTATGCAGCTTATTTTTTCAATTTTATTATCAAATTGATGTACAGTGAAGTTACAGCAATTGTAAGGTGGTGAATACAGAACATTTCAAATTTGTTACTTCTCCCTCATTTTTCTCACAGTTTTCCTTCACTCCTCACAAGTTGTAATGTACATTTCCAACATATTGTCTTGTGAGTTTTGCTGTTGCATTGGTTTTCCCTTTGTTCTTTAACTCACCATTTTGCGTTTCCTCTTCCCTTCCCTATTTAAGGTAAACGTATTCACAATACAAAGTCAAAGAAAACAGAAATCACATAATTCATCAAAAACAACAACCACAAATGAAAAAATCTGGTTCCATATCTTGGAATTCATTTTGCTTAGCATCAGCTTTTATGGTTATATATACGCAATAAAAAGACACTGGAAAATAATAGCTGCATGGACACCATATCATGAAAAGAGCATGTTAACTTTTTGATGGCAAAGGTGTAATTAGGATTGGTGAATTTGCGGTTCTGATAAAGGAATTTCAAGAATTTTAAAGTTATGACAGGTAAATTTGAATTGTTCAAAATTTTTAACAACTTAGCCTATTAAGAAAATTTAAAATTGCCTGGGAGAATAGGCTTTCATGCAAAGAAATCCACGGAGACTTAGTAGAGAGGGAGCAATATGGATGAAGATGGCTCTTTTTCACACTAAACAAATAGACCTCAGAAACCTTGCTGTAAATCCTATAGGTTCTCTTGAGAATTGTCCTTACCCAGGAACTATATTCTCACTGTTTGAAACAAGGTTGTATTGGAATTTAAATTAAAAGTTCTTAAAAAATAAGGCATCAAAATTTGTGAATTTACCTTTAATTACCAAACATTAATTCTCTGAAAAAGATAATTTGAGTCAAAATATTTAGGGAGAAAGTGCCCTCCAAAATGAAAGAAGGTGTTGGGTTTAAACATTTCTGTTTGTAACACTTTCCACAATGTCTTTGTATGTGAAGCAGTAAAACACAGAAAAAAATCTGATTGGATAATTCAAACCAATGATTTCACAGTTCTAAGTGGCTCACAAAAATAATATCCTTATTAAAATGAGATAGTGAAGACTTCTCTTATTACATAAGCCAAAATGTTTTGGGTTCATAAAAGAATTGAGCAAATGGAAAAGGCAAGAAAACATTTTCCTTAGAAGCCCTAGCTAAGGGTACTGGGCTTCAGCAGTGAAGGGAGGCCAAAACTTTTTTATATAAATTGTGTTAATATTTTTACTACCTACAGTGATTTTACAGAGCCTATTTGGCTCACTACAATGCAGAACAGGTTGAATGAAGACATGAAAATAAATTCCACATCCAAATGAGGATGTTTTTAAGTACAAATCATGAAGATGTAGCAGTGGTGGAGCACTTACAGTCCTTCAGCTTCACTAGACTTGAAGCCAAGATGCTGTGATTAATTGGAAATCAGGCAAGAGCTAAGAGGAGAACATAGAAGCAGGACATAGTAGCATTGTCTTTTTGTAACAGACACTGTCTTCCTAGGCAGAGGTGATTTAACTCTACTATCCTCCATACATCTTGGTGAACAAATGCAAGACCAAGAGAAAAATAATCTATTGAAATAATTTTGCATAGAATAACTTCATTAATTCTGATATGGTATCTAAGGAGAGTCTTAAGAGAAAATAAAAGTGCAGTATTTTTCGATTTCCTCTAACCATTTTCTTAGCAAAATATATCTTTGAGGTTAGAATTGATTGAACCAAAAAGTGATGGAGTACTTATTTTTGTGGGCACTTTAGACACAAGAAGACTTTCAAGGTAAAAGAAAAAACAAAAAATACAGCCAAATATTTGTGATCGCAGCTTCTTGGACTGTTTTCTGGAGACAAAGTTTTACATTAGATTTCTTCTCATTAACATAGATGTTGTTGCATGGCAACCAAATGCAAGAGAGTAGACTCACTTGGCCAATTAAACAGCATGAAAGAAGAAAATGGCAAATAATATTTAATGAATTACTTTGACCAATTACTTTGCCCGAAGAAAGAAGGAAAAATATAATTCAAAATCATTTGACTTATAAGTATGAAGAAAGAGTAGTGAAGAAAGATTAGGGAAAGCATAGAGGATTATTTTCTCTCTAGTGGAGTAATAGGTTCTTGTTCTTGTTTCTTCCATTCTATCTTCACAAGCTATCAAGTGTGTCTCACCATTAGATTATCCAGTTCAGACAGAGAACTCGTAGAAGAAACATACTATTTGCAGCAGATGTAGGTGATTTATATATAACCTTAGACAATCTATTTAAATCTGTTCAAAATTCTCCCCTATCCCAAACTTCCCTCTTTGAACAGTTTTCTTTGCTTTTCCCAGGACTACCCTTCATTAACTGATTAAAATTTTGAGAGGTCATTTTCATACTCTCTACAGATTGCTGGTTGGTTGTGATTTTTGTGTGTTTTTTTGTTGTTGTGTTTTTTCACTGAATTTCAAAAGGTCATGAAAGTGTGTTACAAATAAATACGTCCATATAATTGTCCAATGGCCTGAATCAGAGTCACTTCTATCATTCTCAACCAACCCCTTCTCCAAGATTTATTTCAGATTTACCACTTAATTTATCATATGTGTACATTGAGTATTCTAGTTGTACTTGACCCTTGTTCATTTTTCATTCATTCTATGTCATTACTATTATTCCTTTCTGCTTTCAACTTCCTGATAGTCATCCTGTTAAACTGTCTATTAATACTTCGAAAGGTTTATATACATTTCATGGAGTTTCCATCCTGTATATGCTTAAACTGATATCAGCTTATATTTCCATAATTCATTCATCTGCATTAATAATTTCCAAGACTGGAGACATGAAGCACCTAAACATGATTTTATTCTCATCCATTTGGAAGATTAATCTTTAGTCAAAAAGAAAGTTAAAAAATGGCATAGAATATATTCCTAACTACCAATTTTTATAAATGGCTTTGTACAAAGGTGTGATTGTTTTATTTCACATGGGATAATATTTTCAACTACCTATTAGTTTTGGAAAAAGAAGAAAACTAAAATTTATTCCTATAGAGGAATATGATAGAGATACAAGACAGATTTTATGTTTGTCATATCTCTGATGAGTACCCATATTCAAGACTTAAAATCATATTTCTTACTATGTTAGACAGATAGGGAAACCATATTACATGATAAGAAAACTATTTGTGACTTTTTAAAATGTACCTTATTAAATGAGGACATTTACTTTATTAGCTAACGTTTTGGTTTGAAATTTGGGAGGCTGATCTATCTAATACATTTCTGGAAGGTCTCTACTGAAAAACACAAATTGTCAGTGGTACTATTTCTACAATTTAATGAATGGTTGAACGTGTTTGGCATTAGTGCCAGGTAAATAAATCAACTTTATTGTAACTTGCTCCCTACACTTGAAAAACTTGCAATGTCACTAAGTATCAACTACTTGCCAAATGTTATTTTGGCGAATGTGATTTTAAAAAGTTAATTTGAAAAAGAATAACTTTCAGGAGATTATAGATTATATGTAGATTATCATTGGTTTGAGAGTGACATTTTTATACCACAAAACCATGTTGTGCTGAAGTCCCAGTATTTTGAAGTACTAAGGATCTTCTCAATGTTTTTCTGAATTATATTTGAACTCTAAGTAAAGATTTCTGGGCCTTGGTAGACCAATTATGGATCTATCCTTCCAGGAACTATTTTTTGGCCCACTTATGCTGGACTAAAATCTTTCATTAATCATAGGGGAGGGGTATTAAAAATAATCTTATGACACTTTGTGAACTTGTTCACTCATATGGGCTGGTCATATGTAAGTTGAATGTTTGAATTATAGTACTTACTCTCAAATTTATGATCTCATCTTTCATTTTAAGTTGCCTTGCATTTCATAATTGCTTACTGCTAATTCCTGCATCTCAAGGAATATAGGAAATAAGAAATTGAGATGGGTCTTCAATTACTTTGTGTTGGCATGTTGCATGGGTCCTGGTGAGAAGTCTTGCCCCTGTTATCTGATGATGCAGGTAACTGGGACCTGGGATCCTAGGACCTACGGGTCCTGAAGAAGAATAATATTTTTTAGACATCTTATCAGCAAAATTTGGGCATAATCAGTAGGAATGCTTCAGAAATATGGAGAAAAACAGTTTAGGACCAGCGATTTAAAACAATAAACAGAGCAGCAGAGAAAATCCCTTACAGATTAGAGGAAAACAACATTGTTTTTTTACCATGTGAATTCAGAAGACCAAGAACATTGAGAATGTATCACAAGTTTATACCAAAGACATTGCGTTGATACTTCTTATATTCTAATATATATTTTAAACCTAATTATTTATATTCCAATTCTATTTATTGGAATAAATAAATATCAATTTATTTGTGAAATTATCAACAAATTCTAGTAAGTTTCACAGTGTGAAATATAAAATCAGCAAATATAAATATAAAATATATAACTATATATAATATAACAAAAAGACACGTTTTGCATTGTTCTGTTGTGGTTACTGTATCAAAGGCAACTGTGTTTTAAAATATTATTCCATTATCTCTACCTCAGTGTTTGATAGAGTTGGACCTAAAGCTTTACCATTTGTAGATTTATAGCCTGGAGCAAGAGAAAATACTGTGATTAAATCATTACCAATTTAAGGCCTAATAACAAGGAGAAACATATGGACTTCTCCTGCAACTATGAAAATATTTGGTGATAGAAAGGCAGTAGTGTAAGTTCCTGCCTGGTTGGATGGTAGACAGGCCGTGACATTAAGTAATCATACATATGAACAATTTTTTCACCTTCTTGGCTTTAGCTACTTTTGCAATGTTAGATATAATAATTATATTTTGATAAAATACCTTCTTGTCTGAACAGTTCTGTCTGGACTGTTCATCTCTCTATGATCCCTTGTAACTAAGATTAATTTTGTTCAAGTAAGACAATCTATGCTATCAGGGTAAGATATTCTGATTGGTCTGTTCCTACATGGAAGAAGAGTCAAGGGTCATGTAGACATTTGTGCCAGTAAGACCTCATTTGGGAAAATGTCAGCTGCAGAATGTTAGAAATAGCTCTTAAGCAAGGATTACTTTGAATCCAATAGCTCCACAAAGCTAATTCAGTTGAATAAATAATACTTGAAAGAGCCATCACCTTTGGACTTACCTATAAATTATTGAATGTATGATCAAATTACAATTGAAAAATACTTAAAATTGGCATTGACAAAAAATTGCAAATGTGAGCAATCGGCTGAACATTATATTTTTTTTCCATTATTCACAGAATTTTAAGGAAATAAGATCAATAGCATTGTTAGGAACAATAAGGTTTCCTTGTTACAAGTAGGCACCCATGGATAAAGATTGCATCATTAGCTACTTAAATTTAGAGGATACTACATGCTTCAGCAGCATGTATACCCAAATTACAATATACAGATTAAAATAGCACTTGCACAACGATGATATGAAAATTTGTGAAGTATTCCATATTATTCATTCTTCAGATGCAAGAAATGAAAACCCGTTATTAAAAAGTCGATTACAAAATAACAAGTGTAACAGCACACGTAATTCATATGATTAAATTTATTTTGACATCAGTGTATTAAATCTTCACCTCAGAAAGGTGTTTAAATAGCATAAACTTTACAAAACTTTTGAAATTAGACAACATTGTCATTTTATCCAAAAGAAAAATAATATTAGGACCTAGGAAAAAAGGAATCTTAAACTGTTTCTATATGGAATACAATCTGAAAGGACACATTAATGAACCTATATATTATAAAATAATATAGAATTCAAAGTATGTCTATGCGAGAATAAAATAAATTATTAACATTATACATAGAATATAGAATATTTTAAAATATTCTTTTTCAGACAAGCACCAGTAATACTTTAGTTTCTGTACTACTCATTTCAACAGATAAGTTAAAATTATTTCTGACTAAAAAATCACCTACTCTGCAGAAATCATTATACATGTATATAAAAACTCTTCAATACATTTTGACACCCAATGCAGGCAATTCACTTGCAAGAATTCCATGGAATTCATGAATTTTTACAGTAAAGTACTGGTGTTGCCAGCGCTGGTGGCTCACTACTATAATCCTAGATACTCAAGAGGCTGAGATCTAAGGCTCACGGTTCAAAGCCAGCCTGGGAATGAAAGTCTGTGAGACTCTCATCTCTAATAAACCACTAGAAAACTGGAAGTGAAGCTGTGGCTCAATTGGTAGAGCACTCACCTTGAGCTGAAGAGCACTGGGATAGCGCCCAGGCCTAGAGTTCAAGCCGCATGACCAACCAAAAAAAAAAAAAGATATTGCTCTTATTTGGATTGTGGAAATATTTTGGGTTTTTTTTTTAACTGTATTTTTTTGTCTTTTCTTTTTTGGTACTGGGGATCGAACCCAGGACGTCGCACTTGCTAGGCAAGCGCTTTGCCACTGAGCTACATCCCAGCCCTGTGGAAATATTTTGTATGGACACAAAGGATGGACTTGCATTTTTAAATTTGAGAAACTTAACCCGACCATTAGGATTTAGGAGAAGAATTTGTACAGCCTTCCACAACTTCATATAGGTAGCGATACGTACTTATCCTTTGGGCAATTTCAAATGCAGTTTCTTCTAAGGTGTTCTGCAGGCCTGGTTTTATATAATGGTTCAACCGAAGGAGAGCAGGCATATCTTTGCTATCTCAATTCTCAGTGGCAAGATATAAGGGGGTCAAGAGGCCTTTAGTTTGGGCATTGGTATCTGTAACATGATGAGGTAAGAAAGAAGCCACTCTGGTGTTATTCTGCATATATGCACGGTGCAGGGGTGTCCAGCCATCTACAGTTATTGCATTTGCCACTTGAGCCACCAACTCACAGACAATGTCTAAGTGTCCACTGTAGGCTTCCTGATGAAGAGGGGTATATTCATCGTCATCCCTAGTATTCACATGACTGGCCTTTTTGGAAAGTAGTCTCCGCACTGTAATAAGCTGAATATTTTCGGTAGCCCAATGTAGAAATTTACTTGGATCTTTCACCACTTTTTGTCTTGCAATTGATACCATTCCTCACTTTTTCATCATGTTCCGTGTCTTCATCAGAATTGCCGATCCAGAGACTTTGAGTGCCAGTGGGAATGAGATATCCATGTATTTCTCTAATAGTTCACATTGGTTGAACTGTTCAGAAAAATCCGGTGAATTTTCTGCATCTGTTTTTTCACCATGATTTATTTTTCCTTTTTCCATTTTTACTATTCTAAATTATTCTAACTGGAGAGTAGGGAATTGATGGAGAGCAGAGGAAAGATGTTCCTCCGTATTCAAAGATACAGACTGAAAATAAGGACCAGTGGTGTCTTCATGTACAGCTTATTCGAGGAATGAGAAAAGATGAAATAATGCCTTCTATATAAATGATTTGGAAAATGGAAGAGCAGAAAGTGAAATGATGCAACCAAAAATATAAAAGCAAAATAAAATAGATTAATTATGGAGCAATCATATTATCTATGAGAACCATGAAAGAGAGAGAGGAAGAGAGAGACAGATGTGCAATGACCTAGCTAGCCACAAAATGCATGCATCTGATTAATTTATAGAGCAAGCGGAATTTTATTTTTTTTTAAAAGATGGATATATAATTTATGTTTTTACTTGAATTTAGTAAATACATTTTTAGTAGTCTACATAAAGAGACATAGCTTTGACCAAATTGCAGACAAGAATCTAAATCCTTGATAATTCTAGTAACAGATCTCACTGAAATCAGTTGAATCACACTTTTTCTGTACAATGAAGGAAAAGATCCAGGCTAAGAAAGCGGCTAGGGATGGCAGGCCGATTGTATCTGTGACAAAACTTTGTTGAAAATGGTATTGAGGATTACATACTGTTTATCCACTTGCACTGGAAGCATGATTCTGAACTATTGCTTGTAGATCCTCAACTATTGCTTTGATCATTATATTCTCCAAGAAGAAAAAGTGAGATTTAATTGACAGCAAAGGACTACTAATACATTTTAAATTCTCATTAAGCACCTTCAACCATCGAAAAGACATGAAGACAATAGACAGGCCTACTTTTTTAGATGAAATCAAGTGTCTTTAAAAAACAAGGAATTTAAGTAGTCATGCAAAGCACTTCGATTTTACTACTGCATTATGCATTTTTTCTAATGTTGGGTACCAATAAATAATGAATCTATTAGAAAGTTCTTGAAGCTCATATGTCAAATCGTGGGTTCTTTCATACTATATTATGATACTTTTGTGTATGGTCTTAAGAAGAAATTTAAATTATTAACTAGAATTTCTGACAGGACAATATCATCACTGAACATCTTGCTTCTATACTCTCAGTTTTAAATCACTATCTAAGTATGTGCATTAGGTAGGTATAGAGGAAAAAGTAGAAGCCACACTGATGGCTCATGTCATTAATCCTAACTAATCAGAAAGATGAAGTCTGAGGATTGTGGTTTAAAACAAGGCCAAACAAAAACAAAGTCCATTAGATTCTGATTTGAAAGAAACCAACAAAAGTTAGAAATGGAGTTGTTGTACAAGCGGTAAAATGCTAGCCTTGAGAAAACTAAAACAAAAAAAAAAACAAATTCTGGGACAGAGCCAGGCCCTGAGTTCAAACCCTAGTATTAGCACGAAGCAAATGAATTAATTAACTAGATAATTAATTAATTAAAAATAAATTAAGTGGTCACATGTGGAGGGGCAGGATATAACAACCGTAGTGACTGGATTGTGTATTATTTTGTAGTAAGGCAAATTATCATTTGTACTAATCACTAATATTTTATTTGAACTTTTTCTACAATAAACCCTGAATTTAGCATGCATGTATATGTATGTACATGTGTGCACATATGTATATGTGTGCATGTGCTGTTGCAATGTTACTTGCCAATGTGGACATGGGGAGGCTAAAAAGAGCTAACTGTGTTGCAATGTTTTTATTATCATTGTTCTGTCATGTAATTTCAGTTGAACCACCCTTCTGTACATTTTATTTGTCAAATAATAACATCATCAATATCAAAGCATTTACAACATTAAGTTAGTTAAAAGAGATCATTTTCAGCTCTTATTATGTGTTAGGTGAGAAGATACAGACAAAATTAGGTAGTAAATTATTGCTGTAAGATGACTGTCAGTACAAAATGTGTATTTGACCTGTTAAATAGGTTATACTTTTAAGACATGCTCATGGAGTGAGTTTGGCCTACTTGACGGAACAGGTATTACTCTCTGGTTATTCCTGTGAAACACAAGGTGGATAAAGTCTTTCAGGATTTCTTTTTTTTTTTTTTTGCAGGGGGGGTCCGTTTGTGGGGCCTGAACTCTGGGCCTGACCCTGTCCCTCAACTTTGCAGCTCAAGGCTAGTGCTCTACCTCTTGAGCCACAGCACCACTTCTGGCTTTATTCTTTTTTTCTTATGTGGTGCTGAGGAATTGAACCCAGGGCCTCATGCATGCAAGGCAATCGCTCTACCACTGAGCCACCTTACTAGCCCTCTTTCTGGATTTCTGTTTAAAATAACTTTCTTTGAAAGATCATATCTATTCTCACTAAGAGATAATCAGCCCCATATTTATTATGGTTGAATATCCCATCATATTGTCTGAAAATCGGTATTGTGGATATGCTTATTAGATATTCCTTTCAAAAACGAACAAACAAACAAAAACCATGTGTCTTCTCCATATTGTGGATGTATTTGAAGTTGTTTTCTACATGCAAATATATCTTCAGTAATGGCTCTTTTTTGAGAGTAACTATAGCAACTTTAATAAATAAGGCTTTCTAATATCTTTTTCAATATAAATACCATCCCAGAGCAAATCTTGCAAATTCTGAAAAGTCTTTGACTATTTTAGTATTATTTCAGTTCATTGACTATAGAGCTAAAGACATTTCTTAAATAAATATTGTTAAGATCTGAAAATGTAAGTGGGTATATAGGCTTTTTTATGCATCATTTTATGAAAATACAGTTTTTATGAAACTAAATGAAATTAAATAAAAGAATGTACCTGAATTTGGTAAGCTAATTATCAATATAACTTTGTTTTCTATTAACACAGTCCTTTTAATGTAGATGATGCAATTAAATTATTTCCTTTGTGTCTCTGTACTTCAGTTATTTTTAGAATCTTTGTAGTTATAGGAGTGAATTTGTAGTATAAATAAAGGTCTTTTAAAATTATTCGGATTAATCTTGTGTTTTGTGTCCTACTCCGAAGAAAATGAGTTATTTTCAAGTGTTATTAGTTTATAATTGAATCTTCAGTATCATAAGAAATTTTTAAAAATGCAGTAGTATTGATGACTTTTTAAACCAATTTTATTCACAAGTTGGGGAGCCTTTAATTCATGCTTACGTCTTGGTGTCTATGATTTTTAACCTCTCGTTCCTAACATAAATGATAGGTCAGGCTGCATTTTTGGGTTTATGAAAGGTGGAGGTCAAAGGTGATTTTTGTATCAGTCTTGCTTTAATAGTATTTTAAAGTAGTACATTTCTCTCAAAATTTTGGGTATAAAAAGCAATCAAAATACTTGTAATGGTAAACAACTTAGGTGAGCCACAATGTGGAAATGATTGGTCCATAAGACCTTCAGTGTGTTTCCATTAGGAATTGGGGAGGTCATTCTTTCAGTAAGACTGTGTTAAACAGAGATGTGGTCCCCAGGGAGTGCAGTGTTGAGTCATGGGATAGAATGTGATTTCTACTATTTTGAGCTAGAAATCAAGAATATTATAGTTTAGCAGTTCCTTTCACTAGGGAGGTATGAATTGATTATGAACTTGGAGTTTTCACATTACAGATAACTATTTTCTAAAAAAGATAAAGTGAAATATTATTATAATGTACACAATAATTCTGGGAAATTTTCCTAGATTTAGTAGTGCTGGTATTTTAGTCATAAAATATAATGAGGTAATTTGATACAGTGGGAGATGGGCTAACACTTACCATATGTGCAATGTTGTACTAGTAACTGCAACTTTGAAGACTTCAATATCACCATCTAAGAATTAAAAATGGAAGTAGTTCCACTTTATGGAATGATTGTGAGGATTAAATTAGATACCATAGTTAAATTACTTGGAAAAGCAATCAATCCGCATTTGATACTTTCTACTTGTTATTTTATCATGTGATGAATTCTAAGATTTTTGCTGTAATTTTATATTGTGTCTAATTAGGATATGAAATGTGATATAATGATATTCATTGCATTGGTCACTTTTCTGTCATTATGAGGAAAATACCTGCAAAGAAATTTCCTGAGGAGGAAACTATTATGTTGACTTATGGTTTAAGAGAACGCAGTTTAAGATCAGATGTCTCCATTGTTTTTAATTATACTTTTTTTAAATAGTTGTTCAAAAGAATTTCCATTCCACAAATCAGTTTATAAGTACAATGTATCTTTACATATCTTTCCCACACCCTTCCAAACCTCACCCTACTTTCTTTTTTTCTAGTTTCATACTATCTGCATTGAATATTATGCCTTCACTCTCTTCCTCCATAACTCACTTTATTCCTTCCCTTTGACTTCCCTTCACATCTCCCAAGTGATAGTTTCTGGTATTCATTTTGTTGGATTAAAAGTTCAATTTTATGAGAAATTACACCTTTTAAATACTCCTCAGCAAATAGCATGCTTTGGTTAATACTGTTGTGTAAACTTGCATAAAATTCTAGCTTCCAAATACGTGACAGACCATGGGTCCTTTATGTGTCTGGCTCTGATACATATATTTTGCTTTTAAAATATTTAATATGTGAATATTTAAAAATTATTTCCTTAATTTTATATGGTTGTTGAATTCAAATATATTTATTTTTTATAGTTCTAAACATATTTGTCCAAATAACAAATATTTACTGTATTTTTAAAAAGCACATACTTTATTAAGAAAAGCTTCATCACCTGGTCACTTTTTTTGGTAAATATTTGTACTTGAATTAAAAAAAATAATGTTTGAGCTGGGCATGGTGATTTGTTATTTCCATTTTCTAGCTATGGTGGGAACTGAAAATAGGGTTTGTGATATGGGAGAGCATGAGAAACTATGAGACCTGAAAAAATATCCAGAGTGAAATGATTAGAGATCTAGCCATATAGAGCACTGGCTATCATATACTAAATCTTGAGTTAAAACACCAGTAACATCAATCTTTGTCAAAAAAAAGAATACATGTTTCAAAATGTTTATTATTGAAAAATTGTTTGCAAAGGTTCACATATCTTCTATTTCTTAATTTTCAATTTACTTAATCTATAAGAATCCAAGTATAAGCCAGGCGCTGGTGGCTCACTCCTGTAATCTCAGGTGTCTGAGATCTGAGGATTGCGGATCAAAGCCAGCCAGGGCAGGAGAGACCATGAGACTCCTATCTCCAATAAACCACCAGAAAACAGGAAGTGGCGCTGTAGCTCAAGTGGTAGAGCACTGGCTTTGAGCTGAAGAGCTGAGGGACAGTGCCCAGGCCCAGAGTTCAAGCCCCATGGCCGACCAAAAAAAAAAAAAAAGAATCCAAGTATATTGTGACTATTTTATTTCTACAAAACTTTAAAATAGTATCAGGAATATTCTGATTTCATATATTAACATACTTTTCTATTTGTGATAATTTCCTCTTTAATATGATAATATCAATATTCCAAATGAGGGTATGTGGTGTGTGTGTGTTTGTGTGTTTATGTGGGTTTTGTGTGTGTGTGCTTTGTGTGTACTTTGTAATGCTTGGGAGATCACACCATTTTTCACATAGGGTAGGCTAATGTTTTACCACTGAGCTCTACTGTCTAGTTATAATCTAAATACTGTTTTAAATTATGACTTTTAAATTTTCATTGCTAGCATTTTTTTTTTCAAAATTATGTATGATAAAATGTGATCCACCTATTATGCATGTTAGCAATTTTTATTATTATTTTATTGGTATTTAGAATGTTTCCACTGTCTTTCCACTTCCAAACACTTGTGTTTTTTATTGATAAAGATTTTACTTCGTTTCTTTTCTCTCTTCATTCTTTTTCCTTTAGAGTTTACCTATTCTTTCTCTTATTTCTTTGGAAATTAATTATCATATTTCTATTACTATTTCATTATATTGTAACAGGTCTATACAATGCTATATTTTCTATTTTATTTTTTCCATGTTCTCTGACTCCCAGTCCAAACTTTTAGGTGGATTAAAAAGTAACTTGATTCAGGACACTTTGATGATTTTCCTCATTCTCTTCTCTGAAGTTTTTCTGTTTTTTTTTTGAACCACAATACCAATGAGATACAACTCCTATGTGGTCCATCATTCTATCACCTCTCACTCTGCTCTGTTGTACAGCTCAAGTCATTATCATTCAATTTATTATGCTATAGAGTTTTCTAAATCTTAACTCATTCCTAAATTAATTTTACTAGCTTCAAGCATTCTCTAAAGATATTTTTTCTATATATAATATCTAGGGTCTTGTGTTTTCTCAAGGTGCAAAATATGAGTGACTATCAAACATCTAGATATCTCTGTAGAATATTGGTCAACCTGCTCAATAGACTTGAATATAGGTCAGTTAGAAAAATCTTGTAAAATGATGTAGCTTGAGCCCTCATACTAGATTTGAATCTTATTACCATGTTAAGTAATGAAGACAACATAGCTTTACTATAGTATCAGACACATAAAATAATATAACAGATGTGTCAAAAATAAATTATTATGTGGCTAGTGAAGTTGAGCATTTCTTTATGTGTCTATTGGCCATCCTTCTTTCCTCTTCAGAGAAGTTTCTCTTTAAGTTTTTAGCCCACTTATTTATTGGGCTTATAGTTGTTTCTTTGAGAATTTTTGTTGTGGGATTTCGATTCAAATAGATTTTTTTTCTTTCTTGTGATTGTTCTTAACATATTTATAAGATGATTTCTTTGTTGTTTATATGTCCCTCTCCCGCAGTATAATCCCTGTTTTCACTGTATTTGTTGTTGATATAATTTGTGGAGGGGAAGGGAAAAAACAAATTGCTTAAATAGGGACACAGGTGGACCCATTGCAACAATGAGATGTACAAGATGATATGTCGAAAAACGAACTTTATAACTTTGGCATGTTGAGGGGCAGCGGTGGGGGTGGGAAGATGTGAAGGGATGGGAAGGGGAAACAAAGGAGGAGGCAACAATGCTTGATAAGAAATGTACTCATTACCTTGACCATGTAATTGTAACCTCTCTGTACGGTATTTTCACAATAAAACAAATTCTCAATTTTATGGTTAATAGATTTTTAAAAGGATGCCATGACTTTATGAAATAAAAATAGAATCTTAAATGGTTATATTGGCACTATTACCTACCTACATTTAAAGAATGATCTTAGACTACTACCTCAATCCTCATACAAAAAATTTAAAATAAAAAATGATTATCAATCTGAATGTGAGATTTAAAAACCTATAAAACATAAATATAAAAATTCAAGACATTGGATCATAAGGATCAGTAAAAGTTTCTAAAAAATGACATGGAAAGCATTAGTGGTAAAGAAAAGCAAGAATAAACTGCATAATATCAACTGATAGCCTTTCATAATTCAAAGGACATTATAACAAAAGTGAAAACATATCCAACAGATAGAGGGCACATATTTGTTAATGCTAGAATGTTAATGCTACAATGATCCTGTATTTTTATATCTTCTATATAAATTTTTCCCCAAATAGGATATTTCTTTACAGAACATATGTAAATTGATAGTCAATAGGAAGAGCATATGAAATAAGCTGTTCTTTAGTATCTAAGAATAAATAAAAGGAAAACTCACTAATATAACCATAATATAAAAAGATGAAACAAAATACAGTAATGCATTTGTGGAGAAATTGATATACTCTACATAGCAAATCGATTTGTATAATAATGCAATCATTTTAGCAAGCAAGATTTTAAAAGGTCAAAAAGAATTGTATAGGATTGATCCATTACACTTCTATGAATGTATTAAAGGGAAGTAAAAAACTTTTGTGGACAGAAAATGTAGGTCATTGACAGTGCAATTGAGTGGTTTGTTTGAGACCCTGGAAATAATCCCACAATCAAATTTTGAAAAGACACACTATAGAGGATGTATTCTGGACGAATTCCTGTAAGTGAATTTTATATCTATTTTAATGTCTGTTCTAAAATTTACAGCATTTCTATTTGAAGAAATGCAAGTTTCTGAAAATTAGGCTTGGAAAACCTATAGTTGTACAATTCACTTCCAAAGCACAAAAATGTATAGAATATAATTAGGTAATATATTGCAAGTGAATTACATGTCACCAAAAAAAAAAAAAAAAAAAAAAAAAAACAAAAACACTATTGTTAAAAATAGTTCACATAAAATGCAGAATACCTAAAAAGATGCTTTCGGTGTTGGCTAAAAACTTTGTAAACTACAGCTTTTAAAACAAAGATGTGATTTCTGTATATTTTGAGGGTTTTTCTTTTTATTTTGAGTTTATACAGACATAACAGAATCAAAAGATGTATGTGATAACTGGAATATCTAGGAATTATGCATCACTTGTAAGTAATTGATAACCTTTTCTGGAAGAAAATTTTAGCAAATTACAAAAGACCCAAATCTGTATTTTATAAAAGCCATATATTACTTGCTCAATCCAATTTCTTTTTTGTTCTTTGTTAGGGAAAAAATATTCTCAAGATAAGAGCCAATAGCAGTGAAAGGAAACAAAATACAAAATCATCTTGATTTATTTGTGAAAATAACAAATGAAATAAAACAATTCCACTTAAGGGAATCCAGTATTAGTATATATAAAGATATGCCTGAATGCCAATAACCATTGAATTTTTGGAATTTTAATTCCCATGAACATATGAAAACTAGAACAAGAAAATAAATACAATCTTTAGAACAAACCAACCTTAGAATAAATTTCTTAATTGTTTTGAATTACAAAAGAATTGATACTATTTTCCTTTAGAAACATTTAAAAATGTTTATCACTTACTATAATTCAAATACCAAGCAATAGTAATTTTATATAATCATTATAAATATCATTTTATTACTATCATAATATAGAATAAAAGACCAGCCCCAATATACTACCTACCTAACTTTATTCTTAATTCCTAATAATTACCTAAATATCTTAAATAAACTAAATGGTCATGTCTTTAATATAGACATAAATATTCTATACTTTTTACTTAACATTTTCCAGGGGCATGTATTCATATTTCTAAGAAATGTTCACAGCAGTTAAAAGATGCTTTTGTGAAATTAATGTGATACATTTTGTTGTTGTTGTTGTTGTTGTTTGCAAGGCCTGGGCATTGTCCCTAAGCCTTTTTATGCTCAAAGACAGCACTCTACAATTTGAAGCACAGAGCTAATTCCTATTTTTAGTTGTTAATTGAAGATAAGAATCTAACAAGTACTTTTCTGTCTGGGCTAGTTTTGACACAATTCAAAGATCTTAGCACCCAGAAGAGCTCGAAGTATAAGAGTGAGTCACTGACACTTGGTTTGATGTATTTTTTAATTTTAATTGTTTTAAGATTTTTGTTTCTCTATAATGTGCATCATTCTACACAAAATTTATATATATATATATATATATATATATATATATATATTTCTGATGACAAATAATCTCTAAAAATGTATGTCTTTCTAATATAACATATATATATGTTATGTGTAGAAGATATATATATGTATATATATATATTTCTGAAGACAGACTCCCTCTAAAATTTTATGCTACTATTTTTGACCATTTTCATTTCAAAGACACACAGCCTATTTTACTAAAAGTTTCCTAGAATAAAATAACTTATTTCAATAAAAAGTAGAGTTTATTACTTTCAAGGGAATTTTAGACATATACATGATATTTTAGTAACATTTACAGTATAATACTTGAAAAAGTTCTGTCCGAACTCTTAAATATTTGTATGTATTGAGGGGGAGAGAGGAAGTTAATTCATACTGGTTAGGAATTTTCAATTCTTTAAAAAACTACTCCATAATTTGTTATAAGCACATAGTCGAGCTACCTTATATGATTTAATTTTTACTTTGTTTCTTTATTTGTTCAATTTTTTTAATATGGATGCAAGCACAGTGGTAACATTAAAATTGTTAATCAAAAGACAAATAATAACAAAATCATAGACACAAATCAGACTTTCAATCATTAGCAATTATGATGCTAATAATAATTCTGATGAAGAGAATGATGACCACAGTGTAGCATGATAACAACAATGTTGTGATTGAAAAGGCAAAAACTTTAGACATCTTTGAAGTTAGATTTCCCACATTGAATACATAGTTATAAACAGCGTTGTATTGCATACAATAATAATAAGAGGAGACTTTCAATATCAAGAAATACAGGGGTTTTTTTTGAATGACATTCCACCATTTGTTAGGAAATGGAAAGACTTGGAAAAAATTATATTAAGTGAATTAAGCCAGGCCCAAAGAAACATAGGTCCCATGGTTTCCCTTATTCGCAATTTGTATATTTCTGAGACAAGCAGAAAAGCTCAGATAAGTTGATGATAGGTGAAATGAACTCCAAGATAAGTATTCAAAAGATTTTTTTCTTTCATGCGATTGTTTCTAACATATTTATAAGATGATTTCTTTGTTGCTTTGTGTGTCCATCCCCCACGATATTACACCTGCTTTCACTGTATTTGATGTTGGTATAGTTTGTGGAGGAAAAGGGAAAAAACAAACATGGATGCAGGTGGACTCCTTGCAACAATGAGATGTAAAAGATTTTATGTCAAAAAACGAACTTTACAACTTTGGCAGGGAGAGGGTGGGGATATGGGGGCGGGGAGTGGGGGGGGGCGGAGATGGGAAGGGATAGGAAAGGGAAACACAGGAGGAGGCAACAATGCTTGATAAGAAATGTACTCATTATCTTGCCCATGTAATTGTAACTCCTCTATATGGTATTTTCATAATAAGAAAAGTAAATAAATAAATATTAAAAAATTAAAAAATACAATCATATAAACAGGTTGAGACAGTAAGAACCCTAATGTTATTCCCACAGTCTCTCTAAAGCATACTCATTTTCTTGGTGATATTGTTTTCTTATAAATAAAATCGTTTATTTCCATATTTTTATGGACTAAAAGAATTAGCTTTCAACTTAGTGTGATTAGTTCAAATAACATTCTCATATTGATAATATTCAATAACCAATGTTTTCCAATGATATATTAAAAGAATGTTCTTCAATACAGCTGTAAACATATGACACAATTTACATAATACCTTTTTTCTTGTTCTAGAAGTCAGAAAATATATTCTTCAATATTTCTGGTAGATTACATCCATTTACAGATAAAGAATACAAAGTCAACAGTCAGTGTAGTGAGTAAATAATGATACTAGTATTTGTGTATGAGCTCTTTACTCTGTGTGCTTACGAGGAGAGTAATTTGGTGATGGAGAGGACCAATATGAAAAGACTAAGGAGAAAAAAAGCATACTTTTCAAACGGTTGTTTTAGGACTAGGTGACCTGTGATGAGTATTTGAAACAGGCTTGCATCAGGGACATAAAAAGGAGTAATTAGAAATTATATTAGTGACAGAAACTGAGAAAATCTTGATCATTCATCTTATGTAATGGGCAGGAGAAGAAGGGTAAGAAGAAATCTGAAGTGCTTCCACATCTCTGGGTGTCAACAGTATTTGTTATATTCTTGATGATAAGGACTACATGTGGAAATGATGGATTTAGAGAAAAAAAACTCTCTGATAGTTCTAAAGTTTATGTTAAACAGATGCAAAGATAGGTCTGTGTAGACATCACCAAAATATCCATGACCATCAATATGAAAAAGTATAATAAAAATTGGGGGCATTATTAAAGGGAAAAGGAAAAGGAAAGTTCTGACAGAAGTGTGACAACAGCATGAACAACGTTGGAAGAAAGAGATTAGGAAACACAAAAGTAATAAATACAGATTTAAAGAAGTAAATGATGGAAAGAATTTGCAGGATGATATTGAAGGAAATATACTATTTGAATTGGAAAAGTAAAAGAGCATAGACAAGTTCAATTATATGAAGATGAACGAATCAATAAAATGCTCTACTGTGTATATATGCATATATATGCTATATACACACCATGTATATATGTATATGTACACAGTGGAATTCTATGCTTCCAGTTCGTCAGGAAATGGAAAGACTTGGAAAAATCCTACTAAGTAAAATAAGCAAGACACAAAGAAACAGATTCCATGGTTTCCCTCATTAGTAATAAGTAGGAAATGTCTAGGGTAGTCGTAGCACATGAGCAGAATGGCTCAATCATATATGACCACATAAGATGGTGCTGAGCAAATGAACTCCTAGATATGAAAACAGAAGTTTTTCTTTGTGGTTCTTGTTTTTAATGTATTATGTGAATTCTTTTTCTTTTGTATTTGCCCCTATGGTTTATCCCCTGTTGTATTTGATTTCAGTATCCTGTGTATTGTATACACATTTATCTTAATTTGGCAAGGGAAGAGGAGCAACAAAATGTCGAGACAAAGGACAAATGGCAAACCAATGCAATAGCAATAATCACAAGACAACATGTTGGAAAGTTACATTACAACTTGTGAGGGGTATTGGAGTAAAGGAAAAGTGTGAGAAAAATGAGGAGTGGGGGAAAAAGTGCGACAGGTTATGTATTCACTACTTTACAATTACTGCATCCCCTTCAATTCATCAAATTTACAATAAAATTAAATTCAAAATAAGCTACATAACATAATTTCACTGTATTGGTATAGTAAATATTATTCTATGCATATTACCTTTTTAAACAATAAACAATATTTGGCTTCTAATTTGAATTAATTACCCCTTTCTTTGTCAGAAGATCATCAACTTGAATGTTATCAAACGATACAAAATTTTCAGAATATACTTGCCATTATTTTGAAAAAAACATTATTTTAGTATTGTCTCATACTGAATATAAAATAGTTCAATTGTCTGGAAACTCTTAACTTTTAAAACTGAATATTTGTTAAGAGAACAGAATATATGTGTTCTTCAAAAATTCCTATGAGTACGAACTCCTCATGTTCAAATTTTGAACATGCCATATCAGAGACATTTAAAACAGTGCCTGTTTGCATTTTATTTAATTCTGCAATAGATGCAGTTTTCAATGGGATGTTACGTGTCTAAAAGGGAACAGAAAAAAATAGCCACATTCTGGTAGAAGAGAAAACTATTAAGTATTTGTAATAATTAATTCCTCAAGAGTAAATATTTTTTCATCAAAGTAAGCTATTATTTCTATGATAATCAGTCCCAAAATTTTATGTCATAAAGTCATCCTAGCCCAACACTTTTCAACTTCTAAGGTGTACCTTAAAATTCCCTAAGTTCACAGGACGACTAGCTTTTCACTATTGTGCAAAAATACTACATTTTTGCTAATGTGATGCCCTTTCTATTGTTGAAAGAACACTACACTAAACTTTGCTGCATCGTTTTCCCCCAAGTGGTATTGTTGAGATCAGAAAACTTTCAAATATTATCCATACTTACCTTTTTATCTATCATAGATATTCAGGAAACTAAGATCTGAATATTATTCAAAGTCCACCCAGGCAGGAATGTTCCTTAGATACTTATCTCCAATAAACTGCTCAGGAAAAGCCAGACACAAGTGGCACTGAGGTTCAAGTGGTAGATCAGTAGCCTTGACCAAAAAACAGGCTCGGGGACAGTGCCCAGACCCAGACGTCAAGCCTTAGAACAAACAAAACAACAAAATAAAATGAAAAAAAAAAAACCAAACCTAGCATTTTTCTCATTGCATACAGAGGTACATAATTAAGGAATTTTCTCCCTGTGTTATGTATATGTAGAAGATAAAAAGTGTCACACAATTACTCTCTTCAGACCACGTTACACCAAAGTCTCCAAAAATTGCTCTTTTTCAAAATTTATAAATTAATATCATCCATTTGTTGGCAACTCTTTCTAGATTATTCACATTATTATGTTATACATGAACTGTTAGAATTATCTATTAACTAAGTTCTAATTATAATTCTCTTGAAAAAATATTGTAGGCAAATAGAATGTCAGAATCATTTGTGAATTTGTAAATTAAAACTTCTAGTTAAAAAGAATTTTGTAGTATCCCGTAGAATAAGAAATTACAAACAAAAATATTTCTTTTAAGTCTAAATTCTAATTTAGCCAGGTCAACAAAGTCCTACATTAGATACATTGCTATTTCTCCAGGCTTAAGCTTTTGTAATCCTTCATCAGTTCTTTGGATTCCAACAGAATGATGCTTATTTTTTTTCAAATTTTTGGTTGGGAATCATGAGCTATTTTGCAGCTAGGAATGTTCGTAATGAAGAGCGCATTTAAAACATGACTGAGAATTATATATGAGTTGCATTTCAAAAGGAAACTGGAATTCTCAAAACATAATGACGAAATTAGCCAAACTTCCAACTGTGAATTCCTTTCTTATTTTTTGGTTTGTTTTATTGAGACAAAATTATACACCTAGTCCAGGGAAGGTATTACTTTGTAATTCCACTCTCTAATCTCCTGTGTTAGTTTGAGTGCTAGAATTCCAGGCTTGTATCACATTGCCCTGACATTGTTTATTTAATCTAGAAACATAGTAGTAATTCTGAAGTTCTCTGATGACCTTATCCACTAGACTGACTGCTCAAAGTGTTTATGTACAATTTTCAAAGATGTTCTAGCATTTGATACAGGCTATGAACATTTTCAGATGCAACTTCAGGGTCATTCCTTCATGGATCTGATCACTTTAATAATGATTAATTGACTCTCTTACTATCTCTGGTCCCTACGTTGTAATATTATCAAGCTTTTTAGAGGAAAGTTCACTTGAGGACTTTGTAATGTTAAAAATTATCACTTGATTCTAGTCTTACTCAGGACATATTTTCTAACTTTTCTATACATTCTGAGAGTTGTTTCATACTTGTGTTTGCACATATAAGTGCCTCTGTGTGTATGTGCATGTTTGTATGTATGTATACAAAACTTCAAGCTCTTATTCCGCAATCTTGCCTTGCTCATAATTTATATTCCATCAATTGAGCCATTCTTCCAATGCAGCTTTTGGCTAGTTAATTATACGTAGTGTTGCAAAGACTGTCCTGCCCAGGCTGGATGTAAACTGAACTTCCCAGACTCCTTTACATTCTTAGGTTTTATTTTTTTCCATATCAACTTTTAAACTTGAAATATTTTTGTGAATGTAAAGTCTAACCATAACCCAGATTTTTAACTCAAGAATTCATATAAAGACAGATGAACGTACACATTACATATCCTGAGTGTACACTGCTAAAAATGTGATCCTAAGCTAGGTACCAGTGGCTCAAGCCTACAATCCCAGCTACTCAGGTGTCTGAGATCTGAGGATTGAAGTTCAAATCTAGCACCCGTAGAAAAATTTTCTGAGGCACTTATCTCCAATTAATCACCAGAAAACTGGAATTGGCACTGTGGCTCAAGTGGAAGAACTCTAGCCTTGAGCTGAAGTGCTGAGGGACATCGCCTAGGCCCAGAGTTCAAGACCCACAACCATCATGCTTTCAGTGTATTTGATGTTGGAATAATTTGTGGAGGGGAAAGGAAAAAACAAATCGTTTAACTAGGGATACAAGTGGACCCATTGCAAGAATATGTACAAGTCCTTATGTCGAAAAACGAACATTACAACTTTGGTGGGGGGTGGGGGAGAGGATCGAATAGGGGGAGGGGGGAGTATGGAAAGGAATGGGAAGAGGAAACAAAGAGGAGGCAACAATATTTGATATGAAATGTACTCTTTATCTTGCCCATGTAATTGTAACTCCTCTGTACAGTATTCTCACAATAAAAATAAATAAATAAAAACAAAAAAGAAAAAGAAAAAGAAATGTGATCTTAGCCACCAGTTCATTGCTAGTGTAATTCCTGCTCTCTCAACATGGCTTTTATTTCCAGTTAAGCCCATGCTCTTATATCTGACTTGCTTTGGAACCAGAATTATTCTTCCATTATTCTATTTACATGATTTGTATTCTATTTTATTATATTTACATGATTTGCATGATTAGCTACCATGATTTAGATGTAGTAGAAGAGAGGGGCCTCATCCTTTATGTTCCACTTAGTAGTAATACTTTCTGTATATCACTCCCATAGATCTACATCTGGCCTTGGCTTTATTGTTTCAAAGTTGTCTTATATGCAGAGTTTTCTATAGTGTATTGCACTATTATAATTCAGCACAAAACTTCTCTTTCTCCTATTATTCCTATTGTTTCTCCTACTGTTAACTTATGTACATTTGGGAAATAATGCACAACAAACACACTCAAAAAATAAATGTTTCTGAGGACGTTGTTCTTATGAAAATTTGGTCTTAATTTACAGAGCACTTAGGAAATTTGAACTTAAAGCACTCCAGGATTTTTTTTATATTGTTTCTTATAAAAATGGTGTACAGAGGGGTTAGAGTTACATAAGTAAGGTAATGAGTACATTATCTAACGAGCATTGTTACCTCTTCTTTTGTTTTTCCCCTGCCATCCCTTTCCTCTCCATTGTACCTACTCCACTCTCCCCTCCCCAAGTTGTAAAGTACATTTTATACATAGTGTCTTGTACAACTCATTGTTACAATGGGTCATACTGTATACTTGTTGCAGCATTTTGTAATTTCCCTTCCCCTACTCAAATTAGAAAAATGTACATGCAAGATGCAGGTCGCCGACAACAAATATAGTGAGAACAGTGGTTATACCATGGAGGAAGAAAATAGAAGAGAAACCAAAAAATCACATACTACATGTTACATACATTAAAAAAAAAAGCAAGAAAGAAAAAGCAAGTTGTGTCCCTATCTTGTGGTCCATTTCACTTAACATCATCTTATAAGGCCATATGTACATGGATAATGTTTTAAAAGCCATTTAAGTTCCATATTTTCTCGTTATGAATTTGTCTCTGAAACACATGTTACCTCATGTCCAAAGATGTACTTGTGCTATTTCAACGAAGCCACAAAACATTCATTTTACCTGGAGAAGCACCATAGATTGTTCCTGGAAGTAAATGGGAGGAACTGTCACTAGAAGTGGAAACTAATTCCAAGAGAGGAATTGAACATAGAGAAATGACAAAGTTCAAGTTAATTTGTGCTGTCCTTTTTATGGTACAAGAAAAGAATCCAAGGCTTGAAGGAAACTCTGTCCCTGACTTGTTCGAGTGTTCTCTTTACTCATATAAAACTTGTCTGTAAACTTCTAGTTGAGAGTATTACAAAAGGAAACAATATCCCATTTGAAGGCCAGCATAGAACAAAAGGAAATAACTTTGTTTTAAAAGTGTTCTACTACAAAGAAACAAAGACATGGAGGTTTTAAAGTGTTTTATGCATTGATAATTCACTCTTGAGATGATTCTCCTGTTGCAGGAGTCAGTTATCCATTCCTTTAGTCTGGTCCTGAGTTCTCCATAACAATAAGGATTCCAAAAAGCAGGATCCAGTGACTAAGATCAACAAATGGAGCCTCTTTTCAAACCCATGCTTTAAGGTTGGTCCCAAAGAAATATGTGGGTTCTTTTCCATTTGCTTTTTGTTTGTTTAGTTTGTGCTGGTTCTGCGGCTTGTACCCAGAGAGTGGACCCTGTCCTTGTATATGTGCCTTTCTTGCCCACCTGCCCCCTAAGCTAGTACTCAACTGCTTGACCCAAAAGTCCACTTCTGGCTTTTTTATTGTTTAATACAGATAAGAGTTTGACAGACTCTCCTGTCTGGGTTGGCTTTGAACAGAAATAGAAAGAAAGCCAAGTGACATCAACTGTATGGACTTCTCTTTTGAAACAAGAAATATTAGATGAAGTTTATTATAAAGCTAATCTTCGACAATTTTTAAAAGAAGAGAATATGTCCAACAAAGAAGCAATAACTTAAATAACAGCAAAAGTAGGTGCACTGAATCATTTTGGAATTATTTTTGTGCTTGGAAAGATTACTATTGTCTTTGTGGTTCCTTTTGGGGAAACTTAAAGTCGTATTTGCATTTTTTTGTGGGTCCTGGGTCTTGAACTCTGATCCTGGGTAGTGTCCTTCAGCTCTTCAGGTCAAGTTGAGCACTCTGCCACGTTAGGTACAGCACCACTTCTGGGTTTCTGGTGGTTAATGTAAGATAAGAGTCTCAGGAACTTTGCTGACCAGGCTGGTTTTGAACCACAATCCTCTGGTCTCAACTTCCTTAGTAGGTAAGATTACAGATGTGAGCCAGCAGCATCTAGCTTATATTTGCATTTATGTGCACTTAATGACACTATGTAGACAAAGAATGGAAATTTGAATGAAATGATGACATTGCAATTTTTCAGAAAAATTGAGGTAGCAATAAATATGTCCTCCTTTTCCATGTTGTTACATTAATGACTCATGAGTTATGGACTCTACATTAACATCTTCTGTTGTCTGCGTATGTGGACTTAGTATCAGAAATTGTTCATAGAGAAATAAAGAAAGACTGAGATTTTTAGAAAGTAATGGAGATCAGGTATGAAAGAACAGCATAGAAGGATATACAACTTATCACACAGAGATTAAGAACTAATCTAACTGACTAGAATGCTTAAGGCAATGAGGAATAAGCATAGTTGATAACTAGTTCTTCAATAACCAAAAATGGTTCTCTACAACAGTTTCTGGTATAACTTAGTCATTATTATCATTTATTCCTTCCATCTAGAATTATTTATTCTCTTCTTTAAAAAACTATTAATTAACCTCTTCCTTTTTGATGGCATGATTTACCAAAGAGATTTCCAAATCTCACTTAGACTACACTTCTTATTGTGATAAGCAGTGACCACTCAAAGCCTGAAATCTTTGAATTTTCAGGATTAATCTTCACCTGATATCTAAGCACATTCTTGGCATTAAATGCCATGATCTGTTAACACAATGTTTGTTTTTTTTTAAACACAGTATTTTAATATAGGTAAAGTAAATGAATTAAGAAGTATTGTTACGTATCAGTTGGAATAAGCAATTATATATTCTAAGTATGGGGTCTTTATTTTTCATTTACTAGCTAAATGACTTTTTTGCCAGTACTGCTGCTTGAACTCAGGGCCAGGAAACAGTTCCTGAGTGTTTTTTTTTTTTTTTCTCAAAGCTAGAACACTACCACTTGAGGCACAGCTCCACTTCCAGTGTTTCTTTTTCTATTTATGTTGTACTGAGGAATTGAACCTAGGATTTCATGCATGGTAAGCAATAACTGTTCCATTAAGCCACATTCCCAAGGCCCAAAATGACTCTTTCTGTTTTTATATTAATAAATTTTTTATTGTGAAAATAACGTAGAGAGGTGTTACAATTACATGAGCAAGGTAATGAGCACATTTCTCATCAATTATTGTTGTCTCTTCCTTCCCCTTACCATCCCTGAACACCGATCCCCTCACACCCTGCAAAAATTGTGAATTTCATTTTTCAAGATAACGTCTTGTACATCTCATTGTCGCAATGGGACATTCTTAAGATGCCATTATTTTTTCATTCTGTTACAATGTATTATAATTTAGGCCAGGTGGTAGAAAACGAAATGGGAAACAATGTTAAGTCTAGTAAGGCTGACATTCCAATCACATCATTAAGTAAGTACACTGTTAAGACCTTCGGGACTCATAGAAATGTTACATGTGACATTATTATGTAAACATTGTTAACCGTCATCTCTGACATCCATAACATTCTGCTTCCATTTCCAAGGTCAAGAGCCAAATATCTTAGCCTTTTTATTGATAGGGTGTTTTGCCTAGGATGGAAGAAGGAGGATGTGGAAGGTGATTTTGGAAAAATATGTATATTGGCTCCCTGTCCACATTTTTTGCATTTTAAAAAAGTGCTGCTGATGAACTCCCACTTACATCTAATTGTCTATATGTCTGCATAAATGAATGCAGAAATGAATGCAGAAATGAATGCAGAAATAAATGAAGACATTTATTCTGGTGGATAGTCCCATTTATTAAAAAAATCCATTTCTGGAAAAAAAAGATACTAAGTGAGTATGAATTATTGTCTATAAAATGGTTTCTTTCCCTTGCACAACAAAAGGTAATATTGAAATGATTACTCCAGCTTTCTTTGAGATTTTTTTTATTGTGAGAATACCGTACAGAGGAGTTACAATTACATGGGCAAGATAACGAGTACATTTCTTATCAAGCTGTCTCAGTATTAAAATGTTCTCTAACTCCTGTAACATCTAAGCATAAAAGACATGATTTGAAGATCTCAGTAGTTTTAGAAACAAAGATACATAATAGCTTCCTTCCTGCTGAGACAAGTGATAGCAAGTATGATTGATTGTATTATAGTACTCTTTTACCTCTTTATCTCAAATGTTGCATATCTTGGCATATTACTCCATGTCCTGCGTCAGTTTCCTGTAGGTGAGGTTTACCTCTACTCTGCAATGTCAAGATGGGTCATGTGACTTACTTCAGCTTACAAAATTGAACCAGAATGGTGAAAAGCTATTTCTAGGGGAAGATTTCTATCTCATTGTCTGTGTCTAACAGCTCACCTGTTTTTACTTAGCTATAAAAATAGAATATTTCCAGAGGGAATCTTCTTTCAACTTATATAGTAGAAGAATATAGCATGTGAAATTGAGGCAAAACTCAAATACAGCCTCATACATATAATACAGGCAGAATTAAGCTAATATTAGTATATGATATTAAGATGTTAGTTTCTTACCATTCTTGTATATCTTCATGATAGTTTACTATAGCACACCAGAATTTAACAAAAACTAAAGAAGAACTAAACAAACAGGAAACATTTTCTGTTTGATGCTATTATATTTTTTTTTAAATACGCATTCTCCATGTGATCACTTGTAGGGTTATTTTTTTCTATAGATATCTTTTTTCTATAGGTTATTTTTTTCTTTTTCACTCTAGAGCACTGTATCTATTATCCACAATCATTATCTAGACCTTGTGATTGAGATGAGGAAGAACAAAATATATAGATTTCTCCTTCTCTTTTCCTCTTCTCCTTTTTCTAGTGTGAATTCTCATCCTTTCTCCAAATTCTCCTATTGGTAAAGGAAGAATGACACATTGTGGGATATCAAGCAAAAGGCTTCAAATCAAGATTTCATTCTTTCAGATACAGTTGAATAAATCAGTATGGCTCAAGGAAGAATAGAAACATGATTTTTTCTCTTTCTGCCTTCCACATAGAGTGTGAACATGACTCCAAATATCTAATAAACCATTTGGCTTGGTTAACTTTTGAAAAATATAGTTAGCTAAATAAATACAAATTTTAAAATTTAAAAAATAAATTTTAAATAAATAGTAATTTGTTGTTTGCTTTTGGGAGGCATGATATAAAACTGCATTAACACTGTGAGTTGAGAGGCTAAATTTTATAAGAATATAAAAATAATGAAAAATAGATGATTTTAAAATAAATAGCTTGGAAATACATTTTATTGTGACATAGCCACAGAGACATATTTTTCTTTTCATCTCCACACTGATTCAACTTCAATAAACAATTAATGTAATTCAAATTGCTGTGTTTCAGAAATAGATTAGACACAAAAATTTAGAAAAAGACAACCAGTATTGGGTGTTGCATTCTTTAAAAATAGCAGTCATAAGCCGGGCGCTGGTGGCTCACGCCTGTAATCCTAGCTACTCAGGAGGCTGAGATCTGAGGATCGCGGTTCAAAGCCAGCCCGGGCAGGAGAGACCGTGAGACTCCTATCTCCAATAAACTACCAGAAAACCGGAAGTGGCGCTGTAGCTCAAGTGGTAGAGCGCTCGCCTTGAGCTGAAGAGCTGAGGGACAGTGCCCAGGCCCAGAGTTCAAGCCCCACGACCGACAAAAAAAAAAAAAAAAAATAGCAGTCATATAAACATTAACTATAATTCCAAAATAATAACAATCAAATGCTTTTGAAAAGATAAGATTGTGAGCAGAATGTATAAAAAGTGATAGTGTCAAAACTGTTTCAGGAGCTGCTCTCTGGCCTTTAGGATTTCTAGTACATGACAATGTTTTAATCATGATTAATTGCTTTGAGAGACTACTTTTGTCTCGTTATATTTCATTGAAAAAATATGTTGTTCAAAATTAATGAAAGGATAACAGGTTATAGTAGAAAGAATTCTCCACACTCGTTGTGCTAGGCAGTAAAATACCTTTCTAAAATATCGTTGTCCCCAATTTTTAATCCCTCAAATGTAGATTTTCATCATATATGTTTGTGTGCTTTAAAATAATCACCGTTCATTACCCAAGTAGCACAAATTTGAATAATTATCAGATGGTTGAAGTATAACTCAAAGGGGTACATAAAATCCCAGTTCAAAAAGGACATCATTAGGTAAGAACCATCAGAAAGATGTAAAGGGCTGGAAAGGTGGCTCAGTGGTTGAGCGCTTGCCTTGCATGCATGAGACCCTGGGTTTGATTCCTCAGCACCACATAAGCAAAAAGAAAAAAGCCGGAAGTTGCGCAGTGGCTCAAGTGCTAGAGCACTAGCCTTGAGCTGAAGAGCTGAGGGACAGTGCCCAGGCCCAGAGTTTGGGCCCCACTACCGGACTCCAAAAAACAAACAAACAAAAAAGAAAGATGTAAAGATGCTACATTGGAAGATAAAGGAAAAGACAACAACTCAGATTCTGAATTTCTGGAAAGAGGAAGAGAATGTAAATGACTTTTGCACTAGAATCATCTAAAAAATATTTTACCTGTGTAGGTGGCTTGATTATAATCTAGTAAGACTTCTTTTAGATTTCTGTCTTTTAGAGATGTAAAATGATAAATACCGATTATTCAATCTAATTAATTTGTAGATATTTGTTACAGCAGATTTGGTTTAGTAAACTAACCCAACAGCCATTTTCTGATGCAACTACAGAGTCACCACATACCCTAGTTTCTGAGAATAAGAAAAATGTTGCCACCAGCTTCATATACAGGTATGATGTACATATAACTAAGGGCCTTGCATTAATGAATTTTTGAAACTCTAAATAATATTTAAATAAGAAGCTCCCTATCTTTATTTTCACATTTGGGGATCACTAAATACACAGTTAAGTAGAAGGCTAGGTTAAGAATGTGGAAATGATCCCTTATTTGCAATATCTAGTATATGTCAGAGTTAAGCAGAAAAGGTCAGATAAGGTGATGTTAGGGAAATCAATTCTAAGATATGTATTCAAACGTTTATTTTTTTCTTTCATGTGATTGTTTCTAACACATTTTTAAGACTATTTCTTTGTTGCTTTGTATGTCCTTCCCACACAGTATAACCCCTGCTTTCACTGTATATGATATTGGTATAATTTGTGGAGGGGAAGGGGAAAAACAAATTGTTTAAATAGAGATAAAGGTGGACCTATTGCAACAATGATAAGTACAAGTCCTTATGTAGAAAACGAACTTCACAACTTTGGTGCAGGTGGGGGGGATGGGGAGCGGGAAGGATTGGGTGGGGGGACAGGGGAGGATGGGAAGGGAGGAGAAGGGTAAACAAAGGATCAGGTTACAATGCTTGATAAGAAATGTACTCATTATCTTGCCCTTGTAATTGTAACCACTCTGTACAGCATTTTCACAATAAAAAAATTGATAAATAAAAAAGAATATGGAAATGTAATCTGTCTAATATAAAAAAGACAATTTCTGTAATTTTGAGTTACAGTTTCTAAAGCAATAAAAAATCATATAAAACAGAAACAGAAACTCAATTTTCTATTTTTCCTAACTTTCCAAAAAAATTAGAGAATCCAGTAAAGATACAGCAATCCCAGGATGGTACAGGATGTTTATAGGATCAGTACATGGTGAAAAAAAGATAACAAAAATGGGCCCCTGTTACATATTGTACCTAGGACACAATATTTCCACAGAAAGGAAAATAGGTCAACATTGTCTTCTTACTCAATCTATTGCCTTCGGCACTGTTGGGATTTGATCTCAGGGCCTGGAATGCCCAATTCATCAAGGGATCAGTGTAAGCACAGCAGCCTCAAACAAATTCACTGCCAGAGAGTTCCCAGGACCTGAATTCTAGCCTCAGGAATGGCCAATATATAAATAGATAGATTTGTAAATTGCTGCAAATACACACACACATATATAAATATATATAGAGAGATGTATATATATATATATATTCCACTGTATATTAAATATATAAATATATTTATAGAATGTGAGATGTCTATATATTATTAAATTACATGTAATATAATATTATTATTAGGTATTAAATTATGCCTCCATTTAATGAAGTGTCATGGATTAAGGCACAATAAATGACTTCCTTGTGTAAAAGGAGCTGAGGGACAATGTCTAGACTCATAGTTCAAGCCTCAAGACCTGAAACAACAACAAAAAAGAGCCAGTAACTCCATGTGTCTGTGGATGTATGCATGTATTTCTATTGGGGAACATACAGAGTCGTTATGAAGAAAGGCACCCAGCTAAGAAATTTGCTTTGAATAGAATGATGTTATAGCACAGAGAGTGCTTTCAAGACAGTGCATGTTACTGGTCAAAAAAAAATTAAGACCCTGGCTTGGAAGTTACACCATTTTTCTTGCAGGCCTGGGATTTGAACTCAGGATCTGGGTAACTCTGTGGCACTATAGGAGAGGTTGAAGACAAGAATTTCAGACCAGTTTCCAGGGCCCGAATTCAAGCTCCAGCACTGGAAAAGTAATATTCATACATGAGAGCTATTTACATACATGTGTTTACTCCATATGACACTTATAACCCTTAGTTATTTTTCATTTTATTTAGTATTATTTTTTTTTAATTTAATTTTATTTTATTTGTGAACATACTGTACAGAGGGGTTACAATTACATGGGCAGGATAATGCATACATTTCTTACCAAGCATTGCAGCCTCCTCCTTTGTTTACCCTTCACATCCCTTCCCAGCCCCCCCTTCCCCCCCCAATCCCAATCCTTCTCCTCCCCTCCCTATATAAGATTTATTTAATTTATTGCATCTTATCACCTGGATTTATTTGCACATGGATTATACATCATATTGAGAACCAGGACTTTCACCAAGAAGGAAAAATAATGGCTCAAAATTGGCCTCTGACTCCACATCTAAACTATTGGCCATGCTGGGATTTGAACTCAGAGCTCACAATACCCAATTCATGAATAGGTCAGTTGTAGAACAAAAGCCTTTGGCAAAATGAGCTGCCATCCACTTCTGAGGACCTGCGATCAAGCAATAGTAGTGGCAGATAGATAGACAGAAAGATAGATAGTTAGATAGAGAGAGAGAGAGAGAGAGAGAGAGAGAGAGAGATGTAGTTTCCTATATATATGAGAGAGACAATGGGAGGACATTAAATTATGTATATTATGAATTATTAGTCATTAAATTATGCCTCCATTTAATGAAGTATCATGGTGGAATACTTATTAAAGCATTAATGTAAAAGTAGTCAGTATTCCTTAATTAGGAGAATCATTACATGTTGCTAGAATGGAAGACATAATCCAATACTTTTTGTGTGGCATTCTATAAGAGAATCATGAAATAACTGCAAATTTAATTGATTCTTTTATAATATTCCATTAAGCATTCCCATGGATAGGTATGATTTTCTCAAGATTTCCCTCCAGTCCTGGCATTTGAACTCCAGGCCTTGGTAATTTACTTTGAAACACAAACCATTAGAATGACACTGTGAAGATTTCAGATTTTCATGATGAAAGAAAAGAATGAGAAGAAAAGAAAGTCATGTGTCAGTGGCTCCTGCCTGTAATCCTAGCTCTTCAGGAGGCTGAGAGGAAGAGAATGCCAGTTTAAATTCAGAGAGGACAGGAAATTCCACCACACTCTTATTTCTGAGGGATCACAGGAATAAAAATTCCCCATGAGTGGGGCTATGGATCAAGGGCAGAGTGCTACCCCTGAGCAAAAGGAGCTCATGGACAGTGCCTAGGCTCATAGTACAACCACAAGACCTGCCAAAAAACAAAAAGCCAGTACCTCTATGTCTCTCCAGGTATGTATGTATTTCTATCAGTGAAGGTCCAGAGTCCCTATGATGAAAGCTATCCAGCTAGGAAATTTGCTTTGAATAGAATGATTTCATAGCACAGAGTGCTTTCTAGACAGTGCATGTTCCGGGGCTCCCCTCACTGTTCCCAGTGTAGCCTGAGGTTTTCTCTGCACCCCAGGCTGCTTGAGGAAGACTCTGTCCATTGTTGGAACAGGCAGACAAAAGGAATCATTCCTGTACAGCTGTGCAACAAAAGACTCCTTCCAGGTCAATTAATGAGGAGGAGTGTGGTTGGCCCTCAGGAGTGGCCAATATATATATATATATAAATAGATAGATGTGTAAATTGCTTCAAATATACATACATATAAATATATAGAGATATATATATTCCACTGTATATTAAATATATAAATATATTTATAGAATTTGAGATGTCTATATATTATTAAATTATATGTAATATAATATTAATAATTATTAGGTATTAAATTATGCCTCCATTTAATGAAGTATCATGGATTAAGGCACAATAAATGACTTCCTTGTGTAAAAGCAGCTGAGGGACAATGTCTAGACTCATAGTTCAAGCCTCAGGACCTGAAACAACAAAAAAGAGCCAGTAACTCCATGTGTCTGTGAATGTATGCATGTATTTCTATTGGCAACGGTGCCTTCCTAGGTTTCTGTAAGCTTGCTAAATTTAAGCACATGTGTAATATCACAATGCTTCCTGTCATCTAGGGCTGGTGAAGCTCATCAGGTTTTGAAACCTTTGACCACTCCTAGTTGGGCCCTGGGTGGCTAGGTTTCAGGGTTGAACACAGAACCTGGGTGCTGACAATGAGCTCAGAGCAGAAGCTCAGTGCTTTACCATTTGGTGTCACAGATTCACTTCTGGTATCTGTGTGTGTGTGTGTGCGTGTGTGTGTGCGTGCGTGCGTGCGTGTGTGTGTGTGTGTGTGCGCGTGCGTGCGTGTGTGTGTGTGTGTGTGTGTATGTTCATACACTTGTCCTGGAGCTTGAACTCAGGACCTGAGCACTGTACCTGCGTTTCTCCTCTACAAGGATAGCACTCTACCACTTGAGCCACACATCCACTTCAGGTTTTTTTCTAGTGATGTGGTACAAAGGAATCAAACCCGTGGATTCATACATGCAAAGCACTGTATCGCTAAGACACATTCCTAGCATTACTCTTCAGGTTTCTTTCTTTTTTTTCTTGGAAGTTGGAGGAATTGAAGTCTAGGCCTAGATGTTGTCCTGGAGTTCTTCAGCTAAAGCCAATTGCTCTAACACTTGAACTACAGCACCCCTTAAGGGTTTTGGTGGATCACTAAAGAGAAGCATCTCAAGGAATTTCCTGCCCAGGTTGGCTTTGGACTGTGAACCTCAGCTCTCAGTCTCCTGAGTACCTAGGATGGCAGGCGTGAGTCAGTAGTGCCCAGCTTCCACTTCAGATTTCTAAATGGTGAATAGGAGATAATTGTCTCATGGGACCTTTTGTGTTTGGGATAGTTTGGAACTGAGATTGTCAGATCTCAGCTTCTTGAGTAGTCAGGATGACAGACCTCAGCTACCACATTCTATACCATAACACTTTGTCGCAAGGGGGTCCTTGGCTCCACATGGTAGGGCGCTACCCATGATTGCAACAGATAAGTGTCAGTGACTAGGCCCTGAGCTCAAGGTTAATGATCAAGAAGCATAAACCAAAAACGTTGTCTGCAGGAGACAACTCACTAGAGTTATGTACACACATAATTTTGGCCATGACATGGGGACATATCTGAGCCACAAGTTCTCATCTGCACAATCATCTTACTTGTGGAGCTCTTACAAGAACCAGATGAAAAAGTGCACCCTGTGAAGGACTCAGCACACAACACCTTATGGAGGACTCATCACATAGCTGTATCCTAACGCTGTCATTAGAATTAGGATGCTTGCATCAGTATCACCATTCTTTCAGAAACACAACACAAACAGCCCAAATTTAGATATTAAAGGGGTGGGGTTTTTTGGGGGAGAGAGATTCAGAAACAGGGATTGCATTGAAAGATTGGGGGTACTGTCCTAAGATCTTTTGCTCAAAGCTAGAGTTCTTCCATTTTGAGCCACAGATCAGTTTCACAGACTTCCTGCCAGAGCTGGGTTTTAAACCCACCAGTGTCAGATCTCAGCCCCCAAGTATCTTAGATAACAGTTCTGAGTGAGCCAGCAGCATCTGGTTCCGTGGAGCTGTGTTGCAGCAGTTTACCTCTGGCTAAGTCAGGTTAGATGGCAGCTGTAAGTACTAGACTCCCAGCTTGCTCTGTGATGAGGTTTTTGCAGCCCCATCCTTATATAGTTGCAGACAGAGTCAGAACATTCTATCTTTTCTTTTTTTGGTGCCAGTCCTGGGTCTTGAATTAGGTCTAGACACAGTCTCTAAGCTTTTATGCTCAAAGCTAGTGCTCTACTGCTTGAGAGACAGCATGACTTCTGGATTTTTCTATGCACACGTTAGTGAGGAATCGAACCCAGGGCTTTGTACGTACTAGGCAAGCACTCTACCACTGAGCCCCAGTAGTGACAAGTGTATAAACAGATAAATGTGTAGATTGGTAGATAGATAGATAGATAGATAGATAGATAGATAGATAGACAGATAGATAGATGTAGATGCATATAACATGAGATGTCAGTATGTTATGAAATTGCATATATGACATTACTACCAATTATTGGCAATTAAATTATTCCTTCCTTTCTTAAGTATCATGATTGAATACATAATAAAATATTAATTGAAAATTAGTCAATGGAGTATAATTGTTGTGTATAATTTTATAATATAAATTACTATTGTAATTACCAATGAATTGTTAGTTTTACAACATTCCATTCGTACAGATGTATATTGGAAAGCATTTCTTTAGACTCTCCCTCCATTCATTAGTGCCAGACCCGGGATTCAACCGCCAGGCCTAAGTTGCAAGTTTTGGCTTGGCTTCCCTAATAGCCCACCAAACATCAGCAATGTAAGGTCAGGTACACATTCTGGGCCTTGTCACTTACACTCACGATGGTCACAATAAAAAGTGGGGGGGAAGTAAAACCACCTGCTTGAACTTCTCAGTTTTAGCCTTCTCCTTTTTATTTTTATTTTTTGCCAGCCCCGAGATTTGAACTCTGGACCTACGAACCCAGGATCGGCTTTGGCAGATATGCCAAGACTTGTGTTCAAGCCCGGTGCTAGGCCCAAAACAAAATAATAATAATAATAATAATAATAATAATAATAATAATAACAACAGGGCCATGGCTTGGAATTTGCACCATTTTTCAGACTGGCCTGGGATTTAATCTCAGGGTCTGGGTAACTCTGTGCACTGTGGGTGAATTGGGAAGATCACCATCCTTGAAGATAAGAAATACAGTACTGAACCTAGCAGAGAAACAATAGCTCACGCCTATCACTCCAGCTCAGGAGGCTGAGATTTTCGGGATCATAGGTGAAGCCAACCAAGGCAGGAAAATCTATGACAGTCTGACTTCCACTTCTGAAAGGTCAGATGTTCAACAGCTTCCTGTGTTTCCCTTGTTGATGATAAGTTAGTTGCACTCTCAATGTTCTTAGAGTTCTCAAGCTATAGAATCAGGAAAGAAACATCATTGATACATCCTGGGTTCAAATGAAGTTCTCAGGACCCAAGCCCTAGCCCTGTTAGCAGGAAGAACTCCAGTGTAACACTATATTTGAAGGACAGAAAACAGTTTCAAAAGCCAGGCTAGGGTCAGAGACCTAGGCCTGCAGGATTAGGAGGCAGAATGTACACACTCAACAGGCAACTGAGCTGCAAAACCACTTCATTCATTCCAGGCACAGTCAGCAATGGGGGGAAACCTGAACCACTTGTTAAAGTTACACCAGGGTCAGGCTTTACTCAGTCTCTTCCAACAAGGACTAATTAACCTTCCACCCTTAGGTGAAGTGAACCTCAGGCAATCTTTAACTAACCAATAGAGAGCCAGTTTAGTGGGGGAGAGGGAGGAAGAGAGGAAAAACCCTGCTCTCTGGTATTAGGGAGTGGGTTTTTGACTCTCCATCTGTCAGGTTTGAAGGCCCTTCTTCTACCTCTGCAAGTCCATTCTCCTTCCTTCATTCTCCACATCATTAATGCAAATCCTCAGTCCAAGGAGAGGCAGGGCCCTTTCCCTTCTCTCTCAAAGCAGCTGAGTTAGAACCTGGCTCTGCTCTCTTGGCTCTGGGGGCTTCAGCTGCCTGAGAAATGGGAGACAGTCTTCTTGCTCTGCAGTTGTGTGAAGGTGATGCTGGTCCTGGCACACTGCAGAAAGCCTCATGATTGGATATTGTTCTCTTGTTTCTTCCTGTCGTCCAAGACAAGTTTCATCTATCATTTTTCTATCTGTCTATCTATCTATCTATCTATCTATCTATCTATCTATCTATCTATCTATCTATCTATCTATCTATCTATCTATCTATCTATCTATCTATCTATCTATCTATCTATCTATCTATCTATCTATCTATCTATCTATCTATTTGTCTGTCTATCCACCTACATAACTACCTAGCTACCTACCTACCTACCTACCTACCCATCTCTTTGACATTTCTTGTGCTGAACTCAAGGCCTGAGCATTGTCTCTAGCATTCTACTACTTGAGCCACAGCACCAATTCTGGATTTTCTGTGTATGTGCTACTGAGGAATCGAACCCAGGGCTTCTTGCATGCTAGGCAACCACTGTCTCATTAATCCACATTCCCAGCCTCCTCATATTTTTTCTTAAGGGTAGTTTTTACATAAGTATGCTACCATTTTGTTTCCCCAAGTGTAATTTTCTGAAAACCAGTTATTTCTATGAATCATGATCTTCTCTTCCTCTGCCTGATTTGTGACTATCCTGCATTGGACTCATAATTAAATGTAAATAAATGCTGCTGAGAGCTTCACTGTGCATTATATAAGGACACAGGCCTGCAACCCTGGGAAAAAAAAGCGATGGGGCTGAAATGAAGAGAATGATACAGTATGCGCAACGGGCATATCTGAAAAAGGAATCAGTAAATAAAAGAAGAAGCATTGCATACAGCCTGTTTGCCCTCAGGGAGGTAACATACACACCTAAGTAAGTAGGGCACTGACACATAAACTTGGCCTTCTCTTTTTGAAATTTATTTGTGGCCATGCCAGGGCTTAAACTCAGGGCCCAATGCGTTCCTCAGCTATTTTGCTCAAGGCTGAGGTTCTACCACTGCCACAGCTCCACTTCCAGCCATCTGGTCATTAACTGGACATAAGCACCTCCTTGGCTTTCCTACCTGGTCTGACTTGTATCTCCTGCTTTTCATTCTCTCTCAAAGCTGGAGCTCTACCCTCTAGGCCACTGCTCCACTTCTAGTTTTCTGGTGGTTTATTGGAGATAAGAGTCTCACAGACTTTTCTGCTAGGGCTGGCTTTTAATGGTGATCTCCTGAGGAGGCTTCAAGCGACTTTCCTCAGAGATTCACCTAGGTGCCGTTCAACACAATCCTTTAGTCTAAATCTCGAGAGGTACTAGAGAAAAACAGAAACAGGAAGATGCTTCTACTGTGTTCTAGATACTTGAGGTTTGAGACACAAAACACTCATAATTATTTGTTCATTTTATAGGCAAAAGGAGCAATGCAGAGAGTATGAGGATCATTCCAGCTTTCCGTCCTCTCATCCTGCAGCTCAATGCTAAGTGACAGAACTGGCATGTCTTGTGGACATTTGCTCCTAAATAGTGTGACACTCATTTCTCACTTTTGACTTCAAACCTGTGACCAGAGGGAAAGATGAGGAGAGAAAATTCTTCTCAGAGAAAGCAGCTATGAAGAACATTGGGTTGGTCTGGGAAGGTGGCTCAGTGGTAGAGCGCTTGCCTTGCATGCATGAGGCATGGGTACTATTCCTCAGCACCACATAAGCAGAAAAATAAGCCAGAAGTGGTGCTGTGATTCAAGTGATAGAGCGCTAGTCTTGAGCTGAAAAGCTGAGGGATAGCGCCCAGGCCCTGAGTTCAGGCCCCATGACTGTACCCCCCCCCCAAAAAAAAAAACAACATTGGGTAGTTAATTTATAAGTTCAAACTATTGGAATGACCCTATTAAGAAGTCTGATTGTCCAGATTAAAATATGAAGAATTAATGAAAGAAGGTGTCAGTGGCTGCTGACTGTAACCCAGCTCCTCAGGAGGCTGAGATGTAGAGAATCTGAGTTTTAATCCAGTCAGCATAAGAAAGTCCTCAACAATGTTATTTCTAAGAGATCACAGAAAAATCCAGTAGTGAGGCTGTGACTCAACCTTAATGCACTACCCTTGAGCAAAAGAAGCTCAGGGACAAAGCCTAGGCTCATAGTTCAACCCCAGGACCTGTCTCCTCAAAAAGAACCTGTACCTAAATGTCTTTGCATATGTATGTATGTGTTCCTATAGGTGAAGCTTCCGTGTAGCTATGAGGAATGGCACCAAGCTAGGAAATTTGTATTCAATAAAATGATATCATAACACAGAGATTGCTTTTATGTCATTTCATGTTCCAGGGCTCCCCTCAGTTTTTCCAGTGTAGTCTGAGTGTTTCTCTGCATTCCAGGCCTGCTGGAAGTAGTCACTCTCATTGTCTGGACAGACAAACAAAAGGCATCAGTCCTGTACAATTTTGTAACAGACAACTCCATCTGGTCCAATTAGTGAGGAGTGTGGGCGGGCTCTGAAGGTAGGGAGAAATGGGCTTCTTTGTACCCCAAGCTATCTCTTGCCCTAATGCTCTGTCTTAAGAGGAAGCCTTCATTTGTGATACCTCCCATGCCAGGCCAAGTTCTTTGCAATTATTCTGCCTTTGTGAGACTATATTCCCGTGTTCAGATACATGCTCAATATAATTCAAAAGTCCTTCTGGCAGACAACTAGGGCACTGAATCTAATGAAATGTTTCATTGCCAGTGGTGATGGGCTTATGATGCCTCTCCTAGGCTTCCGGAAGCTTGGAAAATCCAAGCATATGTTGGATATCACAAAGCTTCCTGTCATCTATGGCTGGTGAAGCTCATCAGCTTTTGAAAACTTTGAGCTCTCCTAGTTGGGCCCTGGGTGGCTAGTGCTGAGTCCTTCACTGTGTACAGTGTGCTGAGTCCTGCATTAGGTGCTGGGTGCTGAGTCTTTCACAGGATGCTGTGTTCTGAGTACTGTAAAGAATGTTATATGTTTTGTCCTTAAAAGGGTGAATTCTTTCTTCTTGTCCTTGTAAGAGCTCCACAACTAAGATGATTATGCAGACAAGAATATTGAGGCTCAGATATGTCCCCATGGATGGTACAAATTTATGTATTACTGAAGACTAGTGAGTTGTCTACTGGGTGCTGACCATGAGCTCAGAGCATAAGTGTAGTGCTTTACCATTTGTGTCACAGCTTCACTTCTGCCTCTGTGTGTGTGTGTGTGTGTGTGTGTGTGTGTGTGTGTGTGTGTGTGTGCATACACTAGTCCTGGAGCTTGAACTGAGGACATGAGTATCTAGTTTCTCTTGTACAAGGATTGCCCTCTCTTACTTGATCCAGAGTCACTTCAGGATTTTTCCTAGTGATGGGGTCCTGAGAAATCAAGCCCAGTGTTTCATATATGAAAAGTACTCTACCCACAAGGCACATTCCTAGCCCTCTACTTCAGGTTTGTTAGTTTGTTTCTGTCTTTTTTTGTTGTTGTCAATTGTAGGAGTTGACGTCTGGGCCTGGGTGCTGTCCCTGAGCAATTCAGCTCAAATCTTGTGCTCTACCACTTGAGCAACAGAGCCACCTCAGGTTTTCTAGTGGTTCAATTGTGCTAAGTGTCTCAAGGACTTTTCTGCCCAGGCTAGCTTTGAACCATGGTCCTCAGATCTCATCCTCCTGAGTAGCTAGGATGAACTGCATGACTCATAAAGACACAGCTTCCACTTCAGGTTACTTAATGGTGAATTGGAGATAATGGTCTCATGGTATCTTTTGTGCCTGGAATAATTTGGAACCCAGATCCTCAGGTCTCAACATCCTGAGAAGGCAAGATGACAGACCTTGACTATAGAACCCTAGGCTGTGGGACTTTGCTCCAAGGGGGTCCTTGGTTCCATATGGTGGATTGCTAGCCATAAGCTCAAGAGGTAAGGGTCAGTGCCTAAGCCCTGATTTCAAGGTTCCTGACTGAGAAAAAACAAAACAAACAATTGTCTGCAGTAGAAACTCACTAGTCTTCAGTAATACATAAATTTGTACCATCCATGGGGACATATCTGAGCCTAAATATTCTTGTCTGCATAATCATCTTAGTTGTGGAGCTCTTACAAGGAAAAGAAGAAAGAATTCACCCTTTTAAGGACAAAACATATAACATTCTTTACAGGACTCAGAACACAGCATCCTGTGAAAGACTCAGCACCCAGCACCTAGTGCAAGACTCAGCACACTACACACAGTGAAGGACTCAGCACATAGAATCCTGTGCAGGAGTCAGCACACAGAACCCCATGAAGGAAACATCACCCCAGGAAGGACTCATCACATAGCTGTATCCCACAAGCTGTCATTAGTATTAGGGTACTTTCATCAGTATCACCATTCTTTCAAACACACATCACAAACTGCACAAAGTTCACATCTAATGATTCAGAGGGGTGTTTTTTGGGAGGGTCAGCCACAAGGAGTGCACTAAAATGTTGGGGGTACTGTCCTAAGAGGTTTTGTTCAAGGCTAGAGCTCTACTACTTTGAGCCAAAGATCAGAGTTTCACAGACATCCTGCCAGGGCTGGGTTTTAAAACCACCAGTGTCAGATCTCAGCCCCCAAGTATCTTGGATGACGGGTGAGCAAGCCAGCAGCATCTGATTCCGTGGAGCTGGATTCCAGTGGTGTACCTCTGGCTAAGTCTGGTTAGATGGCAGCTGTCTGCATCAGCCTCCTGGCTTGCTCTGTGATGAGGTATTTGAAGTCCTATTCTTATAGAGTTGCAGTCACCACATTCAATCTTTTTGTGGTGCCAGTCCTGGGTTTGAGTAATGGTCTAGACAGAATCCCTAACATTTTATGCTCAAATCTAGTGCTCAACTGCTTGAGTGACAGCACAGCTTCTGGATTTTTATTGCATGTGGTAGTGAGGAATCGAATCCAGGGCTTTGTATGTACTAGCCTTCACTATACCACTGAGACCCAGGAGTGACAAGTGTATAAACAGATAAATATGTAGATTGGCATATATATACATAAATATGTATATATATATATGTATAAAACAAGAGAAAGATGTCTGTATATTATGAAATTACATATATTACTACCATTTATTGACAATTAAATTATTCCTTCCATTTGTAAGTATCATGATTGAATACATAATAAAGAATTAATTGAAAATTAGTCAATGTAGTATAATTGTTGTGTATAATTTTATAATATACTCATTAACTACTAATTTAATTGTTACTTTTATAACATTCCACTTGTATGGATGTATATTGGAATGCGTTCCTTAGCATCTCCCACCAATCTTTAGTGGCAGTCCCTGAATTCGACCTTCAGCCTAAATTGAGATTTTGGCTATGGCTTTCCTAACAGAAAGCCAAATGTCAATATGCAAGGTCATGTACACATTCTGGGCCTTGTCACTTAGACCAAGGAAGGTCGAAATGCAAAGGAAAAAAAATGTAAAATCACCTTCTTGAACTTCTCCATTTTATCCTTCTCCTTTTTATTTTTTTTGCCAAGACCTAGATTTGAACTTGGGTCCTAGGATCCCAGGGTGAGCTGTGTCAGAAATGCCAAGATCTGAGTTCAAGCCCAGTGCTTGGCCAAAAAAAAAAATAATAAGGCCCTGGCTTGGAATTTTCACCATTTTTCTGGCAGGCCTGGGATTTGAACTCAGGTTCTGGATAATACTGTGGCAATGTGGGTAAAGGGGAAAGGCTCACTGTCCTTGAAGACAAGAAATTCAGACCAGTTCCTAGGGCCTGAATTGAAGCTCTAGCACTGGAAAAAATAATATTCATATATGATATATATGTACATACATGGGTTTAGTGAGTATGAAGTTTATTACCTATATTTGTTTAGTATTATTACATATATAACATTTCATTTATTACATCCTAACACATATTATATTTGCATATAGATTATATATCATACTGAGACCCAGGCCTTTTTTTAGAAAAAAAATGTGTCAAACGTGACTTCTTACTCCATGAATAAATTTTTGGCGATGCTGGGATTTCAACTCACAGCCTAGAATATCCAATCCTTAAATGGGGTCACAGTCTTAGCACATGAGCCTCTGGCAAATGTGCTGCCAGGAAGTTCTGATGACCTGTGATTGAAACACAGTAGTAGTAGTGCCAAATATATATATTGATAGATGTTTAGATTGCTGTATATATATGTATATATATATATATAGAGAGAGAGAGAGACAGAGACAGAGACAGAGACAGAGACAGAGAGAATGTGAGCATATCATCAAAATTATATATAGTTACCAATTATAGTTATTAAGTTATGTATCCTTTTAATGAAATATCATGGTTGAATACTTACAAAAGCATTAATTAAAAATTAATCAATATCCTTCCATTTGGGGAATCATATCATGGTGCTACAATGGAAGATATAAATCCAATAATTTTGTGTGGCATTCCAAAATAGAATCATGAATTAACTGCAAATTTAATTATTACTTTTATAACATTCCATTAGCATTCACATAAATAGGAACACGTTTGTGAGGATCTCCTTCCATTTCTGGGTGGCAGTCCTGGCATTCTAACTCCAGGCCTGTGTAGTTTACTTTGAATGCAAACTATTGGAATGACACTGAGAAGATTTCAGATTTTCACAATTAAAAAAAGAACAATAAGAAGAAAAGAAAGCCAGGTGTAAGTGGTTCCTGCCTGTAATTGTAGTTCCTCAGGAGACTGAGATGTAGAGAATGCCAATTTGAATTCAGCCAAGGCAGGAAAGTTCCCGACACTCTTATTTCTAAGAGATCACAGGAAAATATCCCAATGGGTTGGGGCTGTGGCTCAAGAGCAGAGTGCTACCCTTGAGCAAAAGGAGATCAGGGGTAGGGCCTAGGTTCATATTTCAACCTCGGACCTGCCAAAGAAAAAGAAGAAGGCAGTATCTCCATGTCTCTGTGTATGGATGGATGATGTATGGATGATGGGCATTCAGCAGGTTGCCCACGGCCAGCCCCCCAACCTGGGCAAGCTGGGACAAGCCTTCAGAGAAGTCCTAAGTCTTAGCCAGTATCTGGAACAAAGCATCCTTCACTGTCATTTAATAATTGAAGCCCTGAAGGTTTGCCTGGGCTGGTGTATGCAACGGGTGCATTATTTTCTGGCTGAGGTGTTCCATTGGGACATCTAGCAGCCAGCCACTGCTTCCACGGAGACCACAGTTCCTAGGCTGTAGGAGTTGTGGAAGGTTCTGGCTCCATATTCCCTATCCCTCTGTAGGATGTGAGACTAGATCTCTAGGGCCTGGTGGCTATCACTCATTCATCATTCCTCATTGTCGAGTCTCAGGGTGGTCCCAAATCCTGGCAAAGATATGAAATAGCCAGCAATTTCTGTGCTGAAAAGGGTACGCAAATAAATACAACCCTCATAGCCCCTATTAGAAGTGAGCTTTGGGCTGCAAATATGGCATATTGGTAGACTGCAAACATGAAACCCTGGGTTTGATTCCTCAGTATCACATAAACAGAAAAAGCCAAAAGTGGTACTGTGGCTTAAGTGATACAATATAGCTTTGAGCAAAAGCAGCTCAGGAACATGCCCAGACCCTGAGTTCAAGCCCTAACACTGACAAAGAAATAAAATGTGAGTTGGTGAGACAGACTCTTCTGGGACTCAGAGGAGCACCGAGGTTATAGGTAAGAGGTAGAAGGCAGGTGCTGGTGGCTCACCCCCGTAATCTTGGCTACTCAGGAGGCTGAGATCTGAGGGTCATAATTGCAAGCCAGTGCAGGCAAGAAAGCCTATATGAGACTCTTTTCTCCAATTAAGCACCAAAAAAGCCAGAGCTGTGGTTCAAGTTGTACAGTGCTACCCTTGAGCATAAAACCTCAGGGATAGTGTCCAGGCCATGAATTCAAACCCGAGGACTAGTACACACACACACACACACACACACACACATACACACACACACACACACACACACACACACACACTCACACACACAGATGCACGTGCACACACACATACATTCACCAATATAGAGAATTTACCAGTCAGCCTGCACAACTTATATCTCTATAGCAATTCAATATAAAAAAGAGGGAGAAGGGAAGGAAAGACTTGCTCCAGGAGGTGATATAACCAGTGCCAAGAATCTACAGGACTTCTAAGCTGTGGATACAGGATAGAGAGCCTCAGGCAGAAGGTACACAGCATGAGCAAAGGTCCTGAGGTGTGCTGTAGAGCAGGTGGTGTGGGTGGAATGAAGGTTCTGTGGCTTCAGAAAATCTGGCAGGAAATTCAAGGCTGGGTCAAGGTTTGTACTTGTGTCACAGGTAGGGAAGAGGGTGGTGTCCCAGAATGGGGCCCAGGGGGAATATTAGCTTGTCTTTTCACCAGGGACCCCAGCAATTTCCTGTGACTGGAGGACTATTTTTCACAGCTCCTGACCCTCAGGCCTCCTATGCATGGAGGAGTCAGGGCAAATGCAGCGAAGAACTCTTGCTTAAGAAAAGCTTCTACCCAGTGCCACCAGTGGCTCAACCCCTGTAAATCCTAGCTAATCAGGAGAGTGAGATCAGAGATTGTGGGTCAAAGCCAGCTCAGCGGAACAAAGTTAGTAAGACTCTTCTTGCCAATGAACTACCAAGAGCCAGAAATGGAGCTGTGGCTCAAGTGGTAAAGTGCCAGCCTTGAGGGAAAAAGTTAAAAGACCAGAGTCCAGACCATGATTTCAAGCCCCAGTACTGGCACAGAAAAAATAAAAGCTTTCAGGAGGTCCCAGTCCACTGTGGAGAAAGGCTATTATCAGAGGGGCACCAGTGGCTCATGCCTGTCATCCTAGCTACTCAAGGCTGAGACCTGACGATTAATCATGAATCAAAGCTAGTCTGGGAAGACTCTTATCTCCAATGAATCACCAAAAAGCTGGGAAGCAGAGCTACTGTTGTTCAAGTGGTACAGCACCAACCTTGTGCAAACAAGCTGAAGAATAACACCTAGCCTCTGAGTTCAATCCCGGTAAACACACACACACACACACACACACACACACACACACACACACACACACACACACACACACACACACACTAACATCTTTAGCAGGTGCCAATGACTCATACCAGCAATCCTGGCTAATCAAGAGGCTGAGATCTTAGAATGGCAGCTTGAAGCCAGTCCAGGCAGGAAAGTCCGTGAGACACTTATCTCCACTAACCTACTAAAAAGAATGAAAGTAGAGCTGTGGTTCAAGTGATAGAATGTTAGCTTTCAGCAAAGGAAGCTCAGGGACAGTGCCTAGGCCCTGAGTTCTAGCTCTAAGATTTTTTTAAAGACACCCTTTGCCACCCCCACAGGCCATAAATACAGATTTTGGTCATCCTAGATCTCACTTCCACTCCTGCCACTTCCACAGTACTGTCACAAGTGGCTGGTGTGTGGCCAACACTGTGTTAAGAAGTGAACATACACATGGGGGGGCATAGCCAGGTCAAGTTAATGCCCCAGATCATTGAGGTATTGGCCCTACCAGTCACTCATCCCCCAGTGCCCTGGATCTGGAATCAGAAGTCTGTGTCTCTGTATTCTGGGCTTCCAGAAATGACTAGAAGGACCTGAGAGGCCCAGCTAGGGCTGGAAGATAGACTTTCCTGCGATAAAATCTATTTGCATTTCCTTAAGACCAACCGATACTTCCAAGCCTCCTTGACCTCACCTCCTATGTAACCCTGGATCCTCCTTGTTTGGGTTGTGTACAGTCTGCTACAAGCTCGAATTGCCCAGAGCCACCAGCAACCCAACCATTCCCCTCTCCACTTCCAGCCTGCTGAGATGGATGTGCAATCAGAGGCCCAGAGGAGGAAAGGCATAGGACATCGCATGACTGAGGCCCTCCCACTGAGGCAGGGGAGACCCTATGCCAGCTATCACTGCTGTCCCAGAATCCTCTGGAGGTTGCCAAATATTTGGACAGCGAGACTTGTGCTCCAGAGAAAAGCTAGAACACAGGCCTCTGGCAATTTTTAAGACTCATTGTAGACCCTGATAGGGGGCTAAATGCAAGGTCGGTGGGAAGATGGGCACCATTTGAGGTCAGAAAGAGGCAGACAGGCATCAAGGAAGGGGACAGAGAAAGACAAGGGAAAATTACACACACACAAACACACACACAAATACACATTCACACACATGGACCTTCCAAGGACTCAGAGGTTCCTGAGAACAGAACCATGAACCTCTCCATTAGGATCACATCCGCCCCACGAGAGGATGGCACTATAGTACTCAGACCAACTGTAGACACAACATCGAGCCTCTCACATATCCGGAATGTCTCATAACCCAGCATGGAATTTCCTACCGTACACACTGCTATGTGGAATACTCAGCCACCTCTTTGTTTATTGTTGGTGATGGAGTTTGAACTCTGGGCCAGGGCACTGTCCCTTAGTTCTTCAGCTGAAGATGAGCACTCTACCACTTGAGCCACAGTGCCACTTCCTGTTTTCTGCTGGTTCATTGGATATCAAGTCTCACAGACTTTCCTGCCCAAGCTGGTAACTTCTTGCAACTCTTGACTTCAGACTTTGACACCCAGCATCCAAATCCATTCTTCAATGGAGAGAATACAGACACAATAATCCCACCCCTTCACCCATTCGCCTACTCCCTGCCTGCCTCAGGCCTGGTCCTCTTGAGTTCTTGTTAAGTAACCACCCATCCTACTGCGGCTTCAAACTGGGGTAAACTTGGGGAGTTCATAGAAGGATCTGTACAGTGAGGCCAGTACCTGGTCTCTCAACCACAGCACACACACACACACCTCCACATTTTTGCAGGCAAAGATGTTTTACTTTCTTTCTTTTTTTCAGTTGTGGGGCTTGAAATGTGGGCCCAGGTGTTATCCCTGAGCTCTTCAGCTCAAGGTGAGCACTCTACTCCTTGCGCCACAACATCCCTTCCTGTTTTCTGGTGGTATGTTGGAGATAAGAGTCTCAGGGTCTTTCCTGCGCAGGCTGCTTTGAACGGTGATCCTCAGATCTCGGCTCCTGAGTACCTAAGATGACAGCCATGAGCTACTGGCACCCGGCCAAACATACTTCTCCATGCTTATCATCCTATCGCCTCAGGAGAGTGAGATATGAGGACTGCAGTTGGATGTCACCCTTGGAAGCAAAGTCCATGAGAACTTTTTATCTCTAGTTAAACACCCAAAAAAGCTAAAAGTGGAGCTGTGGTTCAAATGGTAGAGTGCTATCTTGGAGTATAAAAGACAAGACCCATGCCCTAGTTTCAAGCTTTTTCTAGCTAGACCAACACAAGAATGTGAAACAGGTGGTCACACGGGAGCTCAAAGCTCACACATAATACTCAAACCTTCCAAAACAGACCCCATCTGGCTCTGATTCTCTAGATTCTATGTCCTACATCATGGCAGTCTTACATGGGACTGACCATGCACCAAGTTAGGACGTTAAAGTACAATCTCATACTGAGGATGCACTGGCCTTATCAAAGTCTCAGCATCTCTCATTGTCCTGCCTCAACACTGGGCAGTGAGGTGAGGTCTAATTATACAACCACAGGATATGGCAACCAAAGTGTTTCTTGGTCAAGGGAAGGAGACTGGGGGGCTCTAGGTCCCTCTCTCTGGGGAAGGTGAAAAGGGCTGATCTAGCCCAGGAATGTTCCTCGGGTGTGAGGGTTATCAAAGAAACAACTGCTCAAATCCCAGTGCCTCTGGTTTTCCCACCAGTCTCTACCCAACCCTGCCCCACCTTTACTCTGCTCTCTCTGAATCCCAGATCTGCCATCTACACTAAAGTCTGATCCAGCAAAGAGACCCACTTCTGTCTCTGAGAATGGCATTCATGAGGCCCTAGCACCCTCTAGATGAAGTCGCAGGGGAACATGGGTCTCAACTCCCGCCCTCATTCCAAGGCTGTCCTGTGCCAGTGGTATGCTTAACTCTGTCTCTGGTAGAGGAATGAACACCAGGGCTGTCATCTTCAGATTCAGCCCTCAAAAGTCCCAGTCCCCAAGGATGTATTGCATAGTAATCCTGCAGTGAACAACATCCAGGTCGTCAACAGTGAACCTAAGGTGCCAGAACTTTTAATAGCAGTGTGGTTGGGTCAAGGGCTCTATCACTGGTCGTCTAGGTTGTCAGGTGAGATCATGGCTCCAATGTTCAGACACAGCTGACCTGGGATCATCCTCCCTCTTCATCTTCCTGCTTATCCCTTGCCCCCCTCACCCCAATAGCCCTAGCCCTTGGACACTTTCTTCTTAGCTGACCAGAAAATAAACTCCCTGGGGTTGTAGAAGAGTGAAACCTGGTGACTCACCCTGAGCCCTAGTGTCTACCCAAGGCTGCTTCTTTCTGCATTCGGTGACCACACAGCTCCTGGATGTAATGAAGTTGCTGAGGGGTCAGTGGCTTGGTTCGTCATAATGTCTTTAGGCTCTGAAACTGTCCCCACAGAGATTGTGAAAGGTTGGCTCTCTTGATTCAGGGCTTGCATGTTCCCCCTTCTTTCTTCCTTTCCTCTTTTTCTCCCTCTGTCCTTCCCTCCTCTCTCTCTCTCTCTCTCTCTCTCTCTCTCTCTCTCTCTCTCTCTCTCTCTCTCTCTTTTCTTTGTGTCAGTCCTGCACCTTGAAGGAGCCTAGGTGCTGTCCGCGAGCCTTTTTACTCAAGGCTAGCAGTCTATGGTTTGAGCTACAATCCACTTCGGTTGTTTGGTTTTTGGTTGTTAGAGACAAGAGTCTTACAGGCTTTCCTGCCTGAGCCAAAATCCTTGATCCTCCGATCTCAGCCTCCTAAGTAGCTAAGATGACAGGCATGAAGAACTGGCATCCAGCTCAAACCAAGGTTTCTTCATGTGCTGTGGAACCAGTCCTGGAATCTTTCATTGTCTATGACACCCCAGAGCTTGGCACACACTGTAATGATTTGTTGGATAAATAAATGAACTTATGTCTATGGCAATACTTCAGAAAATTCCCATCTGATTAAAGTAAGTGTCCTCTGTGGGGGAGGGGGGTGAAGCCTGATGTTCTCCCACAGTTCTCCCTCCTTCCTCTTTCCGCCCTCCTGATGCCACCACAGTTAACTGTTTTGGCTCTGAGGATGTGAGCCACGATGTACACCCTGGATTCTGGGACCTCTTGGATGCCTATCTTCTCAAAGATCTCTGTCCAGCTGCTGACCCACTCAATTCCCCACTCAGGTGTGAACAAGGTTGCCATGAGCTGAATGTCTGGCTCAAGTGGCCTCTTCTTCTCCCCGTGAGGCAACCAGGATGGTCTGCCACATCCTGCCTCCAAGTTTCATGTTGCAGAGAAAGGATCCTCCAGGCAACCTGGGGTCTCTGAATCTCTCAGAGTCCAGTACAGGTGCTGGGAATTGTCTCTGGTCACAGCTGCCAGGCTGGGAATGGCGATGTCACAATCTCTGCTCCCCATGACGTCTTCCACTGTGGGGGTCACCCTAGAGAGACCTGGAGGAGATTTAGCAGCTGCCAGAGAAAGGCATTCAATGCATAACCTTCAAAGCAGAAGACAATCTGGCTTGGGAACTCTGCCTGTGCTGCTTTGAATGTCATTGTTTGGCAACTGAAATCGTCCATCTAATTTGACCCATAATCCCAGGCTTTATTGGAAATTGCCAGCTTAAATTTTTTAATAAAACATGGAAAATGTGGCATTAATTTGTCCCAATGAAACTTAAAGGGTTCCAGTCAGTGGTCCCCTTTTTCCTTCCAGACAGCCTAAAGCAGGTTAGAAAAATTGGCATTCAGCAAGCCCTAGCTAACTGACACATATGGATACCAAGTGGGCTCCAGCAAGGGGAATGGACTTGCCTACCACTGCCAAGCTAGAAACATCCCAGGCAGGACAGATTAAAGTCTGCAGGACTCCAGGGAGTATTGACTACTGGTGCACTGCCCTATGAGGGAATCCACACCACTACTGGTGTCCTGGAGCCTGTGCCCAGATGCCCACTGAGACTAAATGCCCTAGGTAAGGTTCTCCTCCCATCCTTGGTCATATTGAACCATCTGCTATGTCACACTGTACGCCAGCCTCCAAAACCTTATAGCTTCACAGCCCCTGCCCTACCCTCTCCCCCATCTTGTTCCCTAATTATGTTTGGCAGACACATCCCAACCCTTGAATTAGCTCCAACAATGCACACGAGAGCAGAATGTCTGGCTGGAAGAGTGTGGCTGTGGTCAGACTCGCCTCACCAAACTTCTGGCTGTTGATAGAAGGACATGTGTCCACTGTAGTCCAGGTTTTACACAGGTCTTCTCGAGGAGGCCCACGCAGGCACAGCAGCTACTGTGGTTTCTAGGAAAGGGGGAAGAGAGAGATGGAAAGTGGAGGAAAGGACAGTCTACTGAAATCTTCCATAAAGGAGCCATGAAACTGTGAAGTACTTGGTATTGATGAAAAAAGAACAACAACAAATACACACACACAGAGAGAAATTAAATGCCTGTTCTGTTTTTAGACATGATGTCTTAAATATATTTTCATTGCTCTTATCTCCGTCCTCACCCAACACACACACAGACACACACAGACACACACACACACACACACACACACACACACACACACACACACACACACACACACACATACAAACACACATCCAGACGGTGACAGAAGACTCTTCCATGCAGCAACTGCAATTTGCCAACTGATCACTCACCTGAGCATAGTCAGTCTGTACAAGGAGAAAGATGATCTCCCTCTCTCTCTCTCTCTCTCCTCTCTCTTCTCTCTCCTCTTTCTTCTCTCTCTTTCCCTCCCCCCTCTCTCTCAAACACACACACAGAGACCCCTAAGTTTGTTGGTTCCTCATCTGGGACAATGTCCAAGCTGGAGCATAAAGGTTCCCATTCCCAGTTCCCTTGTCAGAACGAAGGGCTCCCACCCAAGGGAGCACCACTCTAATGACACAACACTACCCTGCCTCTTCCCTTCTCCAGGGCCAGATGCTTCCCCATGGGAACAACCAGCCTAAACTCCCCATTCACGAAAACCCTAGGCCAGTATGCTGGGTGAAGAAATCCCCAGACATGTGGATCCTCAGAGCCGGGACTGAAAACAAGCAGAGGGTCTTGGGGCCCCTAGGGGGCTGTCTGACCTGGTGTGGGGGCGGTGTTGAGGAAATGGATGTGGTCCTAAAGGCTACATACATGGATGAACTACCTTCTTCCAGCCCAGATGCTTCTGGGTGACTGGGCGGATGCTTGGGGAGGACGAGACCAGATGGACTGGGAGCACCAGCAGATGGTGGCAGAGCTGGGAAATATGATCACCCTGTGAGTACTGTTGACAGCTGGGGGGGGGCAGGCTGGGTGTATGTGTGTCAGAGGGGGTGTGTTCCTCCCAGATATTCATCTCTTCTATCTGACCTCCAGTGCCCTTACCTCCCTAGTGGGCTTTTCTGGGACCCTCCTCAGGTGAAAGGGTGACTGAACACAGAAGACAAGGGCTCACACAGCAAGGGGGGCCTATCTTCTTCATCCAACACCCTCCACCCTGAGAAAAAAGGAAAAGACCGGAGAAGGCAGGATGTGGAGGTGCTGCTCCCCACCTTTGACTAAAGTCACCTGGATCACAACAGGGAGAGGAAGGGTGCAGATGCGTGGCTGTGTGGCTCCCACTGCTCCACACCAGGGGCTCGGTGATGCCCCCTTCTCACCCAACCCTGCATCTCCCCATTCCCTGGGATACTGGACACTAGAGATGGGGGGTGGGATCCCCAGGTTGACACTCACTCCTCCACACCTCACTCCTGGAGTGCATTTCTGGTAGAGTCAGGGTTCTACTGACTGGCGCTGGGGAGGTGTGGTTGGGATGCAAGAGGGGTGGCATGGGAGTCTCGGGTACAGGTGGGGTTGGTTAGGGGGCGGTCGCAAGGTGCACGACAGCGGGGCGGCCACACACATGTGCTCCTGGGAGATGCTGTAAGCTGTGGTTCCGGGTGTAGTGGGCAGCGATGGCAGCTGCATGGAGGATGCTCGGGTCCAGAGCAGAGGACTAGGGGCCTGGACTGGGTCAGGGCCACAGGTTGGCTGGGAGTGCACCATCGCTGGATGATTCTGAGAGCGCCACGGGTCCTAGCTGGCAGCGACATGTTCGAAATGCTGTGCCACAGGGAGGCCATGAGAGGGGGCTGGGACAGGGGTAGGCGGGTGACAGGGCTGAGCACCATACCCAGGGACCTTGGACTCAGGGCCTACCTGGCCTCTGAGCCTCCTTGGGGCTGTGCTAGGGATGTGCCTCCTGTGCTGGCTTTGTGTGCTCTGTGCTCCTGGCCCAAAACTATGCTACTACAGCAGAGGAGGCCAGCCATTGATGCTGCCTCCCCTTGTGCATGTGCCTGATCTTCTCTCTCTGCCCTCACTTTTCTCCTGGGCTGCCCCGCTCCTGTCACCCAAGTGCTCAAGGCCCCGTGTTCCCCTGGCTGCAGCAGCTATGTGCCCCCCTAGGCCATGCCCTGTCCTTCCCTTGATCACACCCCCTACCCCCTCGGTCATACCCCTACCCCTGGCCTTGTGCTGTCCTGAATCTGCCTAAGGCTACCCAGCCATAGCAGAAGCAGCCTCACCTCAGCTCAGGGCTTCCTCCCAATCTGAGCAGCTGCCCAGGGGATCAAATCTTCCCTCACCCCAACCTCTGGGGCAGACTCTTCTCCATCCACCCCACACACCAAGCAGGTGCACGGTGACCCTCCATGTTGTGTGTGTGTGTGTGTGTGTGTGTGTGTGTGTGTGTGTGTGTGTGTGTGTGTGTGTGATTGTGGGGGATATTTACCTCTCAAGGACTCAGAACATAGCACCTTTTGCGATGACAAAACACAGCACACTTTAAAAAAATAGCACAAAGAACCCTGTGTAATGGACTCAGCACAATGTGCCTTTTGAAGGACTCAGCACATAGCAACCTTTGGGATCCTCATGGTAATCTAATGACCATGCCATTTTGACATCACTAAAGTTAAATATCATAGTATTATGACATCATATGTCATAGTGACATTATAGACATATTGTGAATGCCTATTCTGTGATTTCATTCTGTTTCAAGTGAGCAGTATTGGTGAATATGAAATCCATTGTGACTTCAAAGCCATGATGACATGAAAATCTCTTTGTGACATCACAGTGCCATTGTGATATCATTAACCTATTGTGACATTACAAACCTGTCCTGTACATTGTGACCTCACAAAGCCATTGGGATATCACATTGTTGTTGTGACATTACAATCACCTTGAGACTTCCCAAACCCATTATGACATCTTTAGCACCTTTGCAAAAACACATGGCCTTTTTGACATGATGGTCCCTTTTTGTATCCATATCCTCATTGTGAAATGTAAATTGAGATCAGAGATACCAATATAATATCACAAAGGCTTTACAATATAATCATCGGTGTGACATCACATTGTCATTATGACAACATCAGCTCATTGTGACATCACAAATCTATAATGACATCATACCACTATGACATCACATTGTCATTATGACATCATATATACATTATGAATGTCTATTATGTGATTTTGTTATATTTCAAATGTGGCATGTGGGTTCATATCAAAAACATATTTTGACTTCATAACCATTGTGACATCACAATCTCTTTGTGACATAACATTGCCATTGTGATATCTCTAAACAACTGTGACAGCACAAACATATCCTGTCCTCATAAGTTTTGTGACATATTGCCACTGTGTTAGGCCCATTGAGAGCTCAATATATTTTTGACATATTATTTCAGGTATGACATGAAATATTTTAAATATACTGTTACATCATGAATATTGTGACATCACATTGTTAGATGTAATGATCATTGTGTCACATTGTCACAACACAAATCTGTTCTGACTTCATCACATTTGTGACAACAAATGCCTTTGGAATCCTCACAATCCCATTCTAAACTCATATACTCATTGTGAGTTAATGACAATTGAGGTCTGGAATACCATTGTCACATCACCAATCTACTGCAACATCACAAAACTATTTTGAACTCATCACTACTATGGCATCACCAACTAATTGTGACATAACAACACACATGACATTATAATTTGACATCATATTTCAATTGTGATATTACTGTACCATCATGCTTACACAAACCTATTATGACCTCATCACATCTTAGAAAATTTGTGGTTTTGGGGACATCAAGCTCCTTATGTGAAATTGCATCATTGTTAACTTGTAGCAATTGAAGTTTGAAATAAGATGTGATATTACAAACTAGTTTTGATATCACTAACCCATTTTTATATCATTAACACTTTGACAACCAAAACCTGTCAGGAACTTTAGCACTTTTGAGTAAAATATGGTGTCTTTGTGACATCATTACCAGTGTGACATCAAACTGTTTATGACAACATCAGCTCATTGTTACATCACCAAGCTACAGTAACATCATAGCCTTATTACATCGCATTGCCACTTTACTGTCATAGACACATTTTGAATGTGTGTCCTGTGATTTCATTCTATTTCAAATGTGGCATATCAGTTTATATCAGAAACACATTGTGACCTCTTAACCATTATAATGTAATAAACACTGTGTGACATCATAATCAGTGTGACATCACATTGTTATGACATCTTTAGCTTATGGTGACATCACAAAATGACAATGACAATATAGCATTTGCCATTATGTCATTGAGACATAATAGTCACATTATGAATGTGATTTCATTGTATTTGAAATGTGGCATGTGGGTTAATATCAGAAACTCATTGTGATGTCATAACCATTGTCACATCAAACTCCCTTTGTGACATCAATTTGGCAATGTGACATCACAATGGAAATGTGATGCAACTAACGCATTGTGATATCACAATGGTCATGAACTCAAAATGGGTTTCTCATATCAACCGACAAACCACATTAGAAATAGAATCAACATAAGGGGCAAACACAACATGTCTATGACATCAGAATGACAATGTGATGTTTTAATTCTATGATGTCATTGTAGTTTTACATGTCAAAAATGAACTGATGACGTCACAATGGCAACATGATGTCACAATTATGATAATGTCAAAAAGGATTTATGTTTCAATGGTAAGTCTGATGTCAGTTGTCATTAATTCCCCGTGAGGATATGGATATAAAAATGTTCTGTGATGTCACAGAGGCCATGTGTGTTTTCAAAGGTGGTAAGAGGTCATAATAGTTTGGGGATGGCACAATGTGATCTGTAATGTCACAATGAAACTGAGATGTCTCATTGGGTATTGATGTCACAGTTGTGATGAGGTCACAATGGTTTTGTGATGTCACAGTTTTTAATATCAGAATGATATGTCCAATTTCAATTTTTCATAATTCAATATGAGGATACCAGGAGATAGAAGAAGCTTCATAGTATGAGGTCATACTATGTGGAAACCCAAGGGTACAGTCATGATTTCACAATGACAATATGATATATCAACATCATGTTACAATAATATTTTGATATCACAATTGGTGATGCCATACTGATGAGGAGGTTGCAATAGATTTGAGATATGCCAAGGGGTTGGTGATGTCACAATGGCATGTGGGATCTCAATTGTCATTAACATAATGAGTATATGAGTTTGGGAAGGGATTCTGATGTCACCAAAATATATGTATTCAAAAATGTGAAGAACTAACAGGTCTGAGATGTCACAAAGTGACACAATAGTTATGATGACCAGCAGTGTGATATCATGATGTTACACTGGATTTTAGATATCTCAGGTCATATCTGAAATATGAGGTCCAATACAGCTTTTCAACTCACAAAGGGCCTAAGATATCAGAATGGCATGTCACAAAAGTTATGAGGACAGGAGAGATATTTGATGTCACAGTGGGTTAGTGATATAACAAAGACAATGTGCTGTGATAAAGAGATTTTAATGTCACAAAGGTTGTGAGTTCACAATGGTTTCCTGATATCAACACACATGGCACATTTGAAATAGAATGAAATCAAAGAATAGGCATTCACAATCTATCTATGACATCAAAATTACAATGTGATGTCAAGGCAGCAATGTTTTATAGGATATGTACTCATTACCTTGCTCATGTAACTGTAATCCCTCTGTACACTCTACTTACAAAAAAAAAAACGCACAGAAGAAAAAAATGGTATGGTGTCATTGGGGTTCTGTATGTCACAATGAGATGGAGATGTCATGATGACGATGTGATTTCACAGTCATAATTATTTCACAAAGTATTTGTGATGATATAATGCTATGTGTGATCACAATTTTCGTTAGCTCACTATGAGGATATGGGTATAAAAAGGGTCTCTGATGGCACAGAGGTCATGTGTTTTTTTAAAGGTGCTAAGAGTTCACAATAGCTTTGTGATGTCACAATGGGTTTGTGATGTCACAGTGGTAATGAGGTCATAATGAGTTCGTGATGTTACTAAGAGTTTGTAATATCACAATGACATGTCCAATTTCAATTACTACTAGTTCACAATGAGGATACAATTTCAAAGAAAGAATCTCAGGCTCCAAAGACCATGAGTTTTTAGTCATAGCTTGTGTGATATGCTGCCATTAGGATGTTTTAGGCCTTTAGTAAACTTAATCTGTTTTCAAACTCATGAAAATTCAAGTATGACATAAGATATCAGAAATTGACTCTGACATCCTGAACATTGTGACATCACATTGATAGACATCAAGACCATGGTGTCACATTGTGAATTCATGAATCTGTTAGGACTTCATCACATTTGTGTCAACACATGACTTTGGAGACAACACAGTCCCTTTGTGAACTCATATCTTCATTGTGAATTAATGACATTTGAGATCCAACATGTTATTGTTGTGGAGCACATGGGCAGCAAAATGGCTCTGGGAGGGGGTTGAGTGGGCAGACCCCAATTGATCTGATCAGTGCCTAACCAGCCCGTGAAGGCTCAGGTGAATGATAGGGTGTGACCTTGACAGTGATTGGTTCCTCTTCCTCCCTTACCATAACACCCACCCTTGTTGTCTTTAAAAGGGGCTGCTCTCTGTTAATAAACAAGTTTTTTCTACCTGCTGGATTTGGCTCCCCGCTGTGTCTGATTGTCTCCTGGGCTGATGGAGGCTGGGAAACGGGCGAGCACTGCACTTACCTTTCCTCGGACCCCGTCCTTCTTTTGTGGGATGGACGAAGACCCAACATCTGGCGCCCAACATGGGGCACGAAAGGAAAAGATTCCGGCCGAGGCTAAGAGGTCTCTCGGGGTAAGTGAAACCCTAAATATGGGTAATGCTATATCACAGAAGAAGGAGGAGGAGGCAACATTAGGCCTAGAAGGAGTACAGGAGGACTTGGGAAATGAGAAGGAAAAGGAAAGGGTCAAATCCGATCGAGAACGCACTGAGACGTGCACAGTAGAAGTCAAAACGAGGGTAAAAATTACCCCCTCTGACCCAACTGATACTGATGGTCCTAGGCCCTCTCCCTATTCCCCCGATTGGAGGGGAGGTACAGCACCCTATGAGACCTGTGAGAGGGACTTGCAAGACCAGACCCCTACCAGCCTTCTATGGAGGGGCCGAGGGCCGGGGAAGTAACCTACTCAGAGACCTCCTCTGGAAAGGAAGGGCCACCCAAGAGCCCAGACTCTTGGCCACAGAATTCGCTTCCCCAAGCGTATCCTGTCAATGTGGCATCAGGGGCTAACAGGCCCTTGGAATGGTATCCATGGGAAGCTAAGGATCTTAAAGAGCTCCTCAAGGTGGTGGCGGAGGATGTCCCAAACTCTCCCTGGGCCCAGACCACTAGTTCTCAGTTTATTAAATGGTGTGCTTTCTTTAAGGAGGAATGCAGAGTGCGAACGGAGAGTAACCGGCAGGCTCAACCAGCAACACCTATTACTTATGCCATGCTAGCAGAGAAGGGGGAAGGGTACTCCACTGGCGTCCAACAGGCCGCAATACCTGGCCCGTACCGTGACAGGTGAGGCAGGCAGGACTTGCCGCGTGGTACAAACTAGATGATGGGCCTACTGAGTCCCCCATAGCAGAAGTGAGACAAAAACTGGGTGAGCCTGGATTGAGAGAGAGTTCCCTGAGCAGATGGGTGGTGGCCTCACAAAATGTGGGAAAGCAACAGCATCAGTCCCAACCAGTAGCTTTAGCTTTGCAAGCTCAGGCATCTACAATGACTGAGGCCATTACTCAGGCGCTGGCAGCCCAGGGCCAAGGAACCCCAAGGCCATTGGGGAGAGGGATTTGTTTTAAATGGGGGCAGGAGGGGCACTTTAAGAGGGATTGTTTACAACAATCCCATGCCAACTGGCCCGTGGGCAAACCGCCCCCTATACCCTGCCCAGGGGCAGGGAGGGATACAAGTTTGATTTAGATGGGAAGTCTTTAAACTTGGGTAGGGGCATCCTCTAGCCCCTTTAACTCAAGGAGGAACCCCCCCTGCTGTGAGGCCCAGGCAGCCTCGTGGCAGGGCGACCCAGGTCCATTGGACCGTCCCCTTGGTGGATGGACTCCACCTTAAAATGAGTATTCTCATAGGCGGAAAGAGGTTTCACTGCTTAATTGACACTGGGGCAGACCGAACTATACTCAGGGAGGAGGAAGTGCACTTGGACTGGAAGCTTGCACCTGGGCTCCCGATATTGGGGGTAGGGGGCAACTCCCAGACCAAAGAGACGGTTGCCCTTATGACATGGACTAGCCCAGATGGAGAACAGGGAAAGATACACCCTTTAGTAGCAAAGAACCTCACTGCCAATTTACTAGGGCAAGATATGCTAAGACAAATGGATGCCGTGTTCACTACAGACCATCGAGCATCCTATGATGATATCCTGGATGGGGATGAAGCACAAAGGCTTAAGCAGGATCGAGAGGGAGTTAAGGAAGGGGATATTTTAACTTTCATAATTAGAGAAGAACATAGGGGACCCGCTCGGGTGCACCCACAATCCTAAAGGCCACTGCCCCCGAGTACCTCCCATTAGGTGGAAGCCAGGAAGCCCAATCTGGGTGGAGCAGTGGCCATTGACCAAACCTAAACTTGAAGCCCTCCACCTTCTGGTGGAGGAACAGATAAGCCTTGGGCATATCCACCCTTCTATAAATCCTTGGAACACACCCGTATTTCTTATTCAAAAAGCCTCCGGGGCCTGGCATATGCTCCAAGACCTAAATGAAAGGATGGAGCTTGTAGGAACGACCCTAAGTGGCATGCCCTGGACTCCTGCTATACCTTCAGAATATACTTTGGTTGTGATTGATATTAAAGATTGTTTTTTTCTATTCCTCTGCATCCAGATGACTGCGAGAAGTTTGCTTTCTCTATACCTTCTCTTAATTTTTCCCAGCCCGATCGGAGGTTTGAATGGACAGTGCTGCCACAGGGTATGGCCAATAGCCTGGCCTTCTGCCAACAATACTTGACCACACTTTTAGGGCCTGTGCTGGGTTCAGATACCTCCCTTGTCTATGCCTACATGGATGATATGATTCTGGGGCACCGAGACCCAAGCTACCTGGAGGGCCTTCTGGCCCAGGTTCCCCCCATATTAAAAAAGGGGGGTTTTTACCATAGCCCTTAATAAAATTCAAAAGGTAGCTCCTTTTAAGGTGCTCGGGACCCACCTTACCTTGACTTAAGCAAGCCTCTCTAACCTTAACCCAACTTCAGAGTCTTTTAGGGGAAATCAATTGGCTGTTGCCATGGGTTTCTGTCCCTACAATTACAATATAAGCAAATGCTGGCCATAATTATGGCCTTTCAGGAAAACAAAAAAGGGGGAGTTAGCCCCCATATATAGTTACAGATAGCTTTGTTTTTAAATTTTCCAAAAGGGGCAACTGAATCCAGATTTCAGAAGCACTGGGGACAAAGCCCCAAGTGAAAGTCAGGTGGAAGCACCCCCTGACACAACAATGGAGAGGACCTGACCCCCTAGTTACTATGGGCAGGGGATTTGGCTGTGTTTTCCCCATAGGGGAGTCCGCTCCCATTTGGATCTGTGCCAGGAACCTTAAGTTTTTACCCATTCCCTCTATACAGGAGGATGCCCAAGAATAAGCTAACCAACAAGAAAAAAAAAAAGGCCATGGCCTAAGCTTGTGTTTTAAAGACAAAAGCCAGAAAGACAATTATTAACCATCCCCAAGGGCAATCAGCCCTTGAGAAGCTCTTGTGTTCTCTAACAATTGCAGATGGCGATACTCCAGCTGTTGGCTGTCCTGACCCTCCCAGTCCTGGCAATGGCCCTATGGAATCTGCATCAACCTCAACGGGTGACCTGGGCAGTGATCAACGCTGGCAATGCAGAAATCGTCAGGACCACCACAAGAGAAGCTGTCCCTTCGACCTGGTGGCCTGACCTTCATTTTGATCACCACCCTATGGATTGTTTTAATATTTTTGTAGGAGTTAATTATTTTAATGTTACCTGCTTTAATTGTTCTTTTACTAATTGCTTGTATAGCAGCATTGAATCCATACTTTGTGTTAAACAACCACCTTTTGTTATGCTTCCAGCTTAGATCTTGTCCAACCCCACAGGCAAATAGCTGGATTAGAACAATCCCCACCTCTGGACTCTGAAGTGGCAAAGACTCCTATCCCATCCTTCACTAAGGTTAAAGGACTAGTAGTGACATTTCCTGGCCTGGTAATGCTTTTGCTGATGGTTTTTCTATGCCTTCCTTGCATTATAAGTGCACTGCAAAACTCTGATGAGCTTAGCCAGCCAGTTATCAAGGTCCAAATGAATGAATTCCCCCACCCCCCACGGAGAGGAATCACAGCCAGAGACTTGTAAGAAGGGGTGTCGGTCTGACCAACCTAAGACAGGGGCTTCAGCTTCACTCTGAATAAGTTCCCGATGACGGGTAAGGCAGACAAGGCGATCCACCCAACCTAAGACAGGCTGGTTCACTTCTTTAAGCAAAGACGGGGGGAGATGATGTTGGGAGCAATTGGGAGCTGACAGTAAAGCTCAAAGGTCATCTTGACCCCTGTGCTAGCTTAAAGGCACGTACAAGGAACTGGCTTACTTAAAAGACACCAGGTGCCCAGGAATTAATTGAACTGCTTTGGACATTTCTAACTGTGGTGGGACTGATGTTTATTACTGTGCTAGGTGGGTGGGTCTGCCATTAAAACAAAAAAAAAAGGGGGGAATCTGTGGAGCACATGGGCAGCAAAGATGGCTCTAGGAGGGGGTTGAGTGGGCAGACCCCAATTGATCTGATCAGTGCCTAACCAGCCTGTGAAGGCTCAGGTGAACGATAGGGTGTGACCTTGACAGTGATTGGTTCCTCTTCCTCCCTTACCATACCACCCACCCTTGTTGTCTTTAAATGGGGCTGCTCTCTGTTAATAAACGAGTTTTTTCTACCTGCTGGATTTGGCTCCCCGCTGTGTTTGATTGTCTCCTGGGCTGAGGGAGGCTGGGGAATGGGCGAGCACCGCACTTACCTTTCCTCGGACCCTGTCCTTCTTTTGAGGGACCGACAAAGACCCAACAATTGTGACATTTCCAACCAATTGTGACAGCACAAACCTATTATTTTAGAAGCACATTGTGATCTAATAGCCATTGTGGTAGCACAATCCCTTTGTGACCCCACATTTCCATAGTGATATCACTAACCCATTGTGAAATTCCAATCCTCTCACACCGAATCCAGGTATGAAATGTGATACCCAAATCCAGTGTGACATCTAGATCATGGTGACATCACACTGATAAATGTTATGAGAACTTTGTCACTTTCTGACAACACACACCTGTTAGGATTTATCACTTTTGTGACAGTGCATCCTTTGGAGACATCACAGTTCCTTTGTGAGCTCATATATTCATAATGAGTTAATGACAATTGAGATCACATTGTGTCATTTTGATATCACCAACCCGTTGTGACATCACACAACTCTTGTAAAATCATCACCACTGTGTCATCACCAATTTCCATATCAAAACATTATTAAGTCATCATATTGCAACATCATATTGCCATTGTGATATCACTGTTAAATTGTGTTTTCAAAAACCTAGTATGTCTTCATAGCCTTTTAGAAAATTCATGGCATTTTATAGTTCAGTCTTCTGTGAACTCATATCCTCAATGTGAAATAGTAGCAACTGAAATTGGACGTGTAAATATGAGAATTGACTTAACAAAACTATTTGATTTCATCACCAATGTGACATCATAAACCCATTGTGAGCTTTCATTGCCATTTGACATCACTATCACATTGTGACATCCCAAACCTCTTAGGAACTCTTAGCACCTTTGAAAAAACACAGAGCCTTTGTGACATCACTGTCCCTTTGTGTAACTATACCCTCATTGAAAACTGACAATTGGTATCAGACATGCCAGTGTAACATCACGAACCCTTTGTGACATCACCATGTGACATAACATTGTCATTATGCCAGCATCAACTACTTTTGATATCACAAAATTACAATGACAAGATAGCATTATGAGATCACTTTGTCATTGTGATGTTATAGACAGATTGTGAATGCCTGTTTTTAATCTTTTTTTTTGTCAGTCGTGCGGTTTGAACTCTGGGCTTGGGTGCTCTCCCTGCTCTTCAGCTCTAGGTGAGTGCTCTATCGCTTGAGCCACAGCGCCACTTCTGGTTTTCTAGTGGTTTTTATTGGAGATGAGAGTCTCATGGACTTTCCTGCATGAGTTGGGTTTGAATTGTGATCCTCAGATCTCAGCCTCCTGAGTAGCAAGGATTACAGGAGTGGTGAGCTAACAGCGCCTAGCTTTTTCATTCTATTTCAAATTTGACATGTGTGTTGATATCAGAAACATAATGTGACCTCATAACAATTGTAACATCATAAATCAGCAGTGACATCAAATTGTCATTATGACACTATCAGCTCATTGTGACATCACCGAACAACAATGGCATCATAGCATTATAAATCACAGTGACATAACATATCATAGACATGAAGGTGTGAAGGCCGATTCTGTGAATTCATTCTATTTCAGAAACCCATTTTGACCAAATAACCATTGTGATATCACAATCCTTTGTGACATCACATTGCCATTGTGATATCATTAACCTGTTGTGCCATCACAAACTAGTCCTGTCCTTATAAGTTTTGTGACATGCTGCCATTGCCATATATTATGCCCTTTGTGAGTGCATAATGTTTTCAATCTCATATTTCTGGTATGACATGGGATATCAGAAATCCCTTGTGACATCATAATACCAGATGTCATGACAATTGTGTCACACTGTGAAATTGCAAGCCTTTTAGAATGGCATCACATTTGTGACAACACATGCCTTTGGAGACATTACAGTCCCTTTTTGAATGAAGATATTCATTGCCTATTAATGACAATTGAGATCTGCCATGCAACACTGACATCATGAACCCATTGTGACATCACAAATTTTTTGTGATTTCATCATGAAAATAGCATGAACAACTAATTGTGGTATCAAAGCATTATTTTGAAATGACATTGTGGTTTTGCTGTTGTGATATCACTGTCCCATTTTGTTTTTACAAACCTGTTATGGCCACATCACATCTTACAAAATTCATGGCCTTTGAGATTTCAAGCTCTTTCTGTGAACTCGAGTACTTATGACATCTATGGCAAGGAGACAAACCATCAAGTCACATTTAATATAATGAAACAATTTTCACTGGAAAGGGGACTGTGATTACCTTATCCTCTACTGTATACCCAGGTCCAAGAGCAGCCTTGATCATCAAACCTCAGACCTCCAGTGGGCAGCCCCACCCTTTCTTATTTGCTCTGCAAACCAGCAACCAAAAAATTATGATCACCAAAGCTCAAAACCTCAATGGGCAAGGCTTTTTACTTTTCCATTCCTCGCTCCTTCACTACAGACCTGTCCTTGATTCTTGGTCTTTCCCTTTTTTCCTTCCACCACTTCCTGCTTCTCTTCAGACCTCTTCACTCTCCATAGGCTTGCCCTACTCTGCCCCAATGACCACTTGCCAACCTTCTGCTCTCTCCCAAATTCCTCTCTTCTCAAGTTATTCCCTTCCTGCTGTCTCACCACTTTTTTTTCCATCCAGATAGCTCCCATTTTTATCTCCCCTTCCAATGCTCTGCAAATGCATTCTATATATAGGTTGTACCCTTCCTCACTCGAATGGGTCTCCTGCCTAACAGTTTTCACCCATCACTTCCCAAACTGCCCAATGATGAATCATTCTGGACAGTTCACCATGTGAGGCTTGACACCTCTACCTTTGGCATTCCCCCCACTCGCCAGTGGGCCAGGCCAAGAATTTATAATGATTATTGGCTCCTACAGATAATTCTGGCCCCACTGGTTATTATAGTATCCTCGTAATGAATTCGATGAAATTGAAATTGTATATGTCATTGTTATATTACGAAATTGATGAAACATCACTAACCCATTGTGACCTCATCACCGTGGTGACATCCCAAACTCATTGTGATATAACATTGCCATTGTGCCACCATGATCACAGTGTGACATCTCAATCCTATTATGATCTCAGAAGCTTTGAAAGAAAGCATGGCCTTTGTGATATCACAGGCCCTTTGTGTACCTATATCATTTGGAGCTAATGACAATTGAGATGAGACATGCCATTTTAACATCGCCAAACCTTTGTGACATCAACACGAGTGTAATATCACATTGTCATTATGACATCATCAGCCCATCGTGACATCATAAAACAACAATGACATCATAGCATTATGATATCACATGGTCTTTGTGATGTCACAGATACATTGGAATGCCTATTCTGTCATCTCATTCTATTTCACATGTGGCAGGTGCGTTGATATCAGAAATACATTGTGACCACATAACCATTATCACATCACAATAACTTGATGACACCACATTGCCATTATGATATCATTAACCCACTGGGAAATCACAAAATTTTCCTGCCATAAATTTTTTGACATGATGGCAGTGTGATCTCTGGCCTCTCTGAGTTCATAAATTATTTAACTCAAATAGTTCAGGTATGACATGTGATATCAGAAATCCACTGTGACATGATGACCATTGTGACATCACACTGCCAGATGTCATGAACACTGAGTCACATTGTGACATCACAAACCTGTTAAGACTCATTGCACTTGTGCCAAGATATGCCTTTGTATAAATCATTATCCTTTGTGAACTTATATAGTCATTGTCAATTACAGATTGGGCATGACATTGTGACATCTCCATTCCATTGTGAATCACACACCTATGGGACCTCATCACCTGTATGGTATCACCACTTGTGACTTCAAAACAATACCATCTCATGTAATGGTAACATCACAATGCCAATGGGATATCTCTGTCTCCTTGCATTTTCACCAACCTATAATGTCCTCATAATATTTTACAAAATTTTGACTAGTTCCTTATGTGAACTCTTATCTTAATTGTGATCTAGTAGAATGAAATTCGACATGTAATGATGATATTACAAATTCATTGTGACATTACTATCCAAGTTGTGACCTTATCACCACTATGACATCACAAACCCATTGTGACATCACATTGCCACCGTGTTATCACGATCATCTTGTGATATCCCAAACCTGTTGTGACCTCTTAGCACCTTTGAAAAAGTACATGGTGTTTGTGACATCACAGTCCCTTTGGGTAACCATATCCTCATTGTGAACAAAGGACAACTGACATGACATGCCATTGTACCATTACAAACGCTTTGTGACATCATCTCTAGAGTGACATCACATTGTTGTTATGATACCATCAGCCAATTTTGATATCCCAAAATGACAATGACATCATAGCATTATGACATCACATTCTTATTGTGAGGTCATAGAGACAATATGATTGCCTATTCTGTGATTTCATTCTATCTCAAATGTGACATATACGTTGATTTCAGAAACCCATTGTGACCACATCATCATTGTGACATAAAAATTCCTTTGTGACATCATATTGACATTGTAATATCATTAATACAATGTAACATCATAAACTTGTCTTGCCCTCATAAGTTTTGTAACAAGCGACTAACTTGACCTGGGCTGGATGCCCAGAGCTAAATGCAGCCTCAACCATGAACCCTCAGACCTCCAAAGAGCAGCCCAGGGATTTGTTAACTCGTCTGCAAACAACCAACCCCAAAAATAATGATCTCCAAAGCTCCACACTTCAAAGGACGAAGCTTTTTCCTTTCACTTCATCCTCCTTCTCTCCAGACCTGTCCTACTTTTCATGTCTTTTCATTTTTTCCTTCCACAATTCCCTTCTTCTGTTCAGGCTGCTCTATTCTTGACCTTCCCTGTCCAGGTGACCAGTTGCTGTCCTTCACCTCCTGCTCTCCCTCAATTTCTTCTCCTCCCAGGTCTTTACCCTCCTGCAGTCTCATCATTTCTTTCCTTCCAGGCCTTTCCCTTTTTTCTCTCCCCTTCTGTTGCTCTGAACATGCAGCCTATACATAGGCTGTACCCTTCCCCAACTGCAATATGTTTCCCATCTAACAGTTTTCAATCTTCACTTCTCAAATGTCCATGCCCAATCACTTCTTGGCAGCTCATCATGTGGGGCTTGACATACTATCTCTTTCAGCAGCATGTCCTTCCCCCTCCAAAGGCATGCACCCTCCTCTCCCGTGGTCCAGACCAGGAGGCCATGATGGCTATAAGTTCCCGTGGATTATAGGGGCACTGATGGTTATTACAATGTCCTCATGGTGAACTAGTAGCAATTGAAATATCAATTAATTGTGATATTACAAACTCGTGACATAACTAACCCATTGTGACCTCATCACCAAGGTGACATCACAAACTCGTTGTGATATCACATTGCTGCTTTGACACCAGGATCACATTGAGACATCCTAAATCTATTATGACCTCTTATAACCTTTGAAAAAATACATAGCTTTGTAACATCACAGTCCCTTTGTGTATCCAAATCCCTACTGTGAAATATTGGCAATTGAGAATCAGACATGACATTTTAACATCAAAAACAATTTCTGAGATCATCAAAATTGTGATATCTCATTGTCGTTGTGACACAATCTGTTCATTGTGAAATCACAAAACTAAAATTATATGATAGAATTATAATTTCACATTGTCATCATGACATCATAGATACATTATGAATGCCTCTTCTGTGATTTCATTCTATTTGAAATGTGGCCTGTATGTTGATATCATAAACAAATCGTGAACTCATAACCATTGTGACATCACAATCCCTTTGTATATCAAGTTGCCATTGTGATATAACTAACCAAACGTGACATCACAAATCTATCTTGTCATCATAAACTTTGTGACATGCTGCAATTCTGATACCTTAGGCCTTTTTGTCCTCATAATCTGTTGTCGACCTCATTTGATTTCACATATGACATTTGATATCAAATTCCCAGGGACATCATGACATTGGTGACATCACACTGCCAGATGTCATAACCATTGTACCAAATTCTGACATCACAAAACTTTTAGGTTTTCAATATATGTGTGACAACACATACTTTTGGAGAAACCACAGTCCCTTTGTGAACTCATATACTAATTGTAAGTTAAAGACAATTGAAAACCATCATGTCATTGTGACATGCCCAACACATTGTGACATCACCAATCTTTTGTGCCCTCATCACCAATGTGGCATCATCAACTAATTGTGACATCAAAACAATATTTTGACATGATGTAGTGAGTTGACATTGCCATGGTGATATCATTGTCCCATTGTGTATTCCCAAACCTAATATGACCTCATAACATTAAAAAATTTCATGTCCATTAGGACTTTAGGCTCCTTCTGGGAACTTGTATGCACATTGTGAAATAGTAGCAATTGAAATTGGACATGTGTTTGAGATATTACAAAATCATTATGACATCAAAAACCCATTGTGATCTGATCACAACTGTGGATCATAAAGCTATCATCACCCCTAATTACCTTTGAAAACACACGGCATTTGTGACATCACAGTCCCTTTGTGTACTCATATCCTCATTGTGAACACATGACAATTGAATTCATATATGCCATTGTAACATCACAACCCCTTTGTGACCCCATCACCAGTGTGACAACACATATTCATTATGACACAATTACCTCTTGGCAACATCACCAATTTACAATGACCTCATACAATTATGACATTATATTGTCATTGTGATTTTATAAATACATTGTAAATGCCATTTCTCATATTTCATTCTATTTCAAATGTGGCATGTGGGTTGATATCAGAAAAAAATTGTGATCTCATAAATATATGGCATTACAATCATTTTGTGACATCACAGTGCCATGGTGCTATCACTAACATACTGTGACATCACAAAACTGCCCTGTCCTCATAAGTCTTGTGACGTGTTACAATTGTGATGTCTTAAGCCCTTTATGAGCTCGAAATCTGTTTACAACCTTATAATATTTCAGTTATGATATGTGATATCAGAAATCCACTGTGACATCATGACTATTGTGACACCACACTGACAGAGATCATGAACATTGTGTCACACTGTGACATCATAATCCTCCTAGGACTTCATCACATTTGTGACAACACATGCATTTGGAGATACCACAGTCCATTTGTGAACTCATATTCTCTGTGATTTCATGACAAATGAGATCCATTATGGCATTTGAATATCACCAACAAATTGTGACATCATAGACTTACTGTGACCCCTTACCTGTATGGCATCACCAAATATTTGTGACATGAAAACCTTTTGTGATGTCACAATGTGACATGGTAATCATGACATCTGTCAGTGTGGTGTAACAATGGTCATGACGTCACAGTGGATTTCTGGTATCTCATGTCATACATGAACTATGAGTTTGAAAACAAATTATGAGGGCAAAAAGGTCTAAGATATCACAATATCAGTGTAAATTCAGCTCCTTGATGGCAAGCAGACCCCACCCTCCTTACAGCAAAGTCTACCCAGTACCTACATTACCTAGGCAACTGGCACACCTAGAAGAGGTCACATCTGCATCTACTGAAGTCACATCTGAATTTGATGTGGCCACACCTTTCTCCGACCAGACCCTATAAATGGCCTAGCCTAGACCCAGACACTCTTTTTCCCAGCTCTTTCCCAGGTTTTTCTCAGGTCTTTTCCAGCCCCATGGAGGACCAACATAGCCTGTGCCAGCCGGAACAATGAATAAACCTACCCCTTGCCTGAATACCACGTGTGTGGTGTGGTTCTTACTCGGCAACCTCATTTTAAAAACATAACATTCAGCATGAAACAAAAGTTATGAGGACAGGAGAAGTTTGTGATGTCACATTGTGTAAGTGAAATCACAATGGCATGGTGATGGCACAAAGTGATTATGCTGTCAAAATGGTTATGTCGGCACAAAAATGTGTTTTTGATATCAACTCTCATGTCACATTGAAATACAATGAAATCACAAAATAGGCATTCACAATGTGTCTATGATGTCACAATGAGAATTGTTGTCATAATGCGATTATGTCATTGAGTTTGGTGATGTCACAATGAGCTGATGCTCTGATAATGGAAATGTAATGTCATACTGTTAAGGATATCACAATTTTTGATGTTATAATGGCATGTCTGATCTCAATTGTCATTAGTTAACAACAAGCATATGGGTACACAAAGGGACTGTGATGTTGCAAAGGGCATGTGATTTGTCAAAGGAGCTAAGAAGTCATAATAGATTTGAGATGTCACAATGGAATCATGATGTCACAATTACAATGTTGTCACAATGGGTTTGTGATGTCGTGGTGGTGATGATGTCAAAATGGGTTTGTGATATCAAAACGAGTTTGTAATATCAAAATTAAATTTCCAATTTCAATTGCTACTAGTTCACAAGGAGGATACTGTAATGATCAACAGATCCCCGATAATCTATAGCCTCTGGTAATAAGCGTGGCCCCATTTCTTTTCTAGCTGGAGAAGACAAAGTACGCCACCAAAGAAGGTGGAGCATTCTGTGGGAGGGGCTGGTGCATTAATCACCACGTGTTGAGCTGTTAAGAAATGATTGGGCTCTGGGCAGTTTGGGATGTGACAGTTGAAAACTGTTAGGTAGTTGTAGTGGAGAAGTGCGGCGAACGCCTTCTCGGCCAGCGAGGAAGAACGACCACCACACCAGGAGTCTTCTCAGATCACACTTTACTGGAGAGCCTTTTAGTTGAAGGGAGAGCTTGAGCGCAAGAGAGCGAGCAAGGAAATGCAGCCGCTTATATAGGGTTTGGAACACGGGTCGCTTCAGGATTGGCTGTCCGCCTTCTACCGTCACCAGGTGCCACGGGATTGGCTCAGGATTTATAATGATGGTGCATACGCACAGCTGGGGACTCGCAGCCCTGCCAAGCACTTGCCTAATATGGAGTTGTTTACTTCTAGGCTGAAAGGAAGCGGGCGCCATCTTGTAATGGCATTTGTCCCGGCTCCCTGCAGTTCCCCCTTTTTGTTTTGGTAACAGGTAAGAGTAGAGGTCGGGCCTCTGTCTCAAAGAGAGGACCTTGCACTGGCCTTCGCCTGGGGGGCGCCTTCCCCAGTGACGACCAGGCCCGTCAGATGCCTTTTTTGCAGAGGTGGGATCTTGGGCATCAACCCACTTGCAGCCCAACGTGCTCTTCTTGGGCTTACGCCAGGAAGTGATTCCCATGTGCAGTGCGTTTGCCCAAGTGCAGTGCGTTTGCCTTACACCCTGTTCCAAGTTATCAGTCACATACCCGTCCCGGTGCAATGGGATCCCCAGATCCCTCGGGGTGCTAGGGCTATGCGAAATGATAAGGCTTAATGACCTCTCAGGGCCGACAGCCAAATTTGGGGTGAGGATCCACTCTCCAAGGCGGCTAATGCTTGCGAAATAACAACTTTGTCCCTACTGGTTTGGGCTCGAAGGCGACAGACCAACCATAGGCAGACCACGCATCCGCCCAAGCAGCAGGCTAAAAACATTCCAACTCCCACCCACTCCTTAAACCAGGAAACAGCGGAGGAAATCCAGGACTGGAGCCCCTCCACAAATCCGGGATCCATTCGCATTGAATTAACAATCACAATGGCAATCCGCAGCTGCTCCAGCATCTCATCAAACTCGCCAGTCCAATTACCTAAAAGATAACTTGACAATTGTTTAGACAAATTTGCAGCTCGGGTAAAATTATCATATTGAATACTTGTCACACATAGTTCCTCATACTTCCATTGACAGCCAAGCTGAGCAATTTGCCAAAGAGTATTTTCAAAAACTGGAAAGGCGGCCGCCAGCCGCGACCAGGTGCTCCCTTTTATAAAGTGACTCCGCCCCGCCGGCGGGTACGGCGGGGGAGGGGGCCGACGGGTGAGGGCCAGCTCCTTTCATTATCAGCTGGATCGAGCTGCTCTCCCTCCTCCTCTAACATTTCTTCCTCTGAGTCACTCACAGGATCACTGCGTTCTTGGTCCTGCCCTTCCACATGTAGGGCTGAGAACCAGTTTGAAAATTCCTTCAAAAAAGGGTACAGGGGTCTCCTTGAGACCCCCTCTTTGTGGTCATCCCCACAACGCAGACAGTCACAGAGAACCACCAGAAAGACAAACCACAAAGGAAGCAGCAATGCAAACAACCAATAGTCCATAGTAGAAAACAACATACCTAGGGATACTTAGCGACGTCTCCTCTCCGTGTGTTGAGTTCTGGCTCCTGTTCGACCTCTTGCGCAGGTCCCGGGTTTCGGCACCACTTGCGGCGAACGCCTTCTCGGCCAGCGAGGAAGAACGACCACCACACCAGGAGTCTTCTCAGATCACACTTTACTGGAGAGCCTTTTAGTTGAAGGGAGAGCTTGAGCGCAAGAGAGCGAGCAAGGAAATGCAGCCGCTTATATAGGGTTTGGAACACGGGTCGCTTCAGGATTGGCTGTCCGCCTTCTACCGTCACCAGGTGCCACGGGATTGGCTCAGGATTTATAATGATGGTGCATACGCACAGCTGGGGACTCGCAGCCCTGCCAAGCACTTGCCTAATATGGAGTTGTTTACTTCTAGGCTGAAAGGAAGCGGGCGCCATCTTGTAATGGCATTTGTCCCGGCTCCCTGCAGAGAAGCGGTACAGACTTTATATGGGCTGCTTGTTCAGAGCAATAGAAGGGGAGAGAAAAAGGGAAACACCCTGGAAGGAAGGAAGTGGTGTGATAGCAGAAGGGGAAAGACCTGGGAGGAGAGGAAGTTGAGGGAGAGCAGGAGGTGAAGGATGGCAACTGATAAACCAGGCAAAGCAGATCAGCCTGTAGAGAGTGGCGAGGCCTGAAGAGAAGAAGGATCTGGTACAAGGGAAAAAGGGAAAGACCTCAAAGGAAGTATAGGTATGTAGAAAAGAAGAGACAAATGGAAGGGGAAAAAGGCTTGCCCTTTGATGTTTGGAACTTTGGATATCATAATTTGGGGGGTTGGTAGTTTGGAAAACATTTATCATATTAAATGTGTGTCAATGGATTCTCTTGAACTATAGAAGTCCTAATATTAGAGACCCCATCAAGATAATCCATTTGGATGGCATCAAGCCTTGGCTCCAGGGAAAAATACTCATAGGTGAGAGTGTCAGCCCTCAGGTTTGAGAGTCTACCTCGAGTGTTTGTCTCCAGAGTACCAACATGGACATAAGTCATTTAGGTACCTCTAGGGGTGCGTCTTGGCAAGCTTGTTAGCCTGTTCCCTCTGGAGGTCATTTGTGGCTTCTTGGGAAGCCATCTGGAAACTCCTAGAGAGGTCATGTAGGGCTTCCTTGGGAATCCATCTGGAACCTCATCAAGCGTATATCTGCGACTTTCTTGAGAAGCCATGTGAGACCTAACCTGAAGGTCATCTAGGGCCTTCTCCAGGGGCCATCTTGGACTTTCTCCAGAGGGTCATCCTCAGGAGGCCACCTGAGACCTCTTCCAAAGTAGATATTGGAGCTTACTTAAGAGGCAATCTAGGACCACCTCCTTAGGTCATCTGGAACTTCTTTGGGAGGTCATCTCGGGTTACCTTGATGAGAAATCTATGACCATCCGGAAATCATCTGGGAATTCCTTGAGAAGCCATATAGGATCTTCTCTGGAGGTCATCTGTGGCATTCTCAAGAGGGATATCTGGAACCTCCTCTGGAGTTAATATGTGGCTTCCTTGAGTGGCCATCTGGGAGCTCCTTGAGAGGTAATCTCAGCCTCATTGAGAGGACATCTGGGACCTCGTTTGGAGGTTGTCTGACACTTCCTTGAGAAGCAATTTCGAACTTCCATGAGAGGTCATCTAGGGCCTCCTTGGGAGGATATATGTGACATCCTTCAGAGGTCATCTGCAGTATCCTCAAGAGGCAATCTGGTATGTTCTCTCTGTTATTTGGGACCTCCTTTATAGGTCAACATTGAGAGCTGTGGGACATGTGGGTTAAGTGTCTGTGGTTATTGGTCTGTGTATGTATGCTGATAATTCTAACTGTGTCCTGTATGCACCTCTGCATGCTCCTTTTTTCAGGATATGAGAACAAGGCCTAACATTGTCATATCCAAGAAATATTCTCCCACAGGGTTACAGAATCTCTCAGAGGAAGATGCACTGATGTACTCTCCCTCCTATTCTTTGCCATCAGCACCTGTAATGATAAGTCCTCCCATACCAAAAGTGGTTACTTATACCAGTCTGAAGTGGTACAATGTACTATGTTACCCTTATTACCCTTGAGACAGGAACATGGAGGAGATGGTGGGCAGGCCCCCTTTCTAATATATGTTCACTTTACAACTAGTGTCCTGTATAACTGGAAACAGAAAAATCCATAATTTTCAGAAAAAAAACAGGGGTTCATTACCTCATTAGAGACAGTAATTTTCACACAGAAGCACATCTGGGATGAGTGTCAGCAAATTTTACAGGTGCTTTTCACCTGGTAAAAAAAGGAGTGTATCCTGCTTGGTGACTTGAAGGTGGTCCTTGGACCAAACACTATTGAACAAGACCATTTGGAACAAGTCTTTCCCCAGACTTACCTAAGCTAAGACTAACAGCGATCCAGTTATGGAGGTGCTTACCAAGTATTGCCAGGTTCAGTTAGCAGGGATACTGCAGTGGATAGAAAGCCAAGTCATCAATCTAAGGTGAGTGAGATGGTACATTTCCCCAGTGAGTAATGTAATGATTTTCTGAAACTTCTCCCAGAAGACTATAGGACTATATGCCTATAGATTTTGAAGCCCTGGAGAATCAAAGCGACCTAAATATGGCCTTTGTTGCACAGTCAGCCCCAGATATTAGAAGAAATCTTCAAAAGTTAGAAGGAAGTGGTTGCCCAGTGGGTGTTTGATAACAGAGATACCCTGGGAAAAACAAGTCTAAGAAGTGGGTTTGGGTTTTGGTAGGAGCACCAAAATAGGGATCAAGAAACACTTGGCAAGACAGTACAGTTCGTTAACAAATGACAGTAGGAAACCTCTAGGACTAGATCAGTGTGCTTATTGCAAACAAAATGGACATTGGGAAAGGGAATGTCCAAGGAGGAAAAAGTTAGAAAATGACAGGTTAAGTAATCACAGTAATCACTTGGAAAATGTGTTCATATCTCTGGAGAAACTTGCAAAGGAGCTTGGGGCTCTGAATTACATTAAGAACTCATGGCCATGAAAAAGGAACTGATATAAGAATGTATTAGGCTGAAGTTCATGTCAATTATAAGCTTTGAAGAGTGTCGCCAGAAATTCAAAGCAACAGAGAAAGATGGAAAGAGTAGTTAGCAGAGAAGGCATGGAAGTGCTGTGTCATAGAAATGAGGCCAAGAAAAGTGAAAAGGAAAATATCAGGCTCAAGAAAGAGGTTGCTACTTTTCAGAAAGAGTTAAAGGATAACATTCTCTGATAGAGAATGCCAGGGAAAGGGAAAGAGCATTAGAAAGAAAAACAGAAGAGCTAAAAAATCAGTTGAAAGATCTGTCACAAAAATACACTGAAGTGGAAAATTAGAAAGAGAAACTACTAGGAAAAAAGCCCCAAAACATTGCTGAGGTCTTCACCATAAGTGTAATGCAGAAACATCATGTCACAATGCAACAGGTGGGGGTGGGAAAAATACCTCTCAATAGCACCTTTGTGAATTGAAGGGAGGGGCAGAAGAGCAAGCAAATGTGCTGTGAGAAGGAGCAGCAGCTGGCCAGTCAAAAGAACTCTCCAGTGACACTGCCAAAACACTTGCGGGTTAAAGAGCCCATTGAGAAGGAGAGGAGGATAATGAAAGCAAGTTTGAGAGAAAAGGAGGAAAATAAAATGGAAGAAGTCTCCAAGGATCAGAATACTATACAGGAGTTAAAGAAACTAGAGATCCTAAAATACAGGGAAACATCTGAGCTGATCAGGTAGCTTGGGTGACCATTCAAAAACCAATGGGGTCTCTCGAGCTACTAGTCCTTAAGATTAAAGGAGGAAGCAAAAACAGTGGTAATAAGGGTGCAAATGTTGACACTGAGCTTGTGAAAAATGCATACAGGCTCAAGTTTTCTGTCAGGTTACATGTAGATATTTGCATCCTGGTAAATTGCCCAAGGCCACTGCCTAAAACTGTTCTGAAAATCAGTGGGGCCTCAGCCTGACAATCCTTTGTAATGTGTGTAGGTAATTTCCAGCAGGTAAATGCTGAAAAGCTGGAAAATATGGAAAGAAATTATTTGTGAGGAGCCTCAGATGGTGAATTTGGGAAAATGGACTCCATAGAGGTAAAGCCTGGAAAGTATGGGTATTGGTATCAGTAATAGTGGACATATTTTCAGCCCGAGCGGAGGCATGTAATAATTCCTTTATTTGGCTTACCTTAGATGTGGGGTCCAAAGATGGCCCTGCATTCATGGTGAAAATTCTCAATTATTAACTAACGCCCTAGGAATAAATTGGAAGTTGCAATCCATTTATAGACCTCAGAGTTCAAGGCACTAGAAAGAATGAATATGACCTTAAAGGAAACTTTAACTAAATTAAATACAGTGATTGGCCATGGCTAGGTGAGCCTCCTTGACTTTGTTTTTCTTCGAGCAAGATGTAGCCCTTATGTTGTAGGATTTAATCCCTTTGAAAGACTTTAGGGTAGACCACCCACTTTGGTTCCTAGACTTGGGAAGACTATATTAACAGAAATATATAACTACAATCTGCAGGGCTTTACAACATATTCTTTTATGTACCTATCCTTTGGTAACCAAGGCCCATCGGCCACCTAAGAAAAACTCTACCTGAGAGGGAGGGGCCAAGATGGCTATGGAACAGCAGGGAAACCTCACAGATCTCTCCAACCAAATACAGAGCTTGGAATTCAATGCTGTTTCTCCAAGTGACCCACAAAAAAGAGGCAATTATTAGAGAGATACAGGAAGTGAAAAAAGAAAAGGGAAAAACCTACACATAGAGTAAAGTGGGAAGACCATTCTCCTACCCCTTTTTGGTGATGAGGCTCCTCACTTAGCAGCTTAAGTGGTGGGGCTTCATGTCAGGCTGCTTAAGTGGCCTGGCTCTGGACCCTATGAGGACCACACACCCTCAAGTATCCCAAGGCTCCCATTAGACTCCCAAGATCGGGTGCCAACCCAGAGAATACAAGCAGAAATCTCAGAAGGCAGAGCTGGCATGAAAACTCCCCTCACCCTTCCTGGCACGGCACCTCTGCCTGGCTTGTGCAAGCAGCCCAACCCAGTCAGGAGCAGCAGCAGCTGTCAGAAGTGGCAAATGACCCTAGACTCACAGCGTGGCACACCTGTCCTGCTGGTGTAAACAGCCTACCCTGACCTGGAGCAGGAGCAGCAGCTGACAGTGGTGACAAACCACCCAGACTCCAGGAAAAATGCCTCTTGGCACTAGCTCACAGGAACACGCCCATTAACTTTTTCTAAAATAGATCATTTCTTAGTTCATACAAGGAATTTAAGTAAATACGAGAGGATCAACATAATTCCCTACATTCTATCTGACCAAAGTGGAATCAAACTTGTTCTCAATAACAAGGCATAAAGTAGAAAAAACTTAAACACGTGGAAATTAAACAGCACTCTGTTAAACAAGACATGGGTCACAGATGAAATTAAAGAAGAAATTAAAAAGTTCCTACAATTCGATGAAAATGAAGATACATCACAAAGAAACCTATGGGACCCAGCAAAAGCAGTCTTGAGGGGCAAATTTATTGCTCTCAGTGCACACATCAATAAAACATAGACCAGGTAAACAATGTTATGATGCAACTAAAACTGCTAGAGAAAAAAGAAAAAATTGAACCTAAAGCTGCTAGATAGAGATAACCAAAATAAGAGTTGAAATTAATGAGATAGAGACTAAGAAAATTATAAATAAAATTAATAAAACAAAAAGCTGTTTTTTAAAGGCAATATAACTGATGGACTGCTAGCAAGAGTACTATCAAAATAAGAGAAGAGACCCAAAACAATAACAGAGATGCGACAGGAAAAATTACAAGAAACATTCAAGACATCCAAATAATCATAAAGAAATAATTCCAGACTCTATTCACAAAGAAAGGAAAACCTAGCAGAGATGGATGAATTTCTACAGAAATGCAAATTGCTATCCCCCCTTTCCTTTTCAGCCAAACTTCACCATGTGTGGTGGGGGCAGCACTTCAGTAAATAAACTTCTTTTCCTGCCTGGATAGCCTGTGTTGTTCTCTTCAATGGCTATCTAATGAAACCTACCTATTTAAAATACCTTACATATGGTGCAGGGAATCGGATGAGGTTTTTGAGTTGGAAATGTTAGAATTTCCTAACCACCCCTTTTCTGCATACCAAACTGCGTTGAGACACCACATGAGACTTTTCTCCAAAACTATTGCTAACCTTCACATCCACATCCACACCACTTCTCTACTCTGGTGAGTAACACTTCTCTCTATGGCTCTGGGTGGCTCAATCTCTGTTCAGATATGGCATCACGCCAGAGAGCTCGTAAGTCTTTTATCCAAAAGGCTGGTCACCTCCAAAGCCAAGGATGCTTGGTTTGGGGGGCTTGGCCATTTCTCTCTAGAGGGCTCTGGAGGAAGTCGTAACGCTGCTTCTGCCTGGTCAGCTCTCCTTCACTCACCAGATTGACTCTCCTACACATTTGATCAGGGGCTGCGTGTCATGTCCGAGCTGTGAAACCCCTCTGAAATTCTTCCTGCACTGCCTGGATAGCCAGATCACCTAATATTTTTATGCCGTTCTCAGATTTAGACAATTTTTGCCTCTTCTCACCCTTACTTTTCTACAACTTTTTGGATTGTGCCCTGAATAGTGTGACATGGGCTGGGCCCCTGGGACCCCCTCTAGGTTCCCTCTCAAAGGCTGGCCAAACTAGGTTTGATTATTTTGTTCAGGCTTTCTTTGCATTTTTTCAGAAATTCGCCATCTTGAGTTCGCCATCTTGGCCACATGGTGGGTTAATTGTTTGGCCCCATCCAACCCTTACCCTTCCACCAAGCTTGCTACTATTCCACCCCTCTAAATCATTAGATGTGAACTTAGTGTGGTTTGTGATGTGTTTCTGAAAGAATGATAATACTGATGAAAGCATCCTAATTCTAATGACAGTGTGTGGGATACAGCTATGTGATGAGTCCTTCAGGAGGTGTTGTGTGATGAGTCCTTCATGGGGTACATTCTTTCATCTGGTCCTTATAAGAGCTCCACAAGTCAGATGATTGTTCAGATGAGAAACTTGAGGCTTAGATATGTCCCATGTCAGGGCCAAAATTATGTATGTACCTAACGCTAGTGAGTTGTCTCCTGCAGACAATTGTTTTGGTTTATATTTCTCGGTCGTGAGCCTTGAACTCAGGGCCTAGCCACTGACCCTTCCTTGTTGGGCTCATGGCTAGCGCCCTACCACGTGGAGCCAAGGACTCCTTTGCAACAGAGTGCTACAGTCTAGGTATCTGTAGCTGAGGACTGTGATCCTGCCTACTCAGGAAGCTGAGATATGAGGATCTCGACTCAAAACTGTCCCAGACACAATGGGTCCTATGAGACTATTATCTCCTATTAACCACTTAGAAACTTAAAGTGGAATCTGGGTGCCAGCAATTCCTGCCTGCCATCCTAGCTATTCAGGAGGCTGAGAGCCGAGGATCACAGTCCAAAGCCAGGCTGGGCAGGAAATTCCTTGAGAGGCTTCTATCCAGTGAACTGCCAAAAACCCTCAGGGGTAGTTAGCTCAAGTGGTACAGAGATTTGCTTTAGCTGAATAGCTCAAGGACAGCACTCAGGCCTATACTTCAATTCCTCCAACTTCCAAGAAAAATAAAGAAAGAAACCTGAAGTGGAGTGCTGGGAAAGTGTCTTAGGGGTGGAGTGTTTTGCATGTATGAATCCCTGGGTTTGATTCCTTAGTATCACATCACTAGAAAAAAGCCTGAAGTGGTTGTGTGGTTCAAGTGGTAAAGTGCTATCCTTGTACAGGAAATACTCAGGTATAGTGCTCAGGTCCTGAGTTCAAGCTCCAGGACAAGTGTATGCACACACATACATGTACACACAGACACACACACACACACACACACACACACACACACACACACACACACACATACACACACACAGAGACCAGAAGTGAAGCTGTGACACCAAATGGTAAAGCACTGAGCTTCTGTTCTGAGCTCAGGGTCAGCACCCAGACCCTGTGTTCAACCCCAAAACCTAGCCACCCAGGGCCCAACTAGGAGAGCTCAAAGGTTTCAAAACCTGATGAGCTTCACCAGCCCTAAATGACAGGAAGCTATGTGATATTACACATGTGCTTAAATTTAGCAAGCTTCCAGAAACCTAGGAAGGCACCATTGCCAATAATTAACCATTTAATTAAGTTCAGCTCTCTTGTTGTCTGCCAGAAGTACCCTTGAATTAATTGTATCAGGTTATTTCAACACTGGAACATAGTCTAACAAAGACAGGATAAGTACAGGGAACTTGGCCTGCCAAGACAAGTGGCACAAATGAAGGCTTCCTGTCAAAACAGCACTGGGGAGAGAGACAGCTTGAGGTACAAAGAGGCCTTTTTCTCCTGATCTTTGGAGCCCAGCCATACTCCTTCTCATTAATTGTCCTGGATGGGGTTTTTTGTTACACAGCTGTACAGGAGTGAGTCCTTTCATCTGCCTGTTCCAAAAATGAGGCAGACTTCCTCCAACAGCCTGGGTTGCAGAGAAAACCTCAGGCTACACTGGGAATATTGAGGGGAGCCCTGGAACATGCACTGTCTGGAAAGCACTCTCTGTGCTATGAAATCATTCTATTCAAAACACATTTCCTAGCTGGGTGCCTTTCATCATAGGGACTCTGGACCTTCACCAATAGAAATGTATGCAAACATACATGGGGAGACATGGAGTTACTTGTTTTTTTGTTTTTTGATTTTGTTTTTGTTTTTGGCAGGTCCAGGGGTTGTATTATGAACTTAAGCACTGTCCATGATCTCCTTTTGCTCAAGGGTAGCACTCTGCCCTTGAGCCACAGCCTGACTCATGGTGATATTTTATTCCTGTGATCCCTCAGAAATAAGAGTGCTGTGGACTTTCCTGTCCTGGCTGAATTCAAGCAGGCATTCTCTATCTCTCAGCCTCCTGAAAAGCTAGGATTATAGGCGGGAGCCTCTGACACCTGGCTTTCTTTTCTTCTTGTTGTTCTTTTTTTTATTGTGACAAACTGAAATCTTCACAGTGTCATTCTAATGGTTTGCATTTCGAAGTAAACTACCCAGGCCTGGAGTTCAAATGCCAGGACTGCCATGTACAAATGGAAGGACATCTTGAGATAATTTCTCCTATTCTTGTGAATGCTTAATGGAATGTTATAAAAGTATCAATTAAATTTACAGTTGGTTCATGATTCTCTTATAGAATGCCACACAAAAAGTAGTGGATTATGTCTTCCATTCTAGCACCATGGTATGATTCTCTCAATTAAAGAACACAGACTACTTTTACATTAATGCTTTAATAAGTATTCAACCATGATACTCCATTAAATGGAGGAATAATTTGATAATAATTCATAATATATATAATTTCATATCCTCACATTGTCTCTTTCATATATATTGCAAACAACACATCTAGCTGTCTATCGATCGATTGATCGATCGGTTGATCTACCTATATCTATATCTATACTTATTAGCCACTACTATGGCATGTTCCCAGGTTCTCAGAACTGGCTGGCATCTCAGTTTGCCAATGGCTTTTATTCTACGACTGTCTCTTTCAGGAATTGGGCATTGTGGGCTGTGAGTTCAAGACCCAGGATGTCCAAAATTTTATATGTGTAATCAGAAGCCAATTTTGACACACATTTTTTTCCTTCTCTGTGAAAGTCCTGAGTCTCAGTATGATGTATAATCCATATGCAAATATATCCATGTGATAAGATGTAATAAATGAAATAAATGTCATATATGTAATAATACTAAATAAAATAAAAAAGTAAGGGTAATAAATGTATTTAAATAGATCTCATATACGAATATTATTTTTTTCAGTGCTGGAGCTTGAATTTGGACCCTGTTAACTGGGCTGAAATTCTTGTCTTCAATGACCGTGAGCTTCCTCTATCACACTTCCTCTGCCACTGTGTTACCCAGATCCTGAGTTCAAATCCCAAGCCTGCCAGAAAAATGGTGCAAATTCAGAGCCAGGGCCTTAATTTTTTGGTCAGGCATGGTTCTTAAACTCAGCTCGTGGCAACTCTGCCTCAGCTTCGATAATCCTAGGCTGGGGTGCAGCCTCTGGACCCACAGCCCATCCTGAGATCCTAGGACCTGAGTTTAAATCTTGGGACTGGCAAAAAAAAAAAAAAAAAAAAAATAGGATACGTGCGTGGAAGTTGGCTCAGTAATAGAGTGCTTGCTTTGGATGCATAAGTCCCTAGGATCCATTCTTCAGCACCACATGAGCAGAAAAAAGCCGGAAGTAGTGCTAAGGCTCAAGTGGTAGAGTGATAGCCTTGAGCTGAAGAGTTGAGGGACAGCACCCAGACTCAGAGTTCTGGCCCCAAAACCAAAAAAAGAAAAAAGAAAAAAGGAGGGGGGGAAAAAGGAGAAGAATAAAACTGGGAAGTTTCAGAAGGCAGTTATACGTTGTTTTTTCCTTTGCATTGCAACCATTCTGGGTCTAAATGACAGGGCCTGGAAAGTGTACAGGACTTGAACTGTTGAAGTTTGGTGACCTATCAGGGAAGCCATAGTCAAAACTAGTAACCTAGGCCCAGGGTTCAAATCCCAGGACTGTCACCTATGAATGGTGGAAGATCCTAAGAAACGCATTCCGATATACATCCATACAAATGGAATGTTGTAAAGTAACAATTACATTAGTAGCTAGTATGATTATATTATAAAATTATACATAATAATCTTAGTACATTGACTGTTTCAATTAATACTTTGTTATTTATTCAACCATAATACATAAATAAAGGAAGGAATAATTTTTCGATAATTGGTAGTAATATAGTATATATAATTAAATAATATACAGACATCTCTGTCTTGTTTTATACATATATACATACATACATAAATTATATATATATATATTAATATACACATAGGTAACAATCTTCATATCTATTTCTACACTTGTTATTCCCGAGGCTCAGTGGTAGAGTGATCGCCTAGTATGTATGAAGCCCTGGGTTCAATTTCACACTATCACATGCACAGAAAAAGCCGGAAATAGTGCTGTCACTCAAGCAGTCGAGCACTGGCTTTGAGCATGAAAGCTTAGGGACTGTGTATAGGCCCTTACTTAAGCCACAGGACTGGAACCAAAAACAAGTTACAAGTATAGAAGGCCAGGATTTCAAATACCTCATCACAGAGCAAGCTGGGAGTCTGAAGCTGACGGCTGCCATCTAACCGACTTAGCCAGAGGTCAACAGCTGCAACCCAGCACTATGGAACCAGACACTGCTGGCTCATCTCTAGCTGCTCAGGGGATGAGATCAGACACTGGTGAGTTGAAAACTCAGCCCTGGGAGGAAGTCTGAGAGACTCTGAGTTGTGCTTCAGTGTGGTAGAGCTTTAGCCTTGAGGAAAAGATCTTAGAACAGTATCTCGAACCTATGAGAGCAATCCCCAAGGCTGATGACCCTCCCTACAAAAAAACACCCCTCTAAACCATTAGATATGAATTTGTGCTGTGTGTGACATGTATCTGAATGAATGGTGACAGTTTGTGGGATCCAGTTATGTGATGAGTCCTTCCTGTGGTGCTGGGTGTTGAGTCTTTCATGGGGTGCTGGGTCATTCATGGGGTATTGTGTGCTGAGTCCTTCACAGGGTGCTGTGTGCTGAGTACTTCATGAGTTGAATTCTTTCATCTGGCTCTAATAAGAGCTACACAGGTAAGATGATTGTGCAGGTGAGAAAGTTGAGGCTCAGATATGTCCCCAAGTCAGGGCCAAATTTCTGTATATATTGAGCTCTAGTAACTTGTCTTCTGCAGACAATTGTTTTGGTTTAGTTTTCTCCATCATGAACCTTAAACGCAGACCCTAGGTGCAGACTTTCTTCTTGGGCTCATGGCTAACGTTCTACCATGTGGAGGCAAGGACCTCCTTGCAGCAAAGTGTCACGGTTTAGGTGGCTTTATCTGAAGTCTATCATACTGCCTGTTCAGGAAGCTGAGGTTCTCAGTTCTAAACTATCCCAGATCATGGTCCAAAACCAGCCTGGGCAGGAAATCCCTTAGATGGTTATCTCCAATAAGCCATCTGAAAGCATGATGGGGTGCTGTAGTTCAAGTGGTAGAGCACTAGACTTGAGCTGAAGAGCTCAGAGACAGCATCCAGGCCCAGACTTGAACTCCTCCAACTTACAAGAAAAGAAAGAAAAAACCTGGAACGCTGGAAATATTTCTTAGGGGTAGACTGCTTTGCATGTGTGAAACCCTGGGTTTGAATCCTCAGTACCACATCTCTAGAAAAGTACCACATCCCTGAAGTGGCTCTGTGGCTCAAGTGCTAGAATGCTGTCCTTGTACAGGAGAAACTCAGGTACAGTGGTTAGGTCCTGAGTTCAAGCACCAGGACTGGTGTATACACACATACACACAGACACAGATACAGACACAGACACAGACACAGACACACACACACACACACACACACACACACACACATTCACGGAAGCACCATTGTCAATAATGAATTATTTCATTAGGTTCAGCTCCTTAATTGTCTGCCAGAAGGACTCTTGAATTAATGGTAGCAGTTTGTTTCAACACTGAAACATAGCCATACAAAAACAGAATGAGAGCAGGGAACTTGGCCTGCCACGTTTGGTGGCAAAAATGAAGGTTTCCTGTCAAAACAGAGCACTGGGGAGAGAGATAGCTTGGGATACAAAGAGGCCTTTTTCTCCTGACCTTCAGAGCCTGCTCACATTCATCCTCACTAATTGGCCTACATGAATTTTTTGTTACACAGCTGTACAGGAGTGAGGCCTTTTTTCTGCCGGTTCTAACAATGAGGCAGAGTTCCTCCAGCAGCCTGGGGTATGGAGAACCCTTCAGGCTACACTGGAAACAGCAAGGGAGCCCCGGAACATGAACTGTCTTGAAAGCACTCTCTGTGCTATGATATCATTCTATTCAAAGCAAATTTCCTAGCTGGGTGTCTTTCTTCATAGAGACTATGAATATTCACCAACACAAATACATGTATACTACACATACACATGGAGTTATTAGCTCTTTTTTGTGGCAGGTCCTGAGGCTTGAACTGTGAGCCTAGACATTTTCCCTGAGCTCTTTTTGCTCAAGTAAACATTTTATTGTGTCTTAAACCACGATTAACCTTGGCTGGGGTTCAGCTTTTACACCCACAGATGATCAAGGGATCCTAGGACCCGAGTTCAACTCTCAGCACTGGCAAAAATACATCAAACCAACAAAAATGGAGGAGGAAAAAAAACGATAAGTTTTACACAACAGTTTTACCTTGGTTTCCTTAGCACTGTGACCCTCCTGTGTCTCAATGATTCAGCTTGAAAATTTTACGTGTCCTTGCATGGTCAAAAGCTGGTGGGCTGTCAGTGAAGCCTAAGCCCAAACCAGACACCTAGGTCCTGAGTTCTATCCTGGGACTGCCACCTACACATGGCTGAAGATCCTAGGAAACTCATTCCTATCTATAGGAACACTAATAAAATGTTTAAAATGTACTAATTAGCTAGTCATTCCAGTATAAGATTGTATGCAATAAATAAGTCATTGATTAATACTTTATTAAGTCTTCTACAGTTACTAATTAATGGAGGCATAATTTTATGCCAAATAATTGGTAGTAATAGACTATATAAAATAAGATATAGACATCAAATTTTATATAGGGTTATACACTAGAATCTACATAAATGTCTATCTGTCTCTCTCTGTATACATTTATAGATGTATATACATATGTAAATTCATACACATGCACACACACACACTGCAATCTAAACATCTATCTATTTATATAGTGGCCGTTCCTAGGGCTTGATCTCAGGTCCTCAAATATGCCCACCAACTTCACTTGCATCAGACTGGTGTCCTAACATTTACCCATTCATGAAGTGGGCCTGCCAGGCCCTGAGTTCAGTCTTGGGACTCAAGAATGATATAGTATACATAGGCAAATCTATGTCTTATGTATTAGGATGCAAAAATGTTATATATGTAATTATGCTCACTAAAATACATAAGAAATAAATAAAACACAAAATAAAATGAACACACTAACCAAATATGCAGTAAACATGTATATGTAAATATAAATCATGTATTTAAAAAGTATACGATTATTATTTTTTCCAGTGCTAGGACTTGAATTCAGTCCTTAGGAACAGGCCTGATTTTCTTGTCTTCTAGCACGGTGATCTTCTCCATCCCCCACAGTGCTGCAGATTTACCCAGATCCTGGGTTCAAATCCTCGGCCTGGCAGAAAAAAAGGGCATGAATTCCAAGGCAAGGAGCCTCATAATATTTTAAATATTTTTAATGTATGTATGTATGTATGTATGTATTTTTATTTTGTCCAGCACAGGGCTGGAACTCAGGTCATGGCAATTCTGCCTCAGCTTTGATCACTCTAGGCTAGAGTGCAAAAACTGAACCCACAGCCAAACCTGGGTGCCTAGGCCCCAAAGGCTTAAAGGAAAAAAAAAAATTAATGCGACACAGAAAAAAAAAAAAACAAAACCTAGGAACTTGCAGATGGCTGTCGGTTTTACATTTGTTTTCTTTGCAAGGTGATCAGGGGTCTGAATGACATGGTTGAAAAATGTTGGTAACTTGGCATTGCTAAAGGCTGCGGGCTACCAGGGAAGCCATAGACCAACATGGCAATATAGGCCTTGTGTTTGAAGCCCAGTCCTGACCCCTACCAATGGAGGGAGATCCTAAGAGTCTCGTTCCTATTCATAGGAATACTGATGGAAGAATATGAATGGCAAAGTTGAATTAGTTGTTTTGTATACTACTATATAATTAGACAAAGTGATTTTCAGAGACCAGCGGATTTTAATGAATATTTTTGACACATAGGATCAATATAATCAATAGAATACTATTGATTACATGGACACAATAGTTTTGGGACAGGGGTTGATTTAATTGATAATTCATTAAGGTTGTAAACAATAATATTAATTACATGGAGGCATAATAAATACCCAAGAATTGATAGGAATGTAGCCTATATAACTGAATAATGTATAGACATTTCTGGCACTCTATAAAGATCTATATTTATTTGTGTACTACCATCTGCATGTCAATCTGTTATTTTGTCAACCCCTGGGGCTTGATCTCAGGTGCTAGAAATGCTTGTCAGCTCACTATGCCCCAGGCTGGGGTGCTGACACCCACCCATTCATGAATTGGGCCTTGTAGGCTGTGAGTTCAGATGCCAGCACACACAAAAATTGAATCATGGAGTAAGAAGCCCATGGTGACACATGTTTTCCTTTTCTGTGAAAGTACTGGTTGTCAGGTGTGAAGTTTCATGCATAGACAAATCTATATCCTATGTAATAAATGTAATAAATATTTCATGTGTAATAACAGTCAATAAAATAAATGGTAAATAAATGAATGAAATAAAAAATAAAATGAATAACTACACTAAGCAGAATATGGGGTCAACATACGGGGCTCGATGTCAGGGCCTAGGAACTACCTGGCAGCTGAATTAGCTAGAGGCTGCTGGGCTGACAGTCACCCATTCATGAATTGAGCCTTCTAGGCCCTGAGTTTAGATCCCAGTACTGCCAAAAATGTAATCGAGGAGTGAGAAGCAGAGCATGACACATGTTTTCTTTTTCTTTGAAAGTGCTTGGTGACAGGTAGGATGTATAATTCAGATGCAAATCTATATGCTATGTAATAGGATGTCATAAATGTAAAGAATGTCATAGGTGGAAGAATTGTCACTACAATAAATGAAAAACAGATTGAATTAGTAGTGAATCATTCTAGGATAAAATTAGACACAATAATGATAGGGTGTGGATTAAGTTTATTATTTTATTAAGCATTAACAGAATAAAAATTGCATGGAAACATAAATACCTAATAATTGGTAGTAACACATCAGGCATAATTTAATAATACCTAGACATCTGTCTCATTCTATAAAATATGTAATTATATGTATGGATGTAGGTATATATGTGATAAACAATAATAGATTATTGAGTAATTTTAATTAATGCTTTATTAATTGTTAACAGGGCACATCATTTAATGGAGACATAATTTAATATCTAATAATTGGTATTAATATTATCTATAAATTAATAATATACATACATCTATTTGTGTATATAATACTTATATACAGCAATCTCTATACCTCGTTCACTCCTGGGGCTCGGTGGTTGGGTGCTCCCCTAGTAAACACAAAGCCCTGGATGCGATTCCTGAGTGCCACATAAACAGAAAACCTGGAAGTTCTGCTATCTTTCAATCAATTGAGTGCTAGACTTGCACACATACCCTTAGGGACAGTGTCAAAGCCCTTACTCAAGCCCCAGGACTGCCGACAAAAGAAGATAGAATGTTCTGCAACTATAGAACGACAGGACTTCAAAACCTCATCACAAAGGAAGCTAGGAGTCTGGTGCTGACAGCTGTAACCAACCTGACTTAACCAGATGGAAACTGCTGCAACCCACATCCATGGGTTACCCCCATCATCCTGGCTTCCTCTGGCTTCCCCCCAACATCCTGGCTGCTCTGGAGCTTTAAAACCTGGCAGGAAGTCTGCTAGACTCTTTGAAATAAGGCTCAAAGTGTAGAGCTCTGGCGTTGAGCAAATGTTATTAGAACAGTATCCTCATGGTTTCAGTTCAAGATCCATGGCTAACCCTCCCCTCCCCCCTAAAAACATCCACTAAACCATTAGATGTGAACATATGAAATGATCCTCAAAGAATGGTGATACTGATGAAAGAACCCTAATTCTAATGACAACTTGTGGAATAGAGCTATGTGCTGAGTCCTTCATAGGCTGCTCTGCCCTGAGTCCTGCACATGGTGCTATGTGCTGATCCCTTCACAGGGTGCAGTGTTCTGAGTTCTGCATTGGGTGCGGGGTGCTGTGTCTTTCACGGGATGCTTTGTGCTGAGTCACGCAAAAAGTGCCATGTTCTGTGTCCTTCACAGAGTGCATTCTTTCATCTGTTCCATGAAAGAGCTCCACAACTGAGATGATTATGCGGAGAATATTGAGGCACAGATATGTCCCCATGGTAGGGACAAAATTATGTATTACTGAAGACTAGTGAGTTGTCTCCTGCAGACAAATGTTTGGTTTTGTTTTTTTCTCAGTCATGAACCTTCAACTAGTGGCCTAGGTGCTGTACCTTACCTCTTGGGCTCATGGCTAACACTCCACCGGATGGAATCAAGGACCCCCTTGCAGCAGAGGCCACAGCCTAGGGGTTTATAGCTGAGGTCTGTCATCCTGCCTTCTCAGGAAGCTGAGATCTGAGGATATGGTTTCCATACTATCCCAGACACAAAAGATACCATGAGACTATCATCTCCAATTCACCACTAAGGAACATGAAGTGGAAGCTGGGTGCTTGTTGCTCATGCCTGTCATCCTTGCTACTCAGGAGGATGAGATCTAAGGATCATGGTTCAAAGCTAGCCTGGGCAGGAAAGTCCTTGAGACACTTAGCTCTGATTGATCACAAGAAAAGCTGAAGTGACGCATTGGCTCAAGTGATAGAGCACAAGACTTGAGCTGAAGAGCTCAAGGACAGAACCCAGGACCAGACTTCAAGTCCTACAACAATAAAAAAAGACAGAAACAAACTAACAAACCTGAAGTAGAGGGCTGGGAATGTGCCTTAGAGGTAGAGTGCTTTGCATGTATGAAATACTGGATTTAATTTTTCAGGATCACATCAATAAAAAAAAAGTCTGAAGTGGCTCTGTGGCTCAAGTGGGAGAGGGTTATCCTTGTACAAGAGAAACTAGGTACAGTGCTCAGGTCCTGAGTTCCACCTCAAGGAATGGTGTATGTGCCCATGCACACGTGCGATGGTGTACAAACACACACACACACACACACACACACACACAGACTAGAAATGATGTTTTTGCACAATATGTTAAAGCTCCGGGCTTCTGCACTGAGCTCATGGTCAGCACCCAGGCCCTGTGTTCAACCCCAAAATCTAGCCACCCAGGACCCAACTAGGAGAGGTCAAAGTTTCAACAGCTGATGAGCTTCACCAGCCATAGATGACAGGAAGCTTTGTGATATCCGACATATGCTTGGATTTTCCAAGCTTCCGGAAACCTAGGAGAGGCATCATAGGCCCATCAATGCCCTTAATGAAACATTTCATAAGGTTCAGTGCCTTAGTTTTCTACCAGAAGGACTCCTGAATTATATTGAGCACTGTATCTGAACACCAGAATATAATCTCACAAAGGCAAGATAAGTGCACAGGACTTGGCCTGCCACGGAAGGTGACACAAATGAAGGCTTCCTGTCAAACCAGAGTACTGGGGAGAGAGATAGGTTGGGGTACAAGGAGACCTTTTTCTCCTGACCTTCAGAGCCTGCCAACACTCATCCTCACTATCTGACCCAGATCGAGTTTTTTGTTAAACAGGTGTACAAGACTGAAACCTTTTGTCTGTCGATCCAGACAATGCAGGAGACTTCTTCCAGCAGGCTTGGAATGCAGAGAAACCCTCAGGCTACATTGGGAACAGTGAGGAGAGCCCTGGAACATGCACTTTCATCAAAGCAGTCTATGTTATGACATCATTTTATTGAATACAAATTTCCTGGCTTGGTGCCATTCATCATAGCTTCTCTGGAGTTTCACCTATAGGAATATATCCATACGTACACAAAGATATGGATGTACAGTCTCTATTTTTCTAACTACAAAATGTGAATATTTTAGTTTATTTCCCCAATGACACTCAAACTACATTCAATAACATTATAATTGAAATGATTATAAAACAGTATATTGTATTACAAACAATAATAAAAATATTAAGAAGACAGAAAATCACAGGATTTGGAATTCTGAATACATCCGTTTTTTAAGTACAACAAAAAAATTAAGATTAATAGCACAACATTTTTTATTATTTTAGTGCTATAACAACAATTTCAATACAAATAAGAATATAGTCCAATCATCATCTAAATAGATATAGTTAGAATTGTTTTTGAAGCCTAAGAGAAATAAGTATACAATTATAGAAAGAAATAAAGGAGAAAAGATATTGAAATTGACAGAAAATGTTTGCATAGACTTTAGTTTACATGAGAAAGCAAAGTTGATTTTTCAGAGAATATAATACCAGCCAGATTCAAAAGTACTGACAAAAAAATATTTAAAAGTCTATACTTTTTGAGGAGGCAATTCCTAGGGATGAACTATGAGTCTAGGCATTGTCCCTGAGTTCCTTTTGCTCAAGGGTAGAACATTAACCTTGAATCACAGACCCACTTCTGGGTTTTCCTGTGATCTCTTAGAAATAACAGTGTCATGGACTTTCCTAAGCTGCTTGGATTCAAACTCAGATTCTCTACATCTCAGCCTCCTGACGAGCTGGGATTACAGAGAGAAGCCTCTGGCACCTTCTTTCTTTTCTTCTTCATTTTTTAATCTGGACAATCTGATGCCTTAATAGGGTCATTTCAATGGTTTGAATCTATAAGTTAACTACCCAAAGTTCTTTATAGCTGCTTTATCTGAGAAGAATTTTCTCTCATTATCTTCCCATCTGGTCACAGGTCTGAAGACAAAAGTGAGAAATGAGTGTCACCGGATTTGGGAGCAAATGTCCACAGGACATGCCAGCTCCATCACTTAGAATTGAGCTGCAGTGAATTTACTGAGGATGAGAGGACCAAAAGCTGGAGTGATCCTCATACTGTCTGCATTGCTCCTGTTGCCTATAAAATAATATAATTATGAGTATTGTGTGTCTCCAACCTTAAGTGTCTAGAACACACTAGAAGCATCTTCATGTATCTCTTTTTCTCTAGTGACGCTTTAGATTTAGACTAAAGGTTTCTGTGGGGGATCTCCTAGCTGAATCCCTGAGGAATGCCGCTTGAAGCCTCTTTGGGAAATCGCAGTTCAAAGTCAGCCTGAGCAGGAAAGTCTGTGAGACTCTTATCTCCAATAAACCACTAGAAAACCAGAAGTGGAACAGTGGCCCAGAGGGTAGAGCTCCAGCTTTGAGAGAGAAAGCTGAGCAGGAGACAGAGCCTAGACCAGGCAGGAAAGCTGGTAAGCGCTTATGTCCAATTAACAACCAAATGGCCCGAAGTGGAGCTCTAGCAGTGGTGAAGCCTCAGCCTTAGGAAAAAGCTGAGGAATGCATCGGGCCCTGAGTTTAAGCCCTGGGATGGCCACAAAAAAAAATTCAAAAAGAGAAGGCCATGTTTATGTATCAGTGCCCTACCTACTTGTATGAATTTTACTTTCCTGAGTGCAAACAGACCGTATGCATTGCTTCTGCTTTTATTTACTAGTTTATTTTTCAGATATGCTCCTTGAGCATATAGAATCATTCTCTTCATTTCAGGCCCATGGCTTTTCTCTTGCAGGGTTCCAGGCCAGTGTCCTTATATGAGACACAGTGAAGCTTTCAGCAGCCATTATTTACATTTTATTATGAGGCCAATGCAGGAATAGTCACAAATCAGGCAGGAGAAGATAAGATCAGGTTTCGTAGATGTAACCAGTATCCAGAAAATTAAACATGGGGATGTAAAATGATAGCATACACATGTTAAAACTACCATTAAGGAAAAGGTGAGGGGGCTGGGAATGTGGATTACTGAGAGAGTGCTTGCCTAGCATTCAAGAAGCCCTAGGTATCATTCCTCGGAAGCACATACACTGAAAAAAGCCAGAATAGTTGCTGTGGCTCAAGTATTAGATTTCTATAGACAGTGCCCAGGCCTTGAGTTCAACCCAAGCACTGGCAAACAGATATGTAGGTAGGTAGGTAGGTAGCTCGGTAGGTAGATAGAAAAATAGATAGATAGATAGATAGATAGATAGATAGATAGATAGATAGATAGATAGATAGATAGATAGATAGATAGATAGATAGATAGATAGACAGACAGATAGATAGATAGACAGAGAGACAGGAAGGCAAACAGACAGATAGACAGACAGACAGAAAGAAAGAAAGATAGTTAGACACAGAGAGAGAGAGAGAGAGAGAGAGAGAGAGAGAGAGAGAGAGAGAGATAAGAAAGAAAGATGATTGATGAACCTGGTCTTGGATGTCAGAAGGAAAGATGGGAACAATTCCCAGTCATGAGACCTTCTGGAATGTGTTAGGCCACCAGCATCACCTTCACACAACCACAGAGCAGGAATACTGTCTCTTTTCCACTTCTCAGGTAGCCAATGGCCCCAGAGACAAGAGAGCAGCACTAGATTCCATCTCAGGTGCTTGGAGAGAGAAGAGAAACAGCCCTGCCTCTAGTTGGTCTGAGGATTTGCAATAATTATGTGGAGAATGTAGGAAGGAGAATGGACTGGCAGAGGTAAAAGAAGGGCCTTTAAATCTGATAGATGAGTCAAAAACCCACTTCCTAAGACCAGAGAGCAGAATTTTTCTACTTTATTCTTCCCCCCTACCCCACATAACTGGCTCTCTATAGGCAAGGTAAAGATAGACTGAGGCTCCCTTCACCTGAGGAAGGAAGGATAATTAGTCATTGTTTGAAGAGGCTGAGAAAAGCCTGACACTGGTGTAACTCTAACAAATGTTTCAGGTTTCCCCACATTGCTTCCTGTGCCTGGAATGAATGAACTGGTTTTGCAGCTCATTTCCCTGTTGAGTGTGTATATTCTGCTCCTAATCCTACAGGCCTGGTCTCTGTACCTAGTCTGGCTTTTGCAACTGTTTTCTGTCCTTCAAATACAGTGTTACACTGGAGTTCTTTCTGCTAACAGGGCTAGGGCTTGGATCCTGAGAATTTCATTTGAACTCAGGATGGGTCAATAGTGTTTCTTTCCTGCTTCTCTAGCTCAAGAACTCTAAGAACATTTAGAGTGGAAGTACTTATCATCACCAAGGGAAACACAGGAAGCTGTTGAAAAACTGACTTTTCAGAAGTGGAAAACAGAGTGTCATAGACTTTCCTGCCATGGCTGGCTTCACCCTGTGATCCTGAGACCTCAGCCTCTTGAGCTAGAGGGATGGGCCTGAGCTACTGGTTCTCTGCTAGATTTAGAACTGTAATGACATTGACAATACAAGTCAACTTCTTATCACAAAAGGCTTGGGGAGCATATTAAGCTTTTCAACATTGGACCTTTCCGAACCCTGTGGACACAAGGTTACAATGCTAGAGTCTGAGAGGCTGGGCATATGGATGTGCTACATAATTAACAAATAGGAAAGTACTTTGATTAACTCTCACTTTTTTTCCAATTGTGTCTCAAACTCAAGCTTGGGCACTGTCCTTGAGCCCTTCAGCTCAAGGCAAATATTCTACCACTTGAGCCACAGCACCACATGGGGGCTTTTGGTGGATCACTGAAAATAAGAGTCTAACAGGCTTTCCTTGCCTAGGCTATCTTTGAACTGTGTTCTTCAGCTTTCAGCCTCCTGAGATGCTAGGGTTCCAGGTGTGAGCCACAGGCATCTGGCCTATTGTTTTTGACAGTCTTGGAGCTTGATCTTAGGGCCTGGGTACTCTCTCTGACCTTCTTTTTCTAAAGGTTAGTGCTCTACCACTTGAGCCACTCCACAGCTTCTGGCTTTTTCTGAGTATGTGGCACTGAGGATTCAAAATCTGACATTCACGCATGCTGAGCAAACTTTTTTCCACTAAGCAACATTTCTAGCCCCACCCTGACAATTTTATCCTCACTTGCTTATCCTCAAGAAAATCTTCTGACTATAAACCATCTAAAGAAATCCCAATAGAAAGATTTCCAAAGATAACATAAAGCTCATATTTGGGAGAAATTCTAAACATGTGAGGACTGCAACAAATGCTCCATTTAATTATGTATTATGTTTCAACACTTAATAAAATACTAATCAATAATGAGTCAATGTCCTAATTTATTGTGTATAATTTTATAATAGAAGTGCAAAATGTAATAAATATTATCTATAATAATTAATACAGTAATAAATTGATGAATCAAAGTAAAATAAAATATCAAATCAGTAATAAAAATCATAATATGAAATTAACATATGTATATAAGTATATATCATATATCCTACATGCATAGAAATATTTTTTCCTTTACAGGGCCTTCATTCAGGCCCTGGGAACTCTAGCCTGATTTTCTTTTCCTCATGGACAGTGAGTTTCACCTTCACCCATGGTGCAAAAGGGTTACCTGGACGGTGAGCTCAAATCCTAGCAATGGCAGAAATACTAGCCCCAGTTCCAAGACAGTGACTTATTTTTTTAAAATGGAAGCAGTTTTGTTTATTCAGTTCCATACTGAACGTTTAAAATAAAGCAGTGTAGAATTTTGTAGAGCTATTCAGACATCCTTCCCTTACTTCCAAAATGCTTCTCTGAGAACTACATTCTTTTTATGTAGGTTTTTTATTGTAAAAATATTGTACAGAGTGGTTACAGTTACAGGAGCAAGGTAATGAATACATTTTCTATTGAGCATTTTTGACTTCTCCTTTGTTTTCCCCCTACCATCCCTTCCCTCCCATCTCCACAACTACCTCCCCCTACCGATGTCAGTGATTTAGTATTTCATTTTTGGTTGCCACGGGGTTTGAACTCAAGTAGTGGTAACACTTCCCTCACATTTCTACAGATTTACCAAGACCCTGAGTTCAAATCCCAGGCGGCTAAATAAAACTGGCAGTAATTGGAAACCTGGGGGCTTTATTTTTTTTAATTTAGTTAAACATTTATTTATTTATTTAGGTCAACCATGGGGCTTGAACTCAGGTTGTGGAAACTGTCTCAGTTTGGATCTCCCTAGGCTGGGGTACAGTCCCTGGACCCATAGCCGATCCTGAGATCCTAGGCTCAGAGGGCTTTCAGTAAGAAAAAAAAAGCTGCAAATCACAAAATGTGGAGAGCTTCAGAGGGCTGGGTTTTTACAATTTTTTTCTTTGCACGATGACCCTCCTGGGTCTGAATGATACGGCTGCAAAGTAGACCTGACCTGCCATTGCTGATGGCTGGTGGGCTATCAGTGCAACCATAGGCCAACTTGCCAACATAAGCCCTGGGTTCAAATCCCAGGCCTGACACCAATGGCAAGAGATCACAAGAGACTCATTCTTATGCATAGGAATACCAATTGAAAGAGTAGTTCATGCATCAGTCTAGTCTAAAATTGGATGCAATAATCCTAGAATGCTGATTGATCTTAAGTAATAGTTTATTAAGCATGAAAAGAATAATATTCCTTCAATGGCGGTATAATAAATACCTAAAAGTTGGTAGAAAAATAGTAGGTGTCATTTAATCATAGAGAGACGGTTCTAGCACTCTTTACCTATATATATTTATTTGCATGCCACCATCTGCCTATTCAAGTATCACTGTTTTGGCCAAACCTGGGGGTCGATCTGAGCGCCTGTGGACCACCTGACAGCTTCATTGGCTAGAGGCTGCCATGCTCAAACTCACCCATTCATGAATTGGGCTTGCTATGCCCTGAGTTCAGATCCTAGCACTGCCAAAATTTAATCATAAAGTAAGAAGCAGAGTGTGACACATGTTTTCTTTTTCTGAGAGAGTCTTGAGTGTCAGGCATGATGGAGAACATATCTACAAATCTAGATGCTATGTGATAGGATGTAAACAATGTAATAAATGGTAGAGGTGTCATCAGAGTCAATAAAATAAATGATAAATAAATGACTAAAACAAGAAATAAAATGAATAACCACACCAAACACAATATGGACTGAACATCTGTACCAAAGTATAAATCTTATCTTTTTTTGGGGGGGGGGTTGTCTGGTCGTGGGGCCTGAACTCTGGGCCTGGGCACTGTCCCTCAGCTCTTCAGCTCAAGGCTAGTGTTCTACCACTTGAGCCACAGTGCCACTTCCAGCTTTTTTTCTTTTTGCTTATGTGGTGCTGAGGAATCGAACCCAGGGCCTAAAGCATGCAAGGCAAGCACTCTACCACTGAGCCACCTTCCCAGCCCCTATGAATCCTATCATTAAAATGTATATAAGAACTATCTTTTCCAGGCCTGAGGCTTGAGTTCAGCCCCTCTACAAGGAGGGAATGGCTGGAGACCCTGAGATACTCGTTTCTGGAGCTAGGAAGAGTCATGGAATTCGATCGATCTCATCCTTGATTGAGTCATTCGTGCATGATGCAAGTAGGAAATGATAGGCAAGACTCATGGAGTATCGATTATTTCCAAAGAAGAGTTGATGAAGCACGACAATCATCAGCATCTTGAAATGGAGGCATCAGGAAAGATCCAAGAATCAGTATTCACACAGATTGGATTCCATCACAGGCCACCATCTCTACAAATATGTACTTATATGCATACTAGCTTCAGCTTATGAATAGATGAATATTATGCTCCTCACTTTCCCCTCGGGGGGGCTCAATCTCAGGTCCTGGGAACACCCTAGCTCCTTCATGGCACCCAGGCTGGTGTGCTCATGTGGACCCATTCACCAATTGGGTTTGCTAGACCCTGAGTTCAGATCCCAGCCCTGCCAAAAGATTCATCTTCATGTCAGAAGCCAATTGTTGCACCTGTTTTCCTAGCACCTGTGAAAGTCCTGAGTCTCAGCTATGATGGAGAATGTATAGACAACTCTATACTCATGGGAATAGGTTGTTGTCATCCAGTTCACCAGCGTTATTTCTGTCATCCTATACTCAAGAAAATACACAATACATCAATGAATGAGACACAAAATAAAAGAGAATGACTACACTGAATGCAAGATGCTGCCCACCCATGTTTGGAAATATAGATCCTCTGTTTATTTATGAATTCATGACTATATTGGCCCCCACCAGGGCTCGATCTCAGGTCCCGGGAATGGACTAGCTGCTTAGTGGCTCACAGAGTCGTGTGCTCACCATGACCCATTCACCAATTGGGCCTGCTAGGCCTTGAGTTCAAATTCCAGCACTGCCAAAGGATTCATTCTGATGTGAGAAGCCTATGGTTGCACGTGTTTTCCTATCCTGTGAACGTCCTGGGTCTCATCGAGGATGGAGAATTCTATATAGGCAACTCCATAGGCATGGGAATAGGTTATCATCCATGTTAGCACAGTTATATCTGTCTCCATATGCAATAAAAAACAAAATACATCCCTGACGATGACACAAAATAAAAAGAATAACTATACTGAACACAAGATGCATACCACACCTGTAGGCAAAGAGAGATCCTATGTTTAAGAAAGGTGGGCTTGCTATTTTGTCCAGTGCTGGGGCTTCAAATCATGCCCTGGATCAGGCCTGACATTCTAGTCTTCAAGGATTGTGAGCTTCCCCTTCCCCTGATACCTGAGTTCAAATCCTAGCACTGACAAAAGATTCATCCTGATGTCAGATGCCAGTTGTTGCACACGTTTTCCTCTCCTGTGAAAGTCCTGGGTCTCAACTAGGATGAAGAATGCATAGGCCACCCTATAACCATGGGAAAAGATTGTCATCCATGTCAGCACAGTTATACTTGTTACCATGCTTAGTAAAACACACAATACCTCCATGAATAAGAGACAAAATAAGGAGAAGTGCACCGAACACAAGATCCTGTCCACACATGTATGTCAATATAGATCCTACATTTAAATTATGAATTTATGACTATAGCCTACATGGGGATCAATGTCAGATCCAGGGAATGGCCTAGCTTCTTAGTTGGTCACAAGTAGGTGTGTTCACCTTGGCTTATGTTCAGATCCCAGTACTACCAACAAGTGGATTGTGGACTAAGAAGCCGAATGTGAAACTTGTTTTCTTTTTCTCTGAGAATCCTTGGTGTCAGGCATGATGGAGAACATTTCTACAAATCTAGATGCTCTGTGATAGGATGTCATCAATGTAATAAACAGAATATGTTTCATCATAGTAAAATCAATGGTAAATAAATAAATAAAATAAACAATATAAGGAACAATCACACCATACATGTATGGACTGAACATCTATACGTAAGTATAAATCCTATCTTTACAATGTATATAAATAGTACGTTTGCCAGGGCTGGGCTTGAATTCATGACTAGTGAACAGACCTGACTTTCTTATCTTCAAGTACGGTGACCTTCCCTTTCATCCACATTGCTGCAGATTTACCCACACCCTGAGTTCAAATACAAAACCTAGAAGAATAAACAGTATGAATTGCAGCCAAAAACTTCTCCCAGCAGCACAGGTGAGTGGCTGCCCCAACACCACTCCAGCCTGTGTCAGACACCCCTCTGGGGACACTATGATCCCCTGCTTGTTTCCCCTCCCTGGCTCTGAAAAGCCACCTTTCTGTTTTGGGCATTTCTGAGATAGAGACTCTATGCTCAGGCTGGGTTGGATCGTGGTCCTCCTATCTGTGACAGGTATGCTTCACCAGGCTTGGTCCTCTGTAGTTGTGATGGTAGATATGTAACGCCATGCAATGTCATCATTTGTTTCAAAGTTCCATTCTTTGGCTACATAATGTCATTCAGTGCACACAAATGCAAATATGAGCCGGGTGCTGTTGGCTCACACCTGTAATCCTAGCTACTCAGGAGGTTGAGGCCAGAGGATTGTGGTTCAAAGCCAGCCTGGCCAGGAAAGTCCATGAGACTCTTATTTTCAATTAACCATCAGAAACCCAGAAGTGGTGCTATAGCTAAAGTGGTAGAGTGCTCAACTTGAGCTGAAGAGCTGAGGGACAGTGCCCAGGATCAAAGTTCAAGCCCCATGACCAAGTGCAAATATGACTTTAAGTTTCCCCGAAAGGAACAACAAGATCAACAATCTTCCCAAACAGAAAAAAAATAATTCCAAAATGATTCAGTACACCTACTTTTGCTGAGTTATTTAAGTTACAGCTTCTTTTCTGGACTTAGTCTCTTCTTGCAAAAATTGTCAAATATTAGATTTACAGTCAACTTCATCTAGTATTTCTTGTATCAAAAGACAAGACTATATAGTTGATGTCACTTAGCTTTCTTACAATCTTAGCTCAAAAGCAACCCAGGCAGGAGAGCCTGTCAAACTCTTATCTCTAATTAAACACCAAAAAACCAGAAGTGGACTTTTGGCTCAAGCAGTAGAGTACTAGCTTTGAGGGCAGGTGGGCAGGAAAGTCAACTGTTCAGTGACAGGGTCTAGCCTTGGGATCAAGCCCCAGAACCAGCACAAACTAAACAAACAATCAAACAAAAAATCCCAAATATTTCTTTGGGACCCTCCTTAAAAGGAGTACTAATCTGAGAAGAGCCTTCTTTTGCTGATCATGCTCATCCTGCTTTTTTGGAATCCTTATTGCTCTGGAGAACACAGAACCAGACTAAAGGAATTGATAACTGTCTCCTGCAACAAGAGAACATCTCCAGGGTGAAATATCCATCCATAAGACACTTTAAAACCTTCATGTCTTTGTTTCTTTACTGTAGAACACTTTTAAAACAACGTTACTTTTTGTGTTCTGTGCTGGCCTTCAAATGGCACATTATTTCTTTATGTAATACTTTCAACTAGAAATTTACACAAAAGTTTTATATGAGCATAGAACACACTTGAGAAAGTCAGGAACAGAATTTCTTTCAAGCCTTGGATTCTTTTCTTATACAGTAAAAAGGAAAGCACAAGTTAACTTGAACTTTGTCATTCCGCTATATTCAATTCCTCTCCTGGGATCAGTTTCCACATCCAGTAACAGTTACTTCCAGTAACAATCGATGGTGTTGCCTGAGGTATAATGAATGTTTTCTGGTGTTGCCTGAGGTATAATGAATGTTTTCTGGGTTGACTGAAATAACACAAGAACACCTTTGTACCAGAGGTAACACGTGTTTCAGAGAAAACTTAGTAAAGGGAAAATATGAAATTTATATTGCTTCTAAATACATTATCCATAAGTACATTGAGTTCAAACTTTGTACGTTCTCTGTAAATTAAGGTGTTTTTTAAATGGCAAGAAGATTCTCAGATCATTTTTTTGTGAGGTTATGTGTTGCGCATTATTTCCCAAGTGTACATGAATTAACAGTAAGGGAAACAATAGCAATTATAGGAGAAAAAGAAGTTCTGTGTTTAAGTATAAGGGTTCAATACACTATAGAATGCCAGAGCCTGCCAGCAACAAAAGGGAATACTGATTTATGGGGCAAGGATGAGAAAAAAAAAAGACAAGACAAATGTTACGGTCCAGAGGTCTGCAGCTCAATACTGCAGCACCATTTATTTTTAATTTTCCCTAATATATACTGTTAGAAGTAAAGAAGTAGCATATGGTTACTATAATCCAGAAAAACAAGGAAAATTTCAGTAAAAACAGAGTGCAGTAAAAACAAGACAAAGTCAACTGGTTAAAAGTAAAACAAACTCTACAGACATAGCAAAGCAATCCCGGGCACCTGGTGTCTTTCAAGTAAGCCAGTTCCTTGTACGTGCCTTCAAGGGAGCACAAGGGTCAAGATGACCTTTGAGCTTTACTGTTGGCTCCCAACAATAGAAGACTCTACAAATAAGACAACATTGAAACAATAAAGCCAAGTCCAGTATGTAGATTTATGAGAGTAATATAGAGAAACCATTACTCCTGCATGGAACACGAAGTATGAGGCCACTCCCTTTCTAAATCATGCTTGCTAACCAAGCAACTTTATAGATAGTAGAATGGAAGAAAAATTCTGGTTCCAATGCAAGTCAGATATAAGAGCATGGACTTAACAGGAAAAAAAGTCCATCTTGAGAGTGCAGTGATTATACTAGCAATGAACTGGTGGCTAAAATGACATTTTTTTTCTTTCCTTTACATATATATATATATATATATATATATATATATATATATATATATATATTGGTGGTGGTAGTGGTCTTGGCACTTGAACTCTGGGCCTGGGCACTGTCCCTCTGCTATTCAGTGCAAGGCTAATGCTTTACCACTTGAGCCACAGTACCACTTCCAGTTTTCTTTTTTTTTTCTTTTATTCTTTATTGTGAAAATACTGTAAAAAGGGTTACAATTAAGAGTCTTTGGGATTTTCCTACCCAGGCTGGCTTTGAACCCCAATCCTGAAATCTCACCGGCACCCAGCTTAAGATCACATTTCTAACATTGTACACTCAGCATATGTAATATATATGTTCATCTATCTTTATATGAATTCTTGTGTTAAAAACTGGGCTATAGCTTAAACTTTAAACACTCACAAAAATGTTTGTAGTTTAAAAGTTTATACTACTGGAGAAATTAAACCTAAGAATGTAAAAGAGTCTGGGAAGTTCAGCTTGCATCCAGCCTGGACAGAACAGTCTTTGAGACACTATGTATAATTAACCAGCCAAAAGCTGGATTGGAAGAATGCTTCAGGTGATGAAATACCAGTCATGAGCAAGATTGATGAATGAGACCTGAGTCTTTTCCATACGTACATACAAACATACACATACACACAGAGGCACATTTATGTGCACACACAAATACATAGATGAAACAACTCTCAGAATATGTGGAAAAGTTAAAAACAATAAAAAATATGTCCTGAGTAAGACTAGAATTAAGGGCTATGTTTTAATATTAGAAAGTCTTCAAGTAAACTTTCTTCAAAAAATTTGAGATTATTTGCATAGGTTGGGATCAGAGATAGTAAGAGAGTCATATAATCAATGTTACAATGATTGGATCCATGGAGGAATAAATCAGAGACCGCTGCATGTGCATCTGAAAATGTTCATATCCTGTGTCAAATGTTAGAACATCTTTGAAAATAGTCCATGAATAGTCTCAGCAGTCTAGTGGAAAATATCACTGGGGAAGTTCAGAATTGCTAGTCTGTATCAAGATTAAATAAACCAAGAAACTATGGCTGGGCAATATAATACAAGCCTAGAATTCTAGCACTCAGACTAAGACAGGAGATTAGAGAGTGTAATTACATAGTGATACCTAACCTGGACCAGGTAGTATAATTCAGTCTTAATAAAACAATCAAACAAGAAAGTAATACACAGTCGGAAGTCTGGGCTAATTTTGACACTATGTTTTGAGAAGTCACCTTTCTTATTGAAATGCAACTCATATATAATCCTCTTTTGTGTTTTAAATGCTCTCTTCATTACAGAACATTCCTACATGCAAAATGGCTCATGATTCCAATCCAAAATTTGAAAAGTAAGTAATCATCATTCTGTTGATTCCAAAGAAATGATGAAGGATTACAAAAGCTTAAGCCTGGAGAAATAGCAAAGTTTGTCTAATGTAGGACTGTAGATCTTGCCAAATTAGAATTTAGATTTAAAATATTTTGGTTTTGTATGTAATTTTATATTCTATAGGATACTACAAAATTCTTTTTAAGTAGAGGTTTAATTGACAAATTCAAAAATGATTCTTGCACTCTATTTGCTTAAGATATTCTTTCAAGTGAGTTATAATTAGAACTTAGTTAATAGATAACACCAACAGTTCATGTATAAAATGATAATGTGAATAATGTAGACAGAGTTGCCAATAAATATATAATATTAATTTATAAATTTAGAAAAAGAGCAAATTTTTGGACCTGGCCCTATGGCTCAATTGGTAGAGCACTCGATTTGAGCTGAAGAGTGCAGGGAACGCGCCCAAACCCAGAGTTCAAGCCCCATACCGACAAAGATAAAAGAAAAAAAAAGAGAATTTTTTTTATTTTTGTTGGTCGTGGGGCTTGAACTCTGGGCCTGGGCACTGTCCCTCAGCTCTTCAGCTCAAGGCGAGCACTCTACCACTTGAGTTACAGCACCATTTTTGGTTTTCTGGTGGTTTATTGGAGATAAGAGTCTCATGGTCTCTCCTGCCTGGGCTGGCTTTGAACCGAGATCCTCAGTTCTCAGCCTCCTGAGTAGCTAGGATTACAGGCGTGAGCCACCAGCGCCCGGCTAAAAAGAGCAATTTTTTGAGGCTTTGGTATAACATGGTATGAACAGGATAATTGTGTGACATCTTCTTTCTTCTACTTGTATGTAACACAGGAATCAGTTTCCTTAATTATGTACCTCCGTATACAATGAGAAAAAAGCTAGGTTTTGGGCTTGAACTCTGGGCCTGGACACTGTCTCTAAGCCTGTTTATGCTCAAGGCTTGTGCCCTAAAACTTCAACCTCAGTGCAACTTTTGTCTGGTTTTTGCTGAGAAGTTTATTGGAGATAAGAATTTGGGGAACCTTCCTGCCTGGGTAGGCTTTGTATTGTAATCTTCTGATCTTAACATCCTGAATATCTATGATAGTTAAAAAAGTATAAATATAAATAATATTTCCAAGTGTTGTGATCTCAGAAATACCAGTGGGGGAAAAATGATGCAACCCAGTTTATTGTTGTGTTCTTTCCAGAACACAGAGGGCATCACATTAGCAGAGGTGTAGTATATTTTTTCACAATAGAGATAAGCAATTCGTGATGTGAATTAAGGGAATTTTAAGGTGCACAATATAAGTTGAAAACTGTTGGACTATGATGACTTTATGGCATAAATCTTGATTGATGGTCTTAGAAATAATAGCTTACTCTGATAAACAATTGCTTACTCTTGAAGAATTAATTATTACCGATGCTTCATAGTTTTATTCTCTACCAGAATGTGGCTATTATTCTGTTGACTACTCAATCTGTAACACCCCTTTGGAAACTGCATCTATAACATGCAAACAGGTACTGTTTTGAATCTCTCAGGTATGGAATGATCAGAATTTGAAAATGAATAGTTAACAGCCATAGGAATTTTGAAGAACAAATACATATATTGTCCTCTTAACAACTTATTTACTTTTAAAAGTTGTGGGTTTCCATAGAATTAAAACTGTTTTCAGTTTTAATATGAGAAAGTACTAAATTTATTCTTTTTTCAAATTATTGGCAAGTATAATGTGAAAATATTGTCTAGTTAGATAGCATTCAAGTTGATTGTCCTCTATTAAAAATGGGTAATTAATTCAAATTAGATGTCAAATAGAATTTATTTTTTAAAAGTTACTACATAGAGAATAATATTTATTATACCAATACAGTGAAATTTTATTTCATGCAGCTTATTTTTTAATTTAATTTTATTTTCAATGTGATGTACAGTGGGGGTACAGTAATTGTAAGGTAGTGAATACATAACTTTTCAAACTTGTTACTCCCACTCTCATTTTTCTGTTTTCCTTCACCCCTTACTTGTGACAAGTTTTAATGTACATTTCCAGCATATTTTCTTATGAGTATTGCTATTATGTTGGTTTATCCTTGGTCGTTTGTCTTGCCATTTTGTTGTTCCTCTTCTCTTCCCGAATTAAGGTAAATATATACACAATACACAGGGTACCCAAATCAAATGCAGCAGGGGATAAACCATAAGGAAAAACACACAGAAAATAGAAATCACATAGTACATTAAAAACAACAACCGCAAATAAAAATCTGTTTCCATATCTTGAAGTTCATTTTGCTCAGCATCAGCATAGATGGTCATATATATGCATAACAAAGCAACTGGAAAATAGTAGTTTCATGGACACTATATCATGAAAAAAACATGTGAACTGTTTTTGATGATAAAGGTAGAATTAGGATTGGTGAATTCGCAATTCTGATAAGGGAATTTTAAAAAGTTTTAAAATTATGACAGGTAAATTTTAATTGTACAAACTTTTTTTTTAACAACTTAGCCTATTAAGAAAATTTAAAATTGCCTGGGAAAATAGGCTTTCATGCAAACAAATACATGGAGACTTAGTGGATAGAGAGCAATGTGAGTGAAGGTGCCTCATTTTCATACTAAACAAACAAATCTCAGAAACCTTGCTATAAATCATTTAGGGTCCCTTGAGAATTGTCCTTACCCAGGAAATATACTCTCACTGTGTTAAACAAGGTTGTAGTGGAAGTTAAATTCCAAATTCTTAAAAAAAGACATCAAAATTTTTGAATTGACCTTTAATTACCAAACAGTAATTTCCTCAAAAAGATAATTTGATAAAAATATTTAGGGAGAAAGCGCCCTCCACAATGAAAGAAGGTATTGGGTTTACACTTTTCTGATTGTAATATTTTCCACAATATTTTTGCACGTGAAGCACTGAAACACAGAAAAAAAATCTGATTGGATAATTCAAACCAATGATTTCACATTTCTAAGTAGCTCACAAAATATAATAACCTTTTTAACATGAGATAGTGAAGACTTCTCTTATTACATAAGCCAAAAAGTTTGTGGATCCGAAAAAAATTGAGCAAATTGAAAAGGTAAGAAAATGCGTTCTTTGAAGCCCTAGCTAAGCATATTGGCTTGAGCAGTGGAGGGAGGCCAAAACATTTTTATATACATGTGTTAATATTTTTGCTACCTAAAGTGATTTTTCAGAGCCTATTTGGCTCACTACAATGAAGGACAGATTGAATGAAGACATGAAAATAAATTCCACATCCAAATAAAAGAGAAACCATGAAGATAGAGCAGTGGGGGAGGCCTTATAGTCCGTCAGCTTCACTAGACTTGAAGCCAAGAAGATGTGATTAATTGGAAATCAGGCAAGAGCTAAGAGGAGGACATAGAAGTTGGACATAGAAGTATTATCCATTTTAACAGACACTGTCATCCAAGGTATGGGTGATTTAACACTATTCTTCTCCATACATATTGTTGAGCAAATGCAAGACCAAGAGAAAAATAATCTATTGAAATAATTTTGTAAATAACAATTTCACTGTTCGAGATTTGGTATCTAAGGAGAGTCTTAAGAGAAGATAAAAGTGGAGTATTTTCAGTTTCCTCTAAGCATCTTGTTAGCAAATTATAACTTTGAGTTTAGAAGTGATTGAACCAAAAAGTTGAGGAGTACTTATTTTTGTGGGCATTTTAGACATAAGAAGACTTTCAAGGTAAAAGAAAAAAGTATAGCTAAATATTTGTGATCACAGCTTCTTGGACTGGTTTTTGGAGACAAAGTTTTACATTATACTTTGTCCTCATTAACATAGATGTTGGGATTTTGTGGCAACCAAATGCAAGGGGGAAGTTTAATGGACTCACTTGGACAAGTAAACAGCATGATAGACATAAAATGGCCAATAATATTTAGAGAATTAGTTTGACCAATTACTTTGCCAGAACAAAGAAGGAAAGATACAGTTCAAAATCACTTGACTTAAAAGTATGAAAAAAGAGTAGTGAAGAGAGATGAGAGAAAACCTAGAGGACTCTTTTCTCTCCAGTGTAGTAATGGGTTCTTGATCTTGTTTCTTCCATTCTATTCTCACAAGCTATAAACTGTGTCTCAGGACTGGAGTATCCAGTTCAGACAAATAAAACTCGCAGAAGAAAATATTTGCATTAGATGTAGGTGATTTATAACCTTAGGCAATGTATTTAAGTTTGTTCAAAATTCTCCCCTAACCCAAACTGCCCAATTTGAACAGCTTTGGTTGCTTTTCCAAAAGACTGCCCTTCACCAACTATTTAAAATTTTGAGAGGTCATATACATACTCTCTAGAGATTTCCTTTTCGTTGTGATTTTTGTGTTTTTGTTGTGTTTTTTTCACTGAATTTCAAAAAGTCATGCAAGTGTGTTACAATTAAATATGTCCATATAATTGTCCAATGCTCCTGAATCAGAGTCACTTCTATCATTCTCAACCAATCCCTTCTCCACGATTTATTTGATTTACCACTTACTTTATCATATGTGTACATTGAGTATTCTAGCTGTACTTGCCCCTTGTTTCATTTTTCATTACTTCTGTATCTTTTCTATTATTCATTTCTTGTTTCAGTTTCCTGATAGTCATTCTGTTAAACTATCTGGTAATAGTTTGAAAGGTTTATATACATACCATTGAGTTTCAATTCTGCATATACTTTAATCGATGTCAGCTTATATTTCCATAAATTATTCATCTGCCATAACAATTTGCAAGACTGGAGATGTGAAGCACCTAGACATGATTTTATTCTCATCCATTTGGAAGATTCATCTTAGTCAACAAGAAAGTTTAAAAATGTCTTAGAATGTATTCCTAACTACCAGTTTTTATAAATGGCTTTGTACAATGGTTTGTGATTATTTTATTTTACATGGGATAATATTTTCTACTACCTATAAGTTTGGGAAAAAGAAGAAAATTAAAATTTACTACTATATAGGAATATGATAGAAATAGATGACAGATTTCATGTTTGTCACATCTCTGATGAGTACCCATATTCAAGACTTAAAGACATATTTCTTACTATGCTAGGCAGATTGAGAAAACATAAAACAACATATGATAAGGCAACTATTCGTGACTTTTTAAAATATATCTTATTATGTGATGAAATATTTTAGTTATTGTTTAGGTTTGACATTTGGGGGGCTGATCTACTTAACACATTTCTGGAAGCCACCTACTGAACAACACAAATGGTGGGTGGTATTATTTCTACACTTTTGTGAGTGGTTGAACCGGTTTGCCATTAGTGCTGGGTAAATAAATCAGCTCTATTGTAACTTGCAGCCTAGACTTGAAAAAGTTGCAATGTCACTAAGCATCATTTACTAGTCAAATGTTATTTTGGCGAATGTGATTTTTAAAAGTTTATTTGAAAAGAAATATATTTTCATGAGATTAAATGTAGGTTATCATTGGTTTGAGAATGACAACATTTTGATACAACAGAACCAAGTTTACTGAAGTACCAGTATTTTGAAGAACTAAGGATCGTCTCAATTAATGTTTTTCTGAATTATATTTGACCGCTAAGTCAAGTTTTTCTAGCCTTGGTAGACTGATTATGGATCTATCGTTCCAGCATCTATTTTTTGGCCTACTTATGCTAGACTGAAATCTTTCATTAATCATTAGTAGAGGGGCATTAAAAGTAATTTTGTGACATTTGTGAACTTTTTCACTCATATGGGCTGGTCATCTGTAAATTGAAAGTTTGAAATACTGTACTTTCTCTCAGATTTTGTGATCTCATCTTCATTTTAAGTTGCCTTGCAGTTCACAATTGCTTACTGCTAATTCATTTGTCATAAAGAAGTGGAGCCCTTAACTATTATAGGAAATGAGAAATTGAGATGGGTCTTCAATTACTTTCTGTTGGTATGTTGCATGGGCTTAGGTGAGAAGTCTTGCCCACGTTATCTGATAATGTAGATAACTGGGACCTGGGATCCTAAGACCCGTGTGTCCTGCAGAAGAATAATACCTATTAGATGTTATATCAGCAAAATTTGGGTATGATCAGTAGGAATGCTTCAGAAATATGGAGAAAAACATTTTGGGACCAACGAGTTAAAACAATAAACAGAGCAACAGAGTAAAATCCCTTATAGATTAGAGGAAAACAACATTTTCTTTTACTAGGGGAATTCAGAAGACCAAGTACACTTAGAAGATATCACAAGTTTATACCAAAGACATTGCACTGATAATTTTTGTGTTCTAATATATATTCTAAGCCTAACTATTTATATTCCAATTTATTTATTGGAATAAATATCCATTTATTTGTCAAATTATCAAATAATTCTGGTAAGATACACTGTGTGAAATATAAAATCAGCACATATACATATAAAATATATAACTATATTTAATATAAGAAAATGTTTTCTGGTGCAGGGTGATATATAAGGATCTAGCTTTAGTTTTCTACATGTAGTTAACCAGTTTTGCCAGCACCATTTACTGAAGAGCCTGTCTGTCTTCCATTCTATTGTTTTAGCTCCCTTATCGAAGATTAGATGGCTATAGGTCTGTAGGTTCATTTCTGGGTTTTCAATTCTATTCCATTGGTCCTGAGGTCTGTTCTTATGCCAATACCAAGCTGTTTTGATTACTATGGCTTTATAGTAGAGTTTGAAATTTGGTATTGATATTCCTCCAGCCGTGTTCTTTCCGTTGAGGAGCGTTTTTGCTATTCAGGGTCTTTTATTGTTCCATATGAATTTTTGGATTGCCTCTTCTATTTCCTTGAAGAATGAGGGTGGAATTTTGATAGGTATTGCGTTGAATTTGTAGATAGCCTTGGGAAGTATTGCCATTTTCACGATGTTAATCTTTCCAATCCAGGAGCATAGGAGGTTTTTGCCATTTTTTAAGTTCTGTGTTGATTTCCTTTTTCAAGATTTTAAAGTTTTCATCATAGAGGTCCTTCACTTCTTTAGTTAAGTTAATTCCTAGGTATTTAATTTTTTGTGGGGCTATTAAGACTGGAGTTGCTTTCCTAATTTCAGCCACACTTTTCTCATTGTTGGCATAGAGAAAAGCCATTGATTTTTGGGGGTTAATTTTATAACCTGCTACTTTGCCAAAGTTTTGAATCAGCTTGAGTAATTTGGGAGTGGAGTCTATGGGATTCTTTAAATACAAGATCATGTCATCTGCAAAGAGGGAGAGTTTTATTTCTTCTTTCCCTATTTGGATCCCCTTTATGTCTGCATCTTCTCTTATTGCTGTAGCTAGGCATTCTAATACTAGATTGAAGAGAAGTGGAGAGAGTGGGCATCCTTGTCTTGTTCCTGAGTTAAGAGGAAATGGCTTTAGTTTTTCACCATTGAGTATAATGCTGGCTGTAGGTTTGTCATACAGCCTTTATTGTATTGAGGAATGTTGCATGGATTCCTAATTTTTCCAAAACCTTCATCATAAAGGGGTGTTGGATCTTGTCGAATGCTTTTTCTGCGTCTATTGAGATAACCATGTGGTTCTTATTCTTGCTCCTGTTGATGTGATGAATAATATTAATTGATTTGCGTATATTGAACCAGCTTTGATCAACTCCAAATGGATCAAAGACCTTGAACTCAAAGCAGACACTCTGAAAACATTACAGGATGGAATAGGAGAAACCCTGGGTCTCCTTGGCTCAGGCTGAAATTTTCTGAATAGAGACCCGGAAACACAACAAATCAAAGAAAGGTTGGACAAATGGGATTGCATAAGGTTGCAGAGCTTCTGCAGGGCAAATGACATAGCTAGCAAGATCAATAGAAAGCCCACGGACTGGGAGAAGATCTTTACTAGCCATACAACGGACAAGGGTCTCATATCTAAAATATACCTGGAACTCAAAAAATTAAACCACCCAACAACAAATCCTCAAAGAAACAACTGCCCAATAAGTAAGTGGGCAAAAGACTTAAAGAGAAGCTTCTCTGAAGAAGAAAGAAGGATGGTCAATAGACACATGAAGAATAGTGCAACATCCCTAGCCATAAAAGAAATGCAAATCAAAACAACATTGAGATATCACCTCACTCCAGTTAGAACAGCAAAAATCAAGAACTCTAACAACAGATGCTGGAGTGGATGTGGACAGAAAGGAACCTTACTTCATTGTTGGTGGGAATGTAAACTTGTTCAACCACTTTGGAAAGCAGTATGGAGGTTCCTCAAAAGACTCCACATAGAGCTCCCCAATGACCCAGCAATCCCACTTTTGGGCATTTACCCAAATGATCACAAACAAGGCCACACTAAAGCTACCAGCACAACTATGTTTATTGCAGCATTATTTACCATAGCTAAGATATGGAACCAACCCAGATGCCCCTCAGTAGATGAATGGATCAAGAAGATGTGGTATATATACACAATGGAATTCTATGCCTCCATCAGAAAGAATGACATTGCCCCATTTGTTAGGAAATGGAAAGGCTTGGAAAAAATTATATTAAGTGAAGTAAGCCAGGCCCAAAGAAACATAGGTCCCATGGTTTCCCTTATTTGCAATATCTAGTATAGGTATGAGTCAAGTGGAAAAAGTCAGAGAATGTGATGTTAGGAAAACGAACCCTCAAATATGTATTTTAATGTTTTTGTTTCTTTCATGCATGTGTTTCTAACGCATTTATAAGATTATTTCTTTGTTGCTTTTTATATCCCTCCCCCACAGTGTAACCCCCGCTTTCACTATATTTGATGTCAGTATAACATGTGGAGGAGACGGGGACAAACAAGTCGTTTAAGGATTCAGGTGGACCTGTTGCAACAATGAGAAGTACAAAATGTCATGTCAAAACCAGCTTTACAATGTCGGTGGGGGGGGAGGGGGGGTATGATTGGGTGGGGGGGGAGGGGGGAGGCTGGGAAGGGAGGTGAAGGATAAACAAAGGAGGAGGATGCAATGCTTGGTAAGAAATGTATGCATTATCCTGCCCATGTAATTGTAACCCCTCTGTACAGTATGTTCTCAAATAAAATAAAATAAAATTAAAAAAAAAAAAAAAGAAAATGTTTTGCATTGTTCTGTTGTGGTTACGGTATCAAAGGCTACTCTGTTTTAAAATAGTACTCCATTATCTCTATCTCAGTGTTTGGTAGAGTTAGACCTAAAGCTTTACCATTTGTAGATTTACAGCCTAGAGGCAAATGGAAGCATTGTGATTAAAACGTTACCAATTTACGACCTAATGTACAGAAGAAACAAATAGACTTCTCCTGGAGATATGGAAATATTTGGTGATAGAAAGGCAATAGTGTAAGTTCCTGCCTGGTTGGAAGGTCGACAGGCCAGCACATTAGGTAATCATGCATATGAACAATTTTTGCACCTTCTTGGCTTTAGCTACTTTTGAAATGTTAGGTATAATAAACAATTATATTTTGATAAAATACCTTCTAGCCTGAACTGTTCTGTTTGAACTGTTCATGTCTCTATGATCCCTTGTAACTAAGATTAGTTTTGTTCCAGTAAGAAAATCTATGCTGTCAAGGTAAGATATCCTGGTTGGTCTGTTCCTACAAGGAAGAATGGTAAAGGGTCAGAGAGACATATGTGCCAGTAAGACCTCATTTGGGAAATTTTAAGCTGCAGAAATTTAGAAGTAGCTCTTAAGCAAGGCTTACTTTGAATCCATTAGCTCCACAAAGCTAACTCAGTTGATAAAGCCATCACCTTTGGACCTAGCTATAAATGCTTCAAAGTATGATCAAAACTAAAATGAAAAACACTTAAAATAGTCATTGACAAAAAAAATTACAAATGTGAGCAATCAACCAAGCAATATAAGTTTTTTTCCAATATACTCAGAATTTTAGAGAAATATGATCAATAGCATTTTTAGGAACAATATGGTATTCTTGTTGGAAATAGGCAAACAGGGGTATACGCCTGTATAAAGATTGCATCGTTATTTACTTAAATTTACAGGATACTACATTCTTCAGCAGTACGTCTACACAAATTACAACAATAAAGAGATTAAGATGGCACTTGCAAAAAGATGTTATGAAAATTTGTGAAGTATTCCATATTTTTTATTCTTCAGATGTAAGAAATGAAAAACTGGGGCTGGGAAGTTGGGTCAGTGGTAGAGCACTTGGCTTGCTTGCCTGAGGCCCTTTGTTCAATTCCTCAGCATCACATAAGAAAAAAGCCGGAAGTGACGCTGTGGCTCAAGTGGTAGAGCACTAGCCTTGAGCTGAAGAGCTGAGGGACAGTGCCCAAGCACAAAGTTCAGGCCCCACGAGCGGAACCCCCCCTAAAAAAGAAAAAGAATTGAAAAACTGTTATTAAAAAATTGATGACAAAAATACAAATCTAGCAATGCATGTAATTAATTGAATTAAAAGTTAGTTTGACATCAGTGTGTTAAATCTACACCTTAGAAGGGCCTTTACATTGCATAACTTTTACAAAACTTTTGAAATTAGATAACATTGTCATTTTATCCCAGAGAAATAAAATAGTATAAGGACCTAGGGAAAAAGGAATCTTAAACTGTTTCTATATGGAATGCAATCTGAAAGGACACATTTATTAATGAACCTATGTATTATAAAACAATGTAGAATTCAAAGTATTATATTGAGGTGAGAATGAAATAGATTATGGACATTTTACAAACAGAATACAGAATATTTTAAAATATATTTTTTCATACCAGCACCAGAAATATCTTTAATTTCTGTATTACTCATTTCAACAGATAAGTTTAAATTATCTCTGATTAGAAAGTCACAAACTCTGCAGAAATCATTATAGAGATATACAAACAACTCTTGAATACATTTTGACATCAAAGTCAAGCAATTCACTTGGAAGAATACCATGGAATTCATGAATTTTTAAAGTAAGATATTGTTGTTGGTTTGTATTGTGAAAATATTTTGTATGGACACAAAGATGGACTGACATTTTTGAAATTTAAGAAACATAACCAAACCATTTTTGACTTAGAAGAACAATTTGTACAGCCTTCCACAACTTCAAAGAGGTAGTGATACATAATTATCCTTTTGTCAATATCAAATGCAGTTTCTTCCAAATTTTTCTTCAGACCTGGGTTGATATAATGGATCAACAGAAGGAGATCCAGCGTATCTTTGTTATTTCTATTCCCAGCAGCAAGATGCAAGGTGGTCATGAGAACTTTAGTTTCGGCATTGGTATCTGCATCATGATGAAGTAAAAAAGAAGCCACTCTGGTATTATTCCACATATAAGTACTGTGCAGGGGTGTCCTGCCATTCACAGTTATTGCATGAATATCTGCCTTGAGACACCTACTCATGGACAATGTCTACATGTCCACTGTAGGCTTCCCGATAAAGAGGGGTATACTCATCGTCATCCTTCGTATTCACATGAGTGGCCTTTTTGGAAAGTAATCTCCACACTGTAGTAAGCCGATTATTTTCGGCAGCCCAAAGAAGAAATTTGCTTGGATACTTCTCCATTTTTTCTTGCAAATGATAAAGTTCCTCACTTTTTCATCTTGTTCCTTGTCTTCATCAGAATTGCCTAATCAGAGACTTTGAGTACCAGTGGGAATGAGGTGTCCATGTATTTCCCCAATAGTTCACGTTGGTTGAACTGGTCAGAAAAATCCAGAGAATTTTCTGCATCTGTTTTTTTCACCATGATTTATTTTCTCTGTTTCCATTTTTACTATTCTAAATTATTCTAGCTGGAGAGTAGGGAATTGATGGAGAGCAGAGGAAAGATTTTCCTCAGTATTCAAAGGTACAGACTCAAAATGAGGGCCAGTGGTGTCTTCATGTGCAGGTCATTCTAGGAATGAGAAAATAGGAAATAATGCCTTCTATGTAAATGATTTGGGAAATGGCAGAGCAGAAATTGAAATGATGCAACCAAAAATATAAAAGCAAAATAAATTAGGATAATTATGGAACAGTCATATTATCTATGAGAAGCATGAAGGGGAGAGAGGAAGAGAAAGACAGATGTGCAATGACCTACCTGGCCACAAAATCCATCCCTCTTATCAATTTATAAAGCAAATAATTTTATTTTTTAAAAAAGATGGAAATGGAATTTATGTATTTACTTGAAAATAGTAAATATATTTTTAGTAGCATACATGAAGAGGCATAGCTTTGACGAAATTACAGACAAAAATCCAAATCCTTGATAATTCTAGTAACAGATCTGACTGAAATCATTTGAATTACACTTCTCCTATACAATGAAGGAATAGGTCCAGGTTAGGAAAACAACTAGAGAAGGCAGGCCAATTGTATCTGTGACAAAACTTTGTGGAAAATGGTATTGAACATTACTTACTGGTGATCCATTTACGCTGGAAGTGTGATTCTGAACTATTATTGCTTGTTGATTCTGAACTATTGCTTTAATCATTATATTCTCCAAGAAGAAAAGATGAGTTTAATTGATAGCAAATACTACTAATGCACTTTGACTTCTCATTATGCACCTTCAATCATCAAAATCACCCGAAGACAGTAGACAGGCCTATTTTTTTAGATGAAAACAAGTGTCTTTAAAAAAAAAAAAGAAGAAATTTAAGTATTCCTACAAAGGACTCCTATTTTACTACAGCATTATACATTTTTTCTAATGATGGATAACGATAAATAATGGATTGAGTAGAAAGCACTTAAAGCTCATATGTTCAATAGTGGGTTCTCTTATATTATATCATGATATTTTTTGTTTATGGTCTTAAGAAGAAATTTCCTAGCTTAAATTTCTGACAGGACAATGTCATCACTGTACATCTTGCTTCTATATTCTCAGTTTTAAAGTACTATCTAAGTATGTGCATTAAATAATTATAGAGGAATATGTAGAAACCACACTGGTGGCTCATGTCTTTAATCCTAGCTAATCAGAAAGATGAAATCTGAGGATTGTGGTTTAAAACCAAACCAAGCAAAGAAAAAGTCCTTAGATTCTGATTTAAAAGTAACCAGCAAAAGCTAGAAATGGAGCTGTGGTACAAGCAGTAAAATGCTAGCCTTGAAGAAACTAAAACAAAAAAACCAACAAATTGTGGGACAGAGCCAGGCCCTGAGTTCAAGCCTTAGTATTAGCACCAAACAAATGAATTAATGAATTAATTAAAATAAATTAAGTGGTCACATGTGGCGAGGCAAGTAAAATGTAACACCCGTGGTGACGGGATTGTGTACTATTTTGTATTGAGGTAAATTATCATTGGTCCTAATCACTAATATTTAAGTTGAACCTTTTTTTACTAAACCCTGAATTTAGCATGCATGTATATGTGTGTGTACATGTGCCCACATGTGTGTATGTGTATATGTGTGCGTTTGCTATTGCAATATTGCTTGCCAATGTGGACAGGATGAGGCTGAAAAGAGCTAACTGTGTTGCAATGTTCTATTTATCAGTATTCTCTCATGTCATTTCAGTGGAACCACCCTTCAATAACATCATCATAATCGAGGCATTTACAACAATAAGTTAGATAAAAGAGATCACTTTCAGCTCTTATTGTATGTTAGGGAAGAAGATACAAACATAATTAGGTACTAAGTTATCACTGTAAGATGACTGTCAGTACAAAATATGTATTTGACCTCTTAAATTGGTTATACTTTTAACGTATACTCATGGAGTGAGTTTGACCGACTTGACCAAACAGGTATTTCTCTGTGTTTATTCCTGTGAAACACCAAGTGGATAAACTCTTTCCGGATTTCTGTTGAAAACAACTCTCTTTGTAAGATCGTATCTATTCTTTTCTCTTTTTTTTATTTTGAAAATACTGTACATAAGAGTTACAATTTCATGGGCAAGATAATGAGTACATTTCTTATCAAGCATTGTAGCCTCCTAATTTGTTTTCCCTTCCCATCACTTCCCACCCTCCCCCTGCTCCCCCACAATCCTCCCCCCCCACTCACGAAAGTTGTAAAGTTCGTTTTCGACATAACGACTTGTACATCTCATTGTTGCAATGGGTCCACCTGTACCCCTATTTAAACCATTTGTTTTTCCCTATCCCCTCCACAAATTATACTGACATCAAATACAGTGAAGGCAGGGATTATACTGTGCGGGAGGGACATACAAAGCAACAAAGAAAATATCTTATAAATGTGTTAGAAACAATCGCATGAAAGAAAAAAAAAACCTTTGAGTACATATCTTAGGGTTCATTTCCCTAACATCACCTTATCTGACCTTTTGTGCTTGACTCAGACATATACTAGATATTGCAAATAAGGGAAACCATGGGACCTATGTTTCTTTGGGCCTGGCTTACTTCACCTAATATAATTTTTTTCCAAGCCTTTCCATTTCCTATCAAATGGGGCAATCTGTAAACTTGTTCAACCACTTTGGAAAGTAGTATGGAGGATCCTCAAAAGACTCTACATAGAGCTCCCCTATGACCCAGCAATTCCACTTTTTGAATTTACCCAAATGTTTACAAACAAGACCACACTAAAGCTACCAGCACGAATATGTTTATTGCAACATTATTTACTATAGCTAAGATATGGAACCAACCCAGATGCCCCTCAGTAGATGAATGGATCAAGAAAATGTGGTATATATACACAATGGAATTCTATGCCTCCATCAGATCATATCTATTCTCACTAAGATAATGAACCCTGCTTTTTATTAGGTTTGAATATCCCATCATTTTGACTGAAAATCACTATTGTGGATATGCTTATTAGATATACATTTCAAAAACAAAAAAAAAGCATGTGTCACCTCCAGATTGTAGATACATTTGAAGTTGTTTTGTAAATGCAAAGGGGTCTTCACTAACTGCCTTTTGTGGGAGTAACTTTCATAACTTTAACAAATAATGTTTTCAAATATCTTTTCCAGTATAAATAATATCCCAGAGAGAGTCTTGCAATTTCTCAAAACCCTTTGAATATTTTAGTATTATTTCAGTTCATTGACTATAGAGCTACAGACATTTCTGAAATAAATATTGTTAAAATCTGAAAATGTAAGTGGGTATATAGACTTTTTTATGCATCTTTTTATGAAAACCCAGTTTTTCTGAAACTAAATGAAACAGAATATAAGAACGTAATTTAATTAGGTAAGCTAATTATTAGTGTAGCTTTGTTTTCTATTAATACAGTAATTTGAATGTAGATGATGTAGTTAAATTATTTCCTTTGTGTCACTGTGCTTCAGTTATTTTTAGAATTTTTCTAGTTGTAAGAGTGAATTTGTAGTATAAATAAAGGTCTTTAAAATGATTAGGATTAATCTTGTGTTTTGTGTCTTACTCCCAAGAAAATACCTTATTTTCAAGTGTTAATAGTTTGTCAATATCATTCTCATTATCATAAGGAATTTAAAAAATGCATTATTATTGTTGTCTTTTTAAACCAATTGTATTCACAAGTTAATTCATGCTTAGGTGTTGGTGTCTATGATATTTAACCTGTCCTTCCTTACACTAATGATAGGTCAGATTGTATTTTTGAGTATATGAAAGGTAAAATGTGATTTTTATATCAGTCTTGCTTTAACAGCATGTTAAAGTAGTACCTTTCTCTCAAAATGTTGGGTATAAAAAGCAATCAAAATACTTCTAATGGTAACCAACTTAGGTGAGGTACAATGTGGAAATGATTGGTCCATAAGAGCTGCAGTGTGTTTCCATCAGGAATTGGGAAGGTCATTCTTTCAGTAAGACTGGTAAACAGATGGGGTAGAATATGATTTCTACTATTTTGAGCTAGCTGGATGCATTGGATCATTTCCACCATCCTGCACTATCTACAGGCTAAGATTGGAAGGATTGCAGTGTGGAGAGCTGAGGGAGCTGGCCAAAGATGGCACAGCCGCATGGCACGGTCAAGCCAAAGATGGCGCTGGCTTCTGCCTTCCGCCTTCCCGATGGCGAGTGCTCTCTGTGAAAAACAACTCCTTATATGGCTATGACTTGGCTCCTAGTTTGCTTCCGTGTTTGCGACCCTATTGGTATATGCCACGTGGCACCTCGGGATTGGCCATCCAGGAGGCTTATAACCAGAGTGCGGGTGCGGGCGAGAGAGAAGCTAATAATCAAGGTTCCTGAATAAACTGCTTTGAGAAGAATCCCGGGTCGTGTCTTCCTTGCTGGTCGAGGTGGATGCGACAAGTGGTGGCCCGTACGGGGAACTAACTCCACAAGGGATCCAGAACTCTTGGCAGTCAGGGTGGTGCACCGGTAAGTTCCCAGGTAAGTGGGAATCCGCGATTAAAGCGGGCATAATACGGGGCTCTTCTCTGTAGATAAAGAGAGAGCGGAAACCCGGGAAAAAATAAAGGCCTAAAGTGAAAGTAAGAATATAAATATAAAAAATAAAAAAGGGAGTAAAAAAAGATAAAATTTTTATAACTAAGATGGGTGCCGCGACATCTCATCCAATTTTTCTGGCCCTGAATGAGCTCCTACGCTCAAAAGGACTAAAGTTTAAGAAGGGTGTTTTACAGAGTTTCCTTGAAGAATGCAACATTGTAGCTCCTTGGTTCATAGTGTCCGGGAGCCTTACAGTAGCCTCGTGGGAAAAATTAGGAAGAGATTTGGACTTTGCCTATGAACAGGGCACATTAAAGGCAGGAGTCCACACCATTTGGAAACTGATAAGGGGCTGCCTGGAGGACCAGCGCTGCTGTGAGGTTATAGAAAATGGACAGTCAGCACTGGAGCAGTTACAGGAGGAGAGGTCAGAGAAGGCGATCAGTGAAAAGGGAGACAGTAGACAGGGCAAAAGGGGGCAACTATACCCAGATCTGTTTGAGCTGAAATCGGAAAGAGAAAGTTCCAGCGAGCTAGAGGAGGAAGAAGTGAGAGCACTTATTCAACAGATGAAAAGGAGTCGTATAAAAAAGGGAAAACATAAGCTAAGCCAACCTGTGCTTAATGAGGATGTGGAAAAAACTTTTGGTCAGGCCCCTTAAGATGACGTAAAAGGAACTTCCGGTCAAGTCCCCTTAGGTCCTCCTCCATATCAACATGGAGCCAATGGGCATACGTTTTGCCCGGATACTTGGGGGACTGCCCGAGCAGAACTCGCCTTCCCAGTTTTTCAAGACGGTAATCAACAGAGATTTCATGAGCCTCTAGAATTTAAAGTAATTAAGTCCCTGGCTGAATCTGTTCGGACGTATGGGATTACAGCCTCGTTTACCGTAGCTCAAGTGGAGGCTATAAAGAGATACTGCATGACTCCCTCTGATTGGGCAAGCCTAGCACGGGCATGTTTGAGTCCAGGCCAGTACTTGGATTGGAGGGCATTTATGCTGGAATTTTGTAGTGAACAGGCAGCCATCAATCAAGCAAACGTACACCAGGCTTGGGATAGAGATATGCTCTTAGGACAAGGCCGCTTTGCAAATGTGTGTGGTTTCCCCTTTTGTGTTTTTGGTAATTAAAAACATCTCTATATGCTCAGATGATGTGTGTGCTTGCACTAATGAAACCTGCTATTATGCTACCTGCTGGAGTTCTCAGTATCCGTTAGCCATAGTTACACGCATTCCGCGTTGGGTGCCTGTGCCAGTAGATGCTTCTCAAGCTGTAACCTTGTTTAGACATAAGAGAGATTTTGGCATCACTGCGGCCATTGTAACTGCTATAGCTGTAGCTGCTGCGGGTGCGACGGCTGCTGCTGTCGCCATGTCGCATACTGTGCAGACGGCTCAAACTTTAAATAACTTGTCGGCTACTACAGCCAGAGCTCTGGATTTACAACAAGTGGCCTTTGCACAATTAAAAGGAGGACTGATGCTGTTAAACCAAAGGATTGATCTTGTGCAGGAACAGGTTGATATCATGTGGCAGTTGGCTCAGCTGGGATGTATTCAAAAATATGAAGGGCTTTGCATTACTGCTATTCGGTACTATAACTATACTCAGGCAGCAAATTTGTCTAAACAACTGTCAAGTTATCTTTTAGGCAACTGGATGGGAGAATTCGACCAATTGATGTTGCAGCTACGATCGGCCATTGTCTCAGTAAACTCCACCCGGATGGATGATGCCCTATTACAAGATGTTTCCTCCTGGATTTTGACAGCTGTGGATTATTTGAAGGAGTGTGCGGGAATAGGCTCCCTTATCGGTATCCTGGCATTGGTGATCTTGCTGTGCCTGTGGTGCATATGCCGGATTAGGAGCTCGCAGCGCAGGAGTATGGCTATGGTGGTCCAGGCCTTCACTGCCATTGAGGCCAGACAGTCCCCCCACGCGTGGCTTGCCACGTTAACGGAATAGCACAGGGTGTAAGGCAAACACACTGCACTTGGGCAAACGCACTGCACATGGGAATCACTTCCTGGCGTGAGCCCAAGAAGAGCATGTTGGGTTGCAAGTGGGTTGATGCCCAAGATCCCACCTCTGCAAAAAAGGCATCGGACGGGCCTGGTCATCACTGGGGAAGGCGCCCCTCAGGCGAAGACCAGTGCAAGGTCCTCTCATTAATGTTTTAGACAGAGGCCCAACCTCTACTCTTACCTGTCACTTAATAAAACAAAAAGGGGGAACTGTGGAGAGCTGCGGGAGCTGGCCAAAGATGGCGCAGCCGCATGGCACGGTCAAGCCAAAGATGGCGCTGGCTTCTGCCTTCCGCCTTCCCGATGGCGAGTGCTCTCTGTGAAAAACAACTCCTTATATGGCTATGACTTGGCTCCTAGTTTGCTTCCGTGTTTGCGACCCTATTGGTATATGCCACGTGGCACCTCGGGATTGGCCATCCAGGAGGCTTATAACCGGAGTGCGGGTGCGGGGCGAGAGAGAAGCTAATAATCAAGGTTCCTGAATAAACTGCTTTGAGAAGAATCCCGGGTCGTGTCTTCCTTGCTGGTCGAGGTGGATGCGACATTGCAGAATCCAGACCAGCCACGGGAGGAAGCTAGACGAGTTGGTGTGCAATTCTGATGCCATTGAAGATGGGAAGGATTAAACGACAGATCAGGTGCATGTTCTTGTGGAAAGAGAACCCCTATCCTAAAATTAACCACTGATATGACACCAGCAAGAAAAATATCCCAAGTTGAAATCCTCATAATTTTCCACAACCAAAATAAGTATATACATTTACATCCAAAAACTTAGCACAATCTGTTCTTTGCACTAATATCAGCTTTATCTAATTATCATATGATGTGACAGAATAGTTTCTTTATTAAACGTAAGATATATTTGAAAAACCTAGAAAATTCTTTCTCACTTATTAAGTGCAATCGAATGTCAAATTGCCTCATTTCTTACATATTTGATGACCACTATAAATTCATGTTATGATTATTTTTAATAGTAATATATATATTTATTACTTTATTTGTATCAGTTTTTAAACTTTTTGCTTCTCTGCTGAAGCTAAAATATATTCAATATCAAAGTATACTCCTTGAGGTCTTAGGGCAGTTTTTTACAAAGTTTTTAACAATGGCTTCTAAGAATTCTTAATTGCTATATTATTTGGTTTATTATTAATTTCAATTTCATTTTATTTTAAAGGTAATGTACAGAGGAGTTATAGTTACATAAATAAGGTAATGAGTACATTTCTTATGGAAGGAACATTTTTATCTATTCCATTGATTTTTTTGTACACTCAAACTAAGAACTACTGATGCTTTTACTGTTGCTATTGATCAATGGGTACTTTTATACCCATGTTAATTTATATTTTCATGATTTTTACACATGTAAATAATTCAGACATGTATATTTTCTTTTAAAATATTTAACATGTGAATATTTAAAAATTGTTTTCATAATTTTTATTTGGTTTTGAACTTAAATAAATTTATTTTCTTCTAGTTATATACATAATTTTCCAGGTAGCAAATATTCACTGTATTTTCAAGAAGCACATACTTTACTACGAAAGGCTTCATTGTCTGGTCACATTTTGAAAATATTTGTACTTGAATTAAAAAAAAAGAATGTTTGAGCTGGGCATAATGATTTCTGGCTTCCATTTTCTAGCTGTGCTGGGAAGTGTAAATAGGGTTTGTAATTTGAGAGAGCCTGAGAAACTATGAGACTTTATTTTGAAAATATCCAGAGTGAAATGATTAAATAATACCCATCCCTAGCAAGATATAGAGCACCTGATTATTATATTCTAAATCTTGAGTTAAAACACCAGTAACATCAATCTTTTGTCAAAATAAAAGGATACGTGTTTCAAAATGTTCATTATTTAAAATTTATTTGCAAATGTTCTCATGTCTTCTATTTCTTAATTCTCAGTTTACTTAATCTATAAGAATCCAAGTATATTGTGACTATTTTATTTCTACTAAACTTTTAAAAAGTATGAGCCATATTATGATTTCATATATTAACATACTTTTACTATTTGTGATATGTTCCTGTTTAATACGATAATATCAATATTACAAATGTGTGTATGTGGTGTGTGTGTATGTCTTTTTGTGTTTATGTGTTTTTGTGTGTGTGTGTGTGTGCTTTGTTTGTACTTTGTAATGCTTAGGAGATCACACAATTTTTTCACATGTGCTAGGCCAATGGTTTACCACTGAACTATACTGTATAGTTATAATCCAAATAGTGTTTTAAATTATGACTTTTAAACTTTCATTTCTAGTGTACTTTTTCAAAATTATATATGATAAAATGTGGTGCATATTCTATCCACATTAGCAATTTTTATTGTTATTTAGAATATTTACACTGCCTTTCCACTTCCAATCTCTTGTGTTTGTTATTGACAAAGGTTATACTTTGCTTCTTTTCTCTCTTTGTTCTTTTTCCTTTTAGAGTTTACCTATTCTTTCTCTTAATTCTTTAGAAATTATCATATTTCTATTACAATTTCTTTACAGGTCTATACAATGCATTATTTCTTATTTTATTTTTTCCCATTGTCTCTGACTTTCAGTCTAAACTATTAGGAGGATTAAAAAGAAACTTCATTCAGGACAGTTTATTTTTCTCCTTCTCTTCTCTTAAGACTTTCTGATGTTTGAAACACAATACCAATGACATACAGCTCCTATGTGGTCCATCATTCTTTCCCCTCTCACTCACCTCTGCTGTGCAGCTCAAGTTATCATTAAACTTTATTATGCTACAACGTTATCTAAATCTTCACTCATTCCTAAATTAATTTTAGTTGTTACAAGAATTCTCTAAAAACATTTTTCTATATATGATATCTGGGATCTTGTGTTTTCACAAGGTGCAAAATATGAGTGATTATCAAACATCTAGATATCTCTGTAGAATATTGGTCCACCTGCTCAATAAACTCGAATGTAAATTCAAGGAATGCAGGTCCGTCAGAAAAATCTTGTAAAATGGTGTAATGAGACTTCATACTAACTTTGAATCTAATGACAATGTTTAGTAGTAATGACAACATATTTCTACTATAAGAACAGATGTATAGGGAATGTAACAGATTTGTCAAAAATAAATTCTTAGTTTTATGGTCAATAGATTTTGAAAAGTATGTCATGACATTATGAAATAAAAATAGAATCTTAAATGGATGTATTGACACTATAGCCTCTCTAGATTTAAAGAATGATCTTAGACTATTACCTCAAAGCTTTGTTTTGTTTTATTTTATTTTTTGTCGGTCATGGGGCTGGAACTCTGGCCTTAGGCGCTAAACTACAGCGTTTAAAACAAATATGTCATTTCTGTTTATTTTGAGGCTTTTTTTCTGTTTATTTTGAGTTTATACAGAGATAACTCAATCAAAAAGGCGCTTTCAGTTCAAGGGAGTGCCCTACCGCTTAAGCCACAGCACCACTTCTGATTTTCTAGTGGTTTATTGGAGATAAGAGTCTCATGGACTTTCCTGCCTGGGCTGGCATTAAACTGTGATCCTCAGATCTCAGCTGCGTGAGTAGCTAGGATTACAGAGGTGAGCCACAAGCACCCGGCCTACATCAACCTTATACAAAAATTTGATATAAAAATTATTATCAAACTAAATGTGATAGGTAAAAACCAATAAAACATAAATGTAAAAATAATGACATTGGATTAGTAAAGGAGGAGAAGAAGTACACCAAATGCAAGATGCTGTCCACACATATATGTAAATATAAATCCTGTGTTTAAATAATGAATTTATGACTATCGTGGCCCACTCTGGGGATCAATGTCAGATCCTGGGAATGGCCTAACTCCTTAGTTGCTCACAGACTGGTGAATTCACCTTGAACTATTTACCAATTAGTCTCCTTCCATTTGGAGGTGGCAGGACCAGGATTCCAACTGTGGCCTCCAGCTCCCACCTCTTAAAACTGATGATAGGGAACTCACCAGTCTGTCCAAGAACATCAGCAAGACCTATGATTAACCAGGCATAAGTGGCTCTCACCAGGCCTCCTTGGTACTTACAAGGCTGTGATAGGAGGGTCATGGTCAAAATCACCCTAGGCAGGAAAGTCCTTGAGACCCCTGTCCAACTTGTGCCAACAAAGCCAGAAGTAGAGCTCTGTGGCTCCAGTGGTAGAGAGCTAGCCACACAGGCCCGTACTCCACGACCCTATATCCCCTCTCCTCCCAACCACTGGGACCCGTGCCTCCCCCATGCCCCATGTTCTGGCCCCGGCCCTGCCACAAATGCACCCCAGGGATGGGAGTGGGTGTTGGCCCGAAGATTCCACCCCCATATTTAGCACCCAGTGTCCCAGGAAATGGGGAGATGCAGGGTTGGGTGAGGAATAGGCACAGCAGAGCCCCTGGCCTGGAGTAGTGGGTGCCACACAGTGGCGTATCCGCACCCTTCCTCTCCCTGGTGGGAACATGGTGTCTTTAGTCAGATGTGGGGTGCAGAATGTTCACACCTGCCTTCAGGGGTTTTTTCCTTATTACACGGGTGGAGGGTGTTGGATGCAGAAGATAGACCCCCCATGCTGTGTGAGCCTTCGTCTTCTGTGCTGGGTCACCCTTTCACTTGAAGAGGGTCCCAGAAAAGCCCAGTAGGGAGGTGAGGGTGCTGGTGGTCAGAATTTATGGTTAATATCTGGGAGGAACACTCCCCACACACACGCACATACACCCGGCCTGTACGCCCTCCTCAGCTGTCAACAGTTCTCATAGGGTGATCATATTTCCCAGCTCTGCCAGCTTTGGCTGATGCTCCCTGTCCATCTGGTCTCCAACAAACTCCGGAGAGGCACTGCTCTGAGTCTGTGTGTGTGTGTGTGTGTGTGTGTGAGAGAGAGAGAGAGAGAGAGAGAGAATGAGAGAGAGAGAGAGAGAGAGAGAGAGAGAGAGAGAGAGAGAGAGGGAGAGGGAGAGAGAGAGAGGCAGAACGAGACAGAGAGAGACACAGAGAGAGAGACACAGAGAGACAGAGAGACAGAGACAGAGAGAAAGACAGAGAGATCACCTTTCTCCTTGTACAGCCTGACTGTGATCAGGTGAGTGATCAGTTAGCAAACTGCAGGTGCTGCATGGAACTCGGGCTGGCTATGAGCCATGATCCTCATGTCTCAGCTTCCTGTGTAGTTAGGAGTATAGGCCTGAGCCACTGGCACCTGCTTAAGTTTAATTCTGACCTTCTTTCTTTCTCTCTCTCTCTCTCTCTCTCTCTCTATCACAGGAACTGATTTGAATGGGTGCTGGAGGAGGTGGCCCAGAGTCCTCATGTGGCTAGAACCAAGGTGGCCCTCTCATTCTAGATGTGGGCTGAGGGTCAGGTGCTGTTTCACTTAGTCTGTTGTACCAGCTCCATGAGGTAAACCCCTCTGTGCCTTGGCTAGACCGTGACAGTTATTCATTGTCCATCTAGCCTTACTGGACTTAGTATTGCATTACATGTACTTTCCTAGCAAAATTTTCTGGCCAAAGTTATGATACATAGTTACCGAATGAAAATGTAATGCCATCTTAAGAAAGTCCTTTAGGGCTCTGGGAAAGTGGCTTCATGGTACGGTGATTGCCTAGCATGCATGAAACCCTGAGATCAATGCCTCAGTACCACATAAACAGAAAAAGAAACCATGAAAATCGTGCTGTGCCTCAAGTGGTACAGTGTTAGCCTTGAGAAAAAAAAAAAAAAGCTGAGGAATTATTCTCTAGCCCTGAGTTTAAGCCCCAGGACTGGCAAAACAACAACAACAACAATAACAACTTCAACAGCAACAACAAACATTTAGTTTGTAAATGCAAAATAAAGAACCCATACTTGGAATATATAATTGCTCCTTCCATAATAATACCTAACAATAATCCTTAATTCATGTACTTTACCTACATTAGGATAGTGTGTTGAAAAAAATGTTTTGTTCATTAGGTCATGGTAATTAATGCCAAGAATGTGCTTAGATGTCAGATGAAGATTAATTCTGGAAATTCAAAGATTCCAGGCTTTTGAGTGGTCACTGCTAATCACAATGAGAAGGGTAGTCTAAGTGAGATTTGGAAATCTTTTTGGCCAGTCTTGGCACCAAAAGGCAGAGGCTAGTTAACGGTTGTGACAGAACGGAAGGAATAACTACAGAAGAAAAGTATAAGTGATAGTATCTAAGATATAGCAGAAAGCGTTCTAGAGAGCCATTTTTGGTTATTGAAGAACTAGTTATCAACTAGTCTTATTCCTCATTGCCTTTAGCATTCTAAATCTCTTAAGCTAGTTCTTAACCTTTGTTTGATAAATGTATCTCTTTCTATGCTGTTCTTTCATACCTGATCTCCTTTGCTTTCTAATAATCTGTCTTTCTCTTTCCCTATGAACATTTCCTGATACTAAATACTCCTACACAGATGGAAGAGGATGCTAATGCAAGGGTCCCATAGCTCATAAGTCATTAATATAACAAAATGGAAAAAGAATATATTTATTGCTACCTCAATTATTCTGAAAAGTTGCAATGCCATATAATTTGAGTCCGATTTCCATTCTTTGTCTAGGTAGTGTCATTAAGTGAACATAAATGCAAAAATGAGCTGGGTGTTGGTGGCTCATGCCTGTAATTCTAGCTACTCAGCAGGTTGAGACCAGAGGATTGTGGTTCAAATCCAGTCTGTTCAGGAAAGTCCATGAGACACTGATATTCAATTAACCACCAGAAACCAGGAAATAGTGCTGTAGCTAAAGTGGTAGAGTTCTCAATTTGACCTGAAGAGCTGAGGGACAGCACCCAGGGTCAGAGTTCAAGGCCCACAACCAACAAAAAAGTGCAAATATGATTGTAAGTTTCCCCAAAAGTAATGATGGCATCAATACTAATCTTCCCAAGCAGAGAAAAAACTCCAAAATGATTCAGTGCACCTATTTTTGCTGAGTTTTTTAATTTATAGATTCTTTGTTGGACATATTCTCTTCTTTAAAAATTGACAAATATTAGCTTTATAATAAATTTCATCTTTTATTTCTTGGTTCAAGAGAGAAGTCCATACAGTTGAGGTCACTTGGATATCTTGCTATCTTAGTTCAAAGCCAACCCAGACAGAAGAGTCTTTCAAACTCTTATCTATAATGAAACACCAAAAAAATCCAGAAGTGAAGTTTTGGTTCAAACAGTAGAGTACTAACCTTGGAAGCAGGTGGGCAGGAAAGACAACTAATCAGCGACAGGGTCCAGCCTCTGAGTTCAAGCCCCAGAACCAGCACAAACTAAACAAACAAGCAAATAAAACAAACCCCAGGTATTTCTTTGGTACCCTACTTAAAGTTGTACTGGTCTAAGAAGAGTCTGTTTTTGCTGATGATACTCACTGGATCCTGCTTTTTTGGAATCCTTTTTGCTCCAGGGAACTCAGGACCAGACTAAAGGAATTGATAACTGAATCCTACAACAAGAGAATCAGCTCAGGAATGAAACATCTGTCCATAAGACACTTTAAAACCTCCATATCTTTGTTTCTTTGCAGTAGAACACTATTAAAACAACGTTATTTCCATTTTTTCTATGCTGGCCTTCAAATGGCACATTGTTTCCTTTTGTAATACTCTCAAATAGAAGTTTGCACACAAGTTTTATATGAGTAAAGAACACACTCAAAACAGTCAATATCCTTCAAGCCTTGTATTCTTTTCTTGTGCAGTAAAAAGGAAAGGAAAAGTTAAATTGAACTTTGTCATTCCTTTATGTTCAATTCCTCTCCTAGGATCAGTTTCCACATCCATTAACAATTACTTTCACTTACTTCCAGTTACAATCTATGGTAATGGGTTCTTGATCATGTTTCTTCCATACTATCTTCATAAACTGTCAAGTGTGGCTCAGGACTGGAGTATCCAGTTCAGACAAATACAACTTGAAGAAAAAAGATAATGTTTTCAGCAGATGTAGGTGATTTACAATATTAGACAATCTACTTAAATCTGTTGAAAATTCTCCAAACTGCCCTCTTTTAAAAGCTTTGTTTGCTTTTCCCAGGGCTGTCCTTCATTAACTGTTTTAAATTTTGAAGGGTCATATTCATACTCTCTAGAGATTGATGTTTGGTTTTGATTTTCGTGTGTTTCTGTTTTGTGCTTTTTTTGTTTTTTTCACTGTATTTCAAAAGGTTGTGCAAGTGTGTTACAATTAAATATATCCATCTAATTGTCCAATGTTCCTGGATGAGAGTCACTCCTTCTATCATTCTCAACCAACCCCTTCTCCAAGATTTAGTTGATTTAACACTTCCTTTATCACATGTGTACATTGAGTATTCTAGCTGTATTTGCCCCTTGTTCCATTTTTCTTTTTTTTTATTGTGAAAATACTGTACAGAAGGGTTACAATTAGATGGGCAAGATAATGAGTACATTCCTTATCAAGCATTGTAGCCTCCTCCTTTGTTTCCCCTTCCTATCCCTTCCTATCCTCCCGCCACCCCCCCCCCCCAGTCTTCCTCCGCGCCTCACCAAAGCTGCAATGTTTGTTTTTAACATAAGCACTTGTACATCTCCCTTGTTCCATTTTTCATTAATTCTATGTCTATGTCTTTACTGTTATTCCTCTCTGGTTTCAAATTTCTGATAGTCATTCTGTTAAACTGTCTGTTGATACTTTAAAAGGTTTATATACATTCCGTGGTATTTCAATGCTACATATACATGAACTGATGTCAGTTTTTATTTCCACAATTCATTCATCTGCAATAACAATTTGCAAGACTGGAGACATGAAACACCTAGATATGATTTTATTCTCATCCATTTAGAAGATTCACCTTTAGTCAAAAGAAAGTTTAAAAATGGCTTAGAATGTATTCCTAACTACAAATTTTTATAAATGGCTTTGTACTATAGTGTGTGATTATTTAACTTTACATTGGATAATACTTTATTCTACCTATGAGTTTTGGAAAAAGAAAAAGAAAACTAAAATTTACTACTATAGAGAAATGTGATAGAAATAGAAAACAGATTTTGTTTGTCACATCTCTGAAGAGTACCCATATTGAAGACTTAAAGTCATATTTCTTACTATGTTAGGCAGATAGGGAAAACATAAAACAAAATATGATAAGGCAATTATTTGTGACTTTTTAAAATGTACCTTACTAAGTAATGAAATTTACTTTATTAGTTAACGTTTGGGTTTGAAATATGGGAGGGTGATCTATTTAACACAATTCTGGAAGGCACATACTGAACAACACAAATGCTGTGTGGTACTATTTCTACACTTTAATGAATGGTTGAACCTGTTTGACATTAGTGCTGTGTAAATAAATCAATTCTATTTAACTTGCTCTCTACACTTGAAAAATTTGTAATGTCACTAATTATCATCTGCTTGTAAAATGTTATTTTGGCGAATGTGATTTTTAAAAGTTTATTTGAAAAGAAATACATTTTCAAATTAAATGTAGGTTAACATTGGTTTGAGAGTGACATTTTTATACCATAGAACCAAGTTGTACTGAAGTGCCAGTGTTTTGAAGCACTAAGGAGCTTTTCAATTAATGTTTTTCTGAAATACATTTGACCTCTAATCAAGCTTTCTGAAACTTGGTAGAACAATTATAGATCTACCCTTCCAGAAACTATTTTTTAACCAATTTATGCTGGACTGAAATCTTTCATTAATCATTAGAGGAGAGGTATTAAAAATAATCTTATAACACTTTATGATCTTGTTCACTCATATGGGCTGGTCATATGTAAATTGAAAGTTTGAATTACAGTACATTCTTTCAGATTTGTATCTCATCCTTCATTTTAAGTTGCCTTGCATTTCACAATTGCTTACTGCTAATTCCTGCATATCAAGAAATTGGGGCCCTGAAAAAAAGGAAATGAGAAATTGAGATGGGTCTTCAATTACTTTCTGTTGGCATGTTGCATGAGCAGCAGAGTAAAATCCCTTATAGGTTAGAGGAAACATTGTTTTTTACCATGTGAATTCAGAAGACCAAGAATACTTAGAAAGTATCACAAGTTTATACTGAAGACATTGCATTGATAATTTTTATATTCTAATATATTTTCTAAACCTAATTATTCATATTCCAATTCTATTTATTGGAATAAATAAATATCAATTTATTTGTCAAATTATCAACAAACGCTAATAAGTTTCACTGTGTGAAGTATAAAATCAGCACATATAAATATAAAATAGATAACTAGGTATAATATAATAAAAAAGGAACATGTTTTGCATTGTTCTGTTGTGGTTAAGGTATCAAAGGCAACTATGTTTTAAAGTAGAAGTCTATTATCTCTAACTCAGTGTTTGTTACAGTTAGACCTAACGCTTTGCCATTTGTAAATTTAAAGCCTGTAAGCAACAGGAAACATGGTGATTAAAACATTACCAATTTGAGGCCTAATAAGGAGGAGAAACATAGGGACTTGTCCTGCAACTCTGAAAATATTTGATGATAGAAAGGCAGTAGTGAAAGTTCCTGCTTGGTTGGAAGGTAGACAGACCATGACATTAGGTAATCATGCATATGAACAATTTATTCTCCTCCTTGACTTTAGCTACTTTTGAAATGGTAGGTATAATAAACAATTATATTTTGATAAAATACCTTCTAGTCTGAACAGTTCTGTCTGAAATGTTCATGTCTCTATGATCCCTTGCAACTAACTTGTTTTATTCAAGTAAGACAGTCTATGCTGTCAGGGTGAGATATTCTGTTTGGTCTGTTCCTACATGGAAAAAGGGTAAAGGGTCAGATAGACATTTGTGCTGTAAGACCTCATTTGGGAAAATTTCAGCTGCAGAAGTTTAGAAGTAGCTCTTAAGCAAGGCTTACTTGGAATCCATTAGCTCCACAAAGCTAACTCAGTTGGATAAATAAGTACTTGAAACAGCCATCACCTTTAGACCTACCTATAAATTCTTGAAAGTACAATCAAATCCCAAATTAAAAAGACTTAAAATAATGATTGACAAAAATATTGCAAATGTGAGCAATTGACTGAACAATATAATTTTTTCCAGTATTCACAGAATTATAGGGAAATAAGATCAATAGCATTGTTAGGAACAATAAGGTTTCTTTGTTACCAATAGGTACCCGATAATATAAGCCTGTATAAAGATTGCATCATTAACTACTTAAATTTAAAGGATATTACATGCTTTAGCAACACGTATACCCAAATTACAATACAGAGATTAACATGGCTCTTGCTCAAGAATGATATGAAAATTTGCGAAGTATTCCATATTTTTCATTCTTCAGATGCAAGAAATGAAAAACAGTTATTAAAAAGTTGATTACAAAATTACAAATGTAACAATAAATGTAATTAGTATAATTAAATGTTAGTTTGACATCAATGTTTAAAATCTTCACCTTAGAAAGGCCTTTACATAGCATAATCTTTACAAATCTTTTGAAATTAGACAACTTTGTCATTTTCTCCCAAAGAAATAAAATACTATAAGGACGTATATATAAGTATAAGGAAAAAAAGGAATCTTAAACTGTTTCTATCTGGAATGCAATCTGAAAGGACACACTAAAGAACCTATATATTATAAAACAATATAGAATTCAGAGTATATCTAGGAAGAATAAAATAGATTATGCACATTATACAAACATAGAATATAGAATATTTTATACTATACTATTTTCAGACAATGACCAGACATACTTTAGTTTCTGTACTACTCATTTCAACATATAAGTTAAATTATTTCTGATTAAAAAATCACCAACTCTGCAGAAATCATTATAGATGTATATAAAACTCTTGAATACATTTTGACATCAAAGGTAGGAAATTCACTTGGACGAATTCCACAGAATCCATGAATTTTTACAGTAAGATATTGCTGTTGCTGGGCGCCAGTGGCTCACTCCTATAATTCTAGTTACTCAGAAGGCTGAGATCTGAGGAGCTCGGTTCAAAGCCAGCCCAAGCAGGAAAGTCTGTGAGACTCTTATCTCCATTAAACCACTAGGAAGCTGGAAGTGGAGCTGTGGTTCAAGTGGTAGAGCACTCTCCTTCAGCTGAAGATGGCAAGGATAGCACCCAGGCCTAGAGTTCAAGCCCCAGAACCAACCATAAAAAGATTTATTTTATTTAGATTGTGAAAATATTTTGTGTGGACACAAAGGATGGTCTGGCAATTTTGAAATTTAAGAAACTTAACCAAACCATTAGGACTGAGGAGAACAATTTGTACAGCCTTCCACAACTTAAAAGAGGTAGTGATACATACTTATCCTTTGGCAACATCAAATGCAGTTTCTTCCAAGTTGTTCGTCAGGCCTGGATTGACATAAGGGTTCAACAAAAGGAGATCCGGATTATGCAAGTGGATCAAGAGGCCTTTAGTTTTGGCATTGGTAGCTACATCATGATGAAGTAAAAAAGAAGCTACTCTAGTATTATTCCAGATATATGCACTGTGCAGGGGTGTCCAGCCATCTACAGTTACTGCATGTTCCACTTGAGGAATCAACTCATGGACCATGTCTAACTGTCCACTGTAGGCTTCCCGATGAAGTGGGGGTATATTCATCGTCATTCCTAGTATTCACATGAGTGGCCATTTAGGAAAATAGTCTCACACTGTAGTAAGCCGATTATTTTCAGCAGTCCAAAGAAGAAATTTGCTTGGACCCTTCTCCATTTTTTCTTCCAGTTGATACCATTCCTCACTTTTTCATATTGTTCCTCATCTTCATTAGAATTGCTGAACCAGAGACTTTGAGTGCCAGTGTGAATGAGGTGTCAATGTATTTCCCTAATAGTTCACGTAGGTTGAACTGTTCAGAAATATCCAGTGAATTTTCTGTAACTGTTTTTTTTCACCATGATTTATTTTCTCTTTTTCCATTTTTATTACTCAAAATTATTCTAACAGGAGAGTAAGGAATTTAGGGAAAGCAGAGGAAAGATTCAAATGTACAGACTCAAAATGAGGACCATTGGTATCTTCATGTGACGCTTATTCAAGGAAATAGAAAATATGAAATAATGCCTCCTATATAAAAGGCAAATGACAGAGCAGGAAGTGAAATGAGGAAACCAAAAATATAAAAGCAAAATAAATTAGGATAATTATGTAGCAATCATATTATCTATGAGAACCATGAAAGAGAGAGAGGAAGAGAGAGAAAGATGTGCAATGACATAGCTACCCCAAAATCCATGCCTCTGATCAATTGAGCAAACAAAATTTTATTTTTTTAAATAGATGGGAATAGAATTTATGTATTTACTTGAAATTAGTAAATACATTTTTAGTATCCTACATAAAGAGACACAGCTTTGACCAAATTACAGATAAGAATCTAAATCCTTGATAATTCTAGTAACAGGTCTGACTGAAATCAGTTGAATCGCACTTTTTCTGTGCAGTGAAGGAATAGGTCCAGGCTAGGAAAGCAGCTAGAAAAGCAGGCCGATTGTATCTGTGACAAAACTTTGTGGAAAATGGCATTGAGGATTAACTGCTTGCACTGGAAGCATGATTCTGAACTATTGCTTGCTGATTCTGAACTATTGTTTTGATCATCATATTCTCTAAAAAGAAAAAGTGACACTAAATAGCAAAGGACTACTAATACATTTTGATTCTAATTAAGCACCTTCAATCATCAAAATCACATGAAGACAATAGACAGGCCTACTTTTTTAGATGAAAACAAGTGTCTAAAAAAAAGCAAGGAACTTAAGTAGTCATGCAAAGGACTTCGATTTTACTACTGCATTATACATGTTTTCTAATGTTGGGTAACAATAAATAATGGCTCTATTAAAAAGCTCTTAAAGCTCATACGTTCAATAGTGTGTTCTTTTACTCTATATCATGGTATTTTTTGTGTATGGCCTTAAGAAGAAATGTACATTACTAACTTGAATTTCTGACAGGACAATATCATCACTGTACATCTTGCTTTTATAATCTAAGTTTTAAATTATTGTCTGAATATGTTCATTAGATAAACATAAAAGAAAAAATAGAAGCCAAACTAAAGGCTCATGGCTTTAATCCTAGATAATCACAAAGATAAAATCTGAGGATTGAGGTTTGAAACCAGACCAAGAAAAAAAAAGTCCAGGGGCTGCGAAGGTGGCTCAGTGGTAGAGCTGTTGCCGTGCATGCATGAGGCCCTGGGTTAGATTCCCTGGCATCACATAAGAAAAAATAAAAAAAAAAGCCGGAAGTGGCGCTGTGGCTCAAGTTTTAGAGCACTAGCCTTGAGCTGAAGAGCTGAGGGACAGCACACTCCTGAGTTCAGTTCTCACGACCAGACCCCCCCCAAACAAAAGAAAGAAAAGGAAAGTCCAGTAGATTCTGATTTGAAAGTAACTAGCAAAAGCTAGAAATGGAGTTGTGGTACAAGCAGTAAAATGTTGTCCTTAGAAACTAAAACAAAAAAATAACAAATTCTGGGAGCCAGGCACTGAGTTCAAGCCCTACTATTAGCATCAAAAATGGATTAATTAATTAGGTAATTAATTAAATATAAATAAATTATTTGGTCACATGTGGAGAGGCAGGTAAAATGTAACACCCGTGGTGACTGGATTATGTATTATTTTGTAATAAGGCAAGTTATCATGTGTCCTAATCACTAATATTTTTTTGAACTTTTTTTGTACAATAAACCCTGAATTTAGCATTCATGTAATTGTGTGTGTACATGAGTGCACATGTGTGTATGTGTATATGTATGCGTGTGCTGTTGCAATGTTGCTTGCCAATGTGGACAGTTTGAGGCTGAAAAGAGCTAACTGCGTTGCAATGTTTTCTTTATCAGCGTTCTGTCATTTCATTTCAGTGGTACCATCCTTCTGTACCTTTTATTTGTCAAATAATATCATCATAATCAAACCATTTACAACATTAAATTAGATAAAAGAGACTGCTTTCAACTCTTATTACATGTTAGGTGAGAAGATACAGACATAATTAGTAGTAAGTTATTTCTGTAAGATGATTGTCAGTACAAAATATGAATTTGACCTCTTAAATTGTTTATATATTTAAGATACACTCATGAAGTGAGTTTGACTGACTTGACCAAAAAGTATTACTCTCTGGTTATTCCTGTGAAACACAAGGTGGATAAACTGTTTCCGGATTTCTGTTGAAAATAAGTTACTTAGTAAGATCATACCGATTCTCACTAAGAGATAATCAACCCCATATTACATTTGAATATCCCATCTTATTGACTGAAAATAAGTATTATGGGTATGCTTGTTAGATATTTCTTTCAAAAACAAACAAACAAAAATCATGTGTCATCTCCAGATTGTGGATGTATTTGAAGTTGATTTGTATATGCAATGGGATCTTCACAAATGGCTCTTTTGTGGGATTAACTATTGCAACCTTAACTAATAAGGCTTTTAAATATCTTTTCCAATATAAATAACATCCCAGAGAGAGTCTTGCAATTTCTGAAAAGCCTTTGACTGTTTCTGTATTATTTCAGTTCATTGACTGTAGAGCTAAAGACATTTCTAAAATAAATATTGTTAAGATCTGAAAATGGAAGTATATAGGCTTTTTATGCATCATTTTATGAAAACCCAATTTTTATGAATGTAAATGAAATAGAATAAAAGAATGTAAGTGAATTTGGTAAGCTAATTGTTAGTATAACTTTGTTTTCTATTAACACAGTTCTTTGAATGTTGATGATGCAGTTAAATTATTTCCTTTGTGTCTCTGTACTTTAGTTGGTTTTAGAATCTTTATACTTATAAGAGTGAATTGTAGTATAAATAAAGTTCTTTAAAATGATTAGGATTAATCTTGTGTTTTGTGTCCTACTCCCAAGAAAATAAGTAATTTTCAAGTGTTAATAGTTTATCATCATCATTATCATTATCATAAGACATTTTGAAAAAATGCAGTAGTATTGATATCTTTTTAAACCAATTGTATTCACAAGTTAGCCTTTAATTCATACGTAAGTCTTGGTGTCTATGAGTTTTAACCTCTCATTCCTAACATTAATGATACGTCAGACTGCATTCTGGGGTATATGAAAAGTAACATATTTATCTGGGTTCAAATGTGATTTTCATATCAGTCTTGCTTTAAGAACATTTTAAAGTAATATATTTCCCTCAAAATGTTGGGTATAAAAAGCAATCAAAATGCTTCTAATGGTAACCAACTTAGGTGAGCTACAATGTGGAAATGATTGGTCCATAAGATCTGCAGTCTATTTCCATCAGGAATTGGACAGGTCATTCTTTTAGTATTACTGTGTTAAACAGAGATGTGGTACGCAGGCAGTGCAGAGTTGAGTCACGGGATAGAATATGATTTCTACTATTTTGGGCGAGAAATCAAGAATGTTATGGTTTAGCAGTTCCTTTCAGCAGGGAGGTATAAATTGATTATGATCATGGAGTTTTCATATTACAGTTACTTATTTTCTTTTCTTTTTTTTTTCTTTTTTTGGTCAGTCGTGGGTCTTGAACTCTGGGCTTGGGCACTGTTCCTGTGCTCTTCCACTCAAGGTGAGTGCTCTACCTCTTGAGCCACAATCCCACTTCCGGCTTACTAGTGGTTTATTAGAGATAAGAGTCCAAAGGAGGAGGCTACAATGCTTGATAAGAAATGTACTCACTATCTTGCCCATGTAATTATAACCCCTCTTTACAGTATTTTCACAATAAAAAAAAAAGAAAAAAAAAAAAAAAAAGGAGTCTCATGTTCATTTCTGGGTGTGCTGGATTTGAACAATGATCCTCAGATCTCAGCCTCTTGAGTAGGTAGGATTTCAGACGTGAGCCACCAGAACCCACCTTAGTTACCTATTTCCTAACAAAGTTAAAGTGAAATATTATTAGAGTGTGCACAACAATTTTGGGAAATTTTCTTAGAATTAGTAGTCTGAGTGCTGATATTTTAGTCATAAAATAGAATGAGGTTATTTGATATGGTGGGAATGGGCCTCAAGCTAACACTTACCATGTGTGCAATCTTGTACTAGTAATTCCAACTCAGAAGTCTTCAATATCATCATCTTAGAATTAAAAATAGAAGTAGTTCCACTTTATGGGATTATTGTGAGGACTAAATTAGATACCATAGGTAAAGTGCTTGGAAAAACAAGCAGTATTTAATACTTTCTACCTGTTATTTTATCATGTGATGAATTCTAATATTTTTACTATGATTTTTATTTTGTGTCTATTTAGGATATGCAATGTGCTGTATTAATATTCGTTGCGTTGTTCACTTTTCTGTCATTATGAGAAAAACACCTGCAAAGAAAATATCTGAGGAGGAAATTATTATATTGATTCATGGTTTAAGAGCACAAAGTTTAAGAGCAGATATCCCCATTGTTTTTAATTATATTTTATTAAATAGTTGTACGAAGGAATTTCCATTCAGCAAATCAGTTTGTAAGTACAATGGATCTTTACATAACTTTCCCACACTCTTCCAAACCTCACCCCACTTTTTTTTTTTAGTTTCCTGCTATCTGCATTGAATACTATGCCTTAACTCTCTTCCTCCATAGCTCTCTTCATTCCTTCCCTTTGACTTCCCCTCACATCTTCCAAGTGATAGTTTTCTGGTATTCATTTTATAGGATTAAAAGTTCAATTTTATAAGAAATTACACCATTTAACTTCTCTGCAAATAGCATGGTTTGGATAATACTGTTGTGTAAACTTGCATAAAGTTCTAGCTTCCAAATACACAAAAGAAGTGGGTCCTTTGTGTGTCTGGCTCTGACGTAGTTTACTTAACATATTTTTAGATCTATCCATTTCTTCGCAAATGATGTAACAGTCTTCATAATGGATGGGTGCAATCCAATTGTGTATATGTGCCAAACATTCTCCAACCATTCCTCCCCAAAGGACATCCATAACTTGGCTATGGTGAATAGTGCAACAGTGAACATATTTGTGAAAGTGATTTTACTGTAACCTTTTGGAAAAATTCATCACTATCTTTCTGGGAGCAATCGTCTAGCCAAGTTTACAGAATAAGCACATCACTCCCTTCATCTCTATCACAAAGTTTTGCAAGTCCTCAAAAACAAATTAACTCCTCCTAATGATCTCAATAAGGTAAAACCACACGGTGCCCATATTTTTTCAAAACATTTTTTCATAATTATTTAGTGAGAACCTGCTATGTACTTTACTAATGTGGGAATGAGGGAAATGACAATAAAGTAAGAAATATGTAATTTAATTACCTATTATCATATTTAAAATCTTTTTCAGCTCTAACTCATAGCCTCACTTACTATTATTTTAATCTTTATTTGATTGCTTCATCTCTCCCCTAAATTATAACAGGTGATATAAATATAAAGGCAAAAAGTGTGGTTTGATTTTGACACTCATGTGCGAGGATGCACAATACGAGCAAATAAATGGATTGGAATTAATAATTATTATCCATTTTGTTAAAGTAAAGGTGGTTTCTCCAAACTGATTCTCGCAATACATATTCCATTCAATAAGAAACATGTGACAATTCCCTTTTTTTTGCTCCTCATTAACTTTTGTTTCCATTTTATTTTATATCGAAGGATGATTTCATAAATCTACTATAGATGCAATAGTAGATGTTAAAATATTTCTATCTGTATGCATTGATATATACATACACACATATACAGGACATAATGATAATTTATAACTTCTTAACTGTACAATTTACTAAATTATTAAAAACATAGATGACTTATGCCTGGAATCCTGGTTACTTGGGAAGCTGAGATCTGGTGATCATAGTTTGAAGCCATCCTGGGAAAGAGCCTCTTTTCTCCAAACAACCAACAGAAAATCAGAATTGGAACTGTGGCTCAAAGTAGTAGAGTGGTAGCCTTGAGAGAAAAAATTCAGGGACATTACCCAGGCTCTTAGTCCAAGAACTACAATCTACCTAAAAAAGTCTATTTAATTTATCCCTGGGTAATCGAGTATTTCCATCACCCAAATGTAGATCCATGCTCATTTACAAGGTAACACTGTTATGTCTGGAGTACCACATAACATTATCACTTAAGTAGAAAACATTGCAACATGGGTTCATTCTATCTCTCTCATGGATTTTTCTCCACTCAAATACTCAAATGTTACAATTATTCCAATTATTTAAAACCATAGCTTTTTTCTTTAATACCCATAATATTAGAGTTTGAATTGAGTGTCTTGTTTCTCCTAAATGGGTGTTCGTATCATTTTGTCTTGCTCCCAGACAAAAATTATCCTGATTAATTTTCAGATAGAATCTGGATTCTTACTTGTGTATGATCCTGGGCTCAGTCCACTTGGTGTTATTTTTCCTGGAATTTAGAATAACAGTTGCCTGGAATTGTGTACAGATTGTTCTGCCAGTCTGGACTTTAACCACTATCCTCACAACAGTACACTCCCATATAGTCAGGATTTTCAGAAGCTTATCATAGCTGATTTTTAAAATATCTGTGCATTTCCTGCAGGTTCTTGAATACTGAATTAATTTGTGTTTTTTTTGTTGTTGTTTTCTTTCATTTGAAAGTATGTGTTGAGTTGCTCCTCTCTTTTTTTTTTTGTTTCTTCCACTCATGTTCTTACCTAAAGTGCTGAGAAACCAATTGTGCTTTCTCAAGATAGTGAAGGTGAACATTACTTAGTCCAAAGCAATTTCAGTAATATTTAAACACCTTCATATCTATGAATGGTGTACATATGCTAAGTGCTGAGAAGAGTCTTTTTATTTTCACAGTTGTCTTTGGCATACACAGACAGATCATGAATTATATGAAGATAATAAAACTACAGATGTTTGCCTGGAGGAGAAAAACCTATTATTAATTGTTTGACAGTGGATTCTTTCTCGTGAAAGAAATATGCTGCTTTATGCAAGATTTCACAAAATCATATTGATAGGAAGAACCTAAACAATCATCTAACACTACAGAGTTGAGGGAGATGAATTGACCTCCTGAATAATTTACTTTTGGGTCAAATAAAAGCATAATGAGTTGTAGTAAATAGGTGCTTAGCTGAATTTGTCAGTTTATGAACTAGTACAGGTAAATAAAGTACAGCAAGGTAAGAAATAAAGAACTCTGTATTGAAATACATATTTGTGTGTATGTGTGTGTATGCACACTTGTCATGTACACACACGCACATGTGCATGTGCTCATGCATGCATTCATCATTCCTGTGGCTGATAGTGCCTGAGCACTATCCCTAGGTTTCTGTGACCAAGGATAGTGCCCTACCACTTGAGTCACTGCTGCACTTCTGGTTTTTTGGAGATAATTGCATGTATTTTCATGATTGGAAAGGCTTTGAACAGTGGTCTTCAGATCTCAGCCTCTCAAGTAGCTAGCTAAGCTGATTCAGCCTCATAGTAGCTAGTTAAAATTCTGCCTGTCCTGTATGCTTCACTGCTCTTCTATTCTTTTCCTGCGATAATCACAAGCTTAAGTCATATATGTGTCTAATTTCTTTAAAAATACTGTTACTGCTCTGCACCAGAAGTTCCCATCTGTACTCTTAACTACTGAGGAGGCTTGAGAACAGAACCCAGGCCAAATTTTAGTGGCCTTCCTTCTCAATCTATAACTGGGTGCATTGGATCATTTCCACCATCCTGTACTATCCTAGAGACTAAGATTAAAGGACTGCAGGATCCAGGCCAGCCAAGGTAGGAAGCTAGACAAGATGATGTGCAATTCTGATGCTATTGATGATGAGAAGGCTCAAAGGACAGATAAGGTGCATGTTCTTGTGGAAAGGAAACCCCTATATTAAAATTAACCACTGATATGGTGCCATCCTAGCAAGAACAATATCCCAAGTGGAAATCCCCACAATTTATCACAATCAAAATAAGCATATACATTTACATCCAAAAACTTAGTACAATCTGTTCTTTGCTCTAAAATCATCTTTATCTCATTATCATATAATGTGACAGAATAGTTTCTTCATTAAAATTATGATATATTTAAAAGACCTAGAAAATTCTTTTTCACTAATTAAGTGGAAACGAATGGTATATTGCCTCATTTCTTAAATATTTGACTACCACTGAAAATTCATATAATGTTTATTATAGTAATATATTCTGATTTATTACTTTTCTTTGTAAAAGTTTTTAAATTTTTTCTTCTCTGATGAAATTTAAGTATTTAACTATTATCATCGAAGTATATTCTTTGAATACTTGGGGCAGTTTCCTAAAACGTTTTTAACCAATATCTTCTAAGAATTTTTAATAGGTGTAATATTTGGTTTATTTTTAATTTCTATTTAATTTTATTGTAAAGGTAATGTACAGAGGGCTTACAGTTACTTAAGTAAGGTAATGAGTACAATTCTTATGGAAGGAACATTGATACCCCCTCATCGATTTTTGTTGTACACTCAAACAACTTTCTGATGCTGTTGCTGTTGCTATTGATCAATGGGTACTTTTGCTTCTTTGTTCATGCGGTTTTTATTATAAAAATTTATATACAGAGGGTTTACAGTTACTTAAGTCAACTAAGTGTGCACTTCATTTCATTTTCTAAATGTCAAATTTTGAAAATAATTACTTATTTTCTTTTGTTTCTTTAATGTAATTTTTTAAGAGTTGTAGGATTAGTTGATTTACTTTTGCGTGATTTTTACACATGTTAATTATTCAGACACATATATTTTGCTTTTAAAATATTTAATATGTGAATATTTAAAATTGTTTTCCTAATTTTATATGGTTGTTGAATTTAAATAAATCTATGTTCTTATAGTTATAAACACATTGTTCCAGGTAACAAATAGTTACTGTATTTTCAAGAAGCACATACTTTATTAAGAAAGGCTTCATTACCTGGTCACTCTTTTGTAAATATTTGTACTTGAATTAAAAATGTTTGAACTGGGCATGGTGATTTGTGGCTTCCATTTTCTAGCTATGGTAGGAACTGCAAAAAGGGTTTGTAATTCGGGAAAGCCTGAGAAACTAAGAGACCTTTTTATAAAAATATCCAGAGTAAAAGGATTAGCGATATATCCATCCATAGCGGGATATAGAGTGCCTGGATATAATATTCTAAATCTTGAGTTAAAACACCAGTAACATCAATCTTTTGTCAAAAGGATATATGTTTCACAATGTTTATTATTTAAAACTTGTTTGCAAAATTCTCATGTCTTCTATTTCTTAATTTTCAATTTACTTAATCCATCTGAATCCAAGTATATTGTGATTATTTTATTTCTATTAAACTTTTAAATAGTATAAGCAATATGATGATTTCATATATTAACCTACTTTTACTATTTGTGATAATTTCCTCTATTTAATATGATAATATCAATATTCCAAATGTGTGTATGTAGTGTGTATGTGTGTGTGTTTATGTGGTATTTTTGTGCATGTGTTTTCTGTGTACTTTGTAATGCTTGGGAGATCATACCATTGTTTCACATATGCTAGGCCAATGTTTTACCACTGAACTATACCGTATAGTTATAATGCACAAAGTTTTTAATTATGACTTTTAAATTTTCATTGCTATTATGTTTTTTCAAAATTATGTATAATAAAATGTGTACTATATTATATTCACGTTAGCAATTTTTAATGTTATTTTATTGTTATTTAGAATATTTCCACTGCCTTTCCTTTTCGATACTCTTGTGTTTGTTATTGATAAAGGTTTTACTTTGCTTATTTTCTCTCTTCATTGTATTTGCCTTCAGATTTTACCTATTCTTTCTCTTATTTATTAGGAAATTAATTATCATATTCCTATTACAATTTCATTACATTATAAGAGGTCTAAAGAATGTTTTACTTTCTATTTCATTTTTCCCACCTTCTCTGATTCTCAGTACACACTATTATGTGTATTCAAAAGAACCTTGATTTAGGTCACTTTGAATATTTTCCTCCTTCTTTTCTCTGAAGTCTTTTTGATTTTTGAAACACAATACCAATGACATACAGCTCCTATGTGGCCCATCATTCTTTCCCCTCTCACTCCCCTATGTCTTACAGCTCAAGTCTTTATCATTCAGATTTTTTAGGCTATAGTCTTATCTAAATCTGAATTCATTCCTAAATTAGTTTTAGTTGCTTGAAGCATTGCCTAAAGACATTTTTCTGTATATAATATCTGGGATCTTGTGTTTCACAAGCTACACAATATGAGTGACTATCAAACATCTAGATATCTCTGTAGAATATTGGTCCACCTGCTCAATAAACTCATATGTAAATTCAAAGAATACAGGTCAGTCAGAACAATCTTGTAAAATGGTTTAGCTTGAGCCCTCATATAAGATTTGAATCTTATTACCATGTTCAGTAGTGAAGACAACATATCTCTACTATAAGAACAGATACATAGAAAAGTGTAACAGATTTATTAGAAATAAATTCTTAGTTTTATGGTCAATATATTTTGAAAAGGATGCCATGACTTTATGAAATAAAAATAGAATCTTAAATAGGTTTATTGGCACTATTGCCTCCATAGATTTAAAGAATGATTTTAGACTACTACATCAAACCTTATACAAAAATTTAAAATAAAAAGTGATTATCAAACTAAATGTGAGATGTAAAAGCCTATAAACATTCATGACATTAAATCAGTAAAGGTTTCTAAAAATTTGACATGGAAAGTATTAGTTGCTAAAGAAAAGCAATAATAAACTGGTTAATATCAACTGATAACCTTTCATAATTCTATGAAATAAGTGAAAACATATCCAACAGATAGAGGACACGTATTTTTCAATTCTACAATGTTAATACTACAATGGTCCTGAGTCTTAAGTACTTTTACACCTTCTAACACTATATAAGTTTTTCCCTGCAGGATAGCTTTTAAAAAACATATGTAAGTTAATAGTAAATAGGAGGAGCATATGAATTAAGCTCCTCATTAGGATCTAAGAACAAATATAAAAAACTCACTAGTATGATCATCATATAAAAAATGACAAAAATATAGTAATGCATTTGTGGAGAAATTGATATACTCCACATATCAGAATGATTTGTATAATACTGCAATCATTTTAAGCAGCAAATTTTCGAGTTTTCAAAAGGTGAAAGAGAATTGGATGATCCAGCCATCACACTTCTATGTATGTATTAAAGAGAAGTAAAATCACTTGTTTGGACTGGGAATGTAGTTCATTGACAGTGCACTTGAATAGTATGTGTGAGACCCTGGAAATAATCCCCCAAAACAAACTTTCAAAAGACACACTATAGAGGATGTACTCTGCAAAAATTCCTGTAACTGAATTTTATATCTATTTTAATGTCTGTTCTAAAATTTACAACATTTCTATTTGAAGAAATACAAGTTTGTGAAAATTAGGCTTGGAAAACCTGTGATTGTACAATTCACTTCCAAAGCACTAAAATGTATACAGTAAAAGGAGATAAAACATTGCATATAAATTATATGAGAGCAAAAATAAAAACTATTGTTAAAAATACTTTACACAAATTGCAGAATATCTGAAAAGATATTTTCGGAGTTGGCTAAAAAAAAACTACAGCTTTTAAAAAAAGATGATATACCAGCACAACTATGTTTATTGCAGCATTATTTACCATAGCTAAGATATGGAACCAACCCAGATGCCCCTCAGTAGATGAATGGATCAAGAAGATGTGGTATATATACACAATGGAATTCTATGCCTCCATCAGAAAGAATGACATTGCCCCATTTGTTAGGAAATGGAAAGGCTTGGAAAAAATTATATTAAGTGAAGTAAGCCAGGCCCAAAGAAACATAGGTCCCATGGTTTCCCTTATTTGCAATATCTAGTATAGGTATGAGTCAAGCGGAAAAAGTCAGAGAATGTGATGTTAGGAAAACGAACCCTCAAATATGTATTTTAATGTTTTTGTTTCATTCATGCATGTGTTTCTAACGCATTTATAATATTATTTCTTTGCTGCTTTGTATGTCCCTCCCCCACAGTGTAACCCCCGCTTTCACTATATTTGATGTCAGTATAACATGTGGAGGAGACGGGGACAAACAAGTCGTTTAAGGATTCAGATGGACCTGTTGCAACAATGAGAAGTACAAAATGTCATGTCAAAACCAGCTTTACAATGTCGGTGGGGGGGAGGGAGGTTGGGTATGATTGGTTGGGGGGGGAGGGGGGAGGGTGGGAAGGGAGGTGAAGGGTAAACAAAGGAGGAGGCTGCAATGCTTGGTAAGAAATGTATGCATTTTCCTGCCCATGTAATTGTAACCCCTCTGTAAAATTAAATTAAAAAATAAGCTACATAAAAAAAAAAAAAAAAAGATGATATTTCTGTTTATTTTTTGGTCTATCGTTTTGAGTTTATGCAGAGATAACTCAATCAAAAAGTGTATGTGATAAATGGAATATCTAGGAATTATGCATCACTTATGAGTAATTGATAACCTTTTCTGGAAGAAACTTTTAGCAAATGACAGAAGACCCAAATCTATGCATCTGCATTTTATGAAAGCCATATGTTACTTGTTCAATCCAATTGCTTTTCTCTACTTTGCTAGGAAGAAAAAGTATTCTCAGGTTAAGAGGCAATAGCAGTGAAAAGAAACAAAATAGACAATCATCTTGATTTATTTGTGAAAATATTAAATAAAACAATTCCACTCAATCGACTCCAAATTTGGTATCTATGAAGATGTTCCTGATTGCCAACATCCATTGAATTTTTGGAATTTTAATTTCTACCAACATATGAAAACTAGAACAAGAAAAAAATTACAGTCTTAGAGCAAACCAGCCTTGGAATAATTTTCTTAATTGTTGTGAAATTACAGAAGAATTGATACTGTTAAGAAAATGATCCTTTCCTATGGAAATCAGTTAAAAATGGTTATCACTTATTATAATTCCAATACCAAAAAAGAGTAATTTTATATAATCATTAAAATATCATTTCTTACTATTGTAAAATAGAATAAAAGACCAGTCTCAATATATTATCATTATTCTTAATTTCTAATCATTATCTAAATATCTTAAACAATCTAAATATTCATGTCTTTAACATAGACGTAAATATTCTATACTTTCTTTTTTTTGGGGGGGGGGATCCGGTCGTCGGGCCTGAACTCTGGGCCTGGGCGCTGTTCCTCAGCTCTTCAGCTCAAGACTAGTGCTCTACAACTTGAGCCACAGCACCAATCTGGGCTTTTTTCTTTTTGCTAATGTGGTGCTGAGGAATCAAACCCAGGGTCTCATGCATGCAAGGCAAGCTCTCTAGCACTGAGCCACTTTCCCAGCACCAAATATTCTATAATTTTTACTTAACATTTTCCAGGTGCATGTATTCATGTTTCTAAGAAATGTTCATAGCAGTTAAAAGATGTTTTGTGAAATTAATGTGCTATATTTTGTTGTTTTTGTTGTTAGTGTTTGTAATTGTTGGCATTGTCCCTAAGCCTTTTAGTGCTCAAAGCCAGCACTCTACAACTTGAAGCACAGAGCTAATTCCTGTTTTTAGTGGTTAATTGGAGAAAGAATCTAACAAGTACTTTTCTGTCTAGGCTAGTTTCAACAAAATTCTAAGATCTCATTACCCAGAATAGCTCGAATTATAGGCGTGAGTCACTGGCACTTGTTTTATGTGTTTTTAAATTTTTAATTATGTTTTATGATATTTGTTTCACTATATTGTATACTGTTCTACACATAAATTTAGATATATGTATATATTTCTGATGACAATTATCTCTAAAAATGTATGGTTTTCTTTTTTTTCTTTGATTGGAGCTTTAAAAAAAAAATTGGTAGAATACCATACAGAGGAGTTACAATTACATGGGCAATATAACGAGTAAATTTCTTATCAAGTATTGTTGCCTCCTCTTTGTTTCATCTTCTCATCCCTTCGCATACTCCTTCCACCTCCCTCCACCCAATCCTCCCCCCCACCATAGTTGTAAAGTTTGTTTTTCGAAACAACGACTTGTACATCTCATTGTTGCAATGGGTCCACCTGTATCCCTATTTATAAGATTTGTTTTTGCCCTTTCCCTCCAGAAATTTTACAAACATCAAATACAGTGAAAGCAGGGGGGAGGGACATTCAAATGAACAAAAAATCATCTTATGAATATGTTCTAAGCAATCTCAAGAAAGAAGAAAACATTTGAAGTCGAATCTTATCTTTTAAAACCTACCAGTTTTAAGAGATAAGACGAAGGACAAAATTTCTCTTAGAGACCAATATATCTTCAACATATTTGGTTCTAAGCATTCCGTCTAAGGCAAATTCAACAACTAGTGAAACTTGTGTTGGCTGTAACTATGTGTCTTTCTCCATGTGTTCATGTACACATGGGTATAAGTATGTGTGCATTTGTGTGTATAGTAACATACATGTGTACACATATAAGGGCTTATACACATATATGTATATATAAATAACTATACATTTAAAATATATTGTGCACACGCTAATATATATATATATATATATATATATATATATATATATATATATGCACACACACACATATATCAGGTGTTCAGTGATTTAACCTACAGTTCCCAGCACATTGTCATTCTCACAAAGTGTACATGATAAACTGCTCTGAGGTTCTGTGGTATATAATGTGTATCACTTTGTACTCATTTCCCCCATTACCTTGTTTCTCATCCCTGTGAACAACTTCAGTCTATTTTCCATAGGACAGCTTTGTTTTCATTACATGTAGTTACTTAATGATAATAAAATAAAAAGGTTGTTTGTAAAAGAAAAAGAACTTTTAGGTCACAGGTTAAAAGTATCATATTCATCCCAATGTTTCCTATGAGATAAAATTTATAATTGTGGTAAAAGAGAAAAGGAATTCCTAGATCTGTTGTTTTGCCATTTAGAATGACAGAGAATAATATCACGTCACTGTTATAACTCTTAAAGAATGCAAGGGTAACTGATGGTCCCTATCATGTTCCTACAAAACCAGTGGAACCTGAAAGATAATAGTAGACTAGCAGAAATTCTAAGTAGCAGACATGCAACATGAAAGAGAAAGAGAGAAAATGAGAGTGAAAGAGAGAGAGAAATATCATAATACTGAAAGTGCATAACAGATAAACAAGAGCTGTATGAGAATACTCATACTGCTATCCTTAGATTCTACATGTACGTTTGAATGTATTTGATGTATGATAACCCATCAACATAAAATATAAAGTAATTTTGATAAAACATAAAAATGACTCAGAACAAATTATAAATGCTAAAACAATCTTCACAGAAGTAAACTCTCAGAGATATTTCATGACTTTGAAAAGAATAAAGTAGCTTTGGTTAATAAAAATTTAGAAATATGACAATTCACAAAAATATAAAATGATATTCATATATTTCATTATATAACCCAAAGTAGAAAACAAATGTTGTTTAGATGATTTTTTAAAACACAGTATCTCAGGTGCTGGGAAGGTGGCGTAGTGGTAGAGTGCTTGCTTTGAATGCATGAGGCCCTGGGTTTGATTACTCAGCACCACATAAGCAGAAAAAGATGGAAGTGATACTGTGCATCAAGTGGTATCGCTTGATAAAATTTTTAATCAATATTTTGTTTTAATTTTGTTCTTTGTAAATTCATGTGCACCTATAAAAAAATGCTGTGACAATCCCATTAACATCCTCAAAGTACCTCTTAATGATGACTTAAAAAGTTGTATTATAGTACAAGAAAAAGAATGCTACAAATAAAGAAAACCAATAATTAAATATTAATGATTAATAAAGTAAAAAAATTACCAGTGTTTCCAGGACTTGAAGTGTATTACATATTAGATTTTTACTATTTTCTCGTATTCTTGTACATTTAAAACTGGCTAAGTTTATGATGTTCAACAAGAGTTTTATAGGCGATGAGTAGGCGATGATTAGTATATATGGCTCATTTTATCGTTTGTACATGGCTTATATCATCATTTGTTCTTCGCTAACATAAAAAGTATGGAAGCCCTAAAGTTTTAACAGAAACTGTGTAATTAACAAAGTCTTAACTCTTCATTCTGCTTCTTTAGACAAAGACTTTGCAACTTCTCAGTAAAGTTTCTATAAACTCTGAAATGTATATATTTACTAGTATATGTCTGCTAATATAAATCTTAAATAGTTTATGGAAAAGTATTTTCACCTGCCAGACTTCATTTTGGCATATATAAGCAAATTCTCAAAATTAAATGTTTAAACAGTAAAACTTTAACAAATCTTTACACTTGCTGCAGTGTTCATTATGGCAGGTGCCTTGTATACAATAATTGAATTCCTCCTCCTACAATTTCTTGAACAACAAATATCTGGAATTATTTTGTTGTGGACAGGTTAATCTTGACTTTATTCTTAATTGTGTGCTTATGGAAGAAATACATGATTCTAAAATTTCACGACAATTCTTTTGAACTTACTTTTTCTTTAATTGTCTAGTTTAAGAAAATCAGTTGCACTTTAGAGATTAAAAAAAAAACTGTTCTGTGCTCAATTTGGCAGGACATACACTAAAATTGGAACAATATAGACAACATTAGCATGGCAGCAGTGCAAGGATTACAAATGCAAATTACTGAAGCATTCCATTTTTACAACAACAGCTGGAGGCGATGTGGCCAGAAGGGAACCCTACTGCATTATTTGTGGGAGTGTAAACTTGTCCAACCACTTTGGAAATTAGTGTGGAGGTTCCTCAAAAGAGTCCATATAGAGCTCTCCTATAACCTAGCAATCCCACTTTTGTGCATTCACCCAAATCACCACACGCAAGACCATATTAAAACTACCAGCACAACTATGTTTATTGCAGCATCATTTAACATAGCTAAGATATGGAACCAAACTCGATTCCCCTCAGTAGATTAATGGATCCAGAAAATGTGTGTGTTTGTGTGTGTGTGTGTGTGTGTGCATGCGTGTGTGTACATGAATTGTATGCCTACATCAGAAAGAATGGCATCACCCAATTTGTTAGGAAATGGAAATACTTGGAAAAAATTATATTAAATGAAGTAAGCCAAGTCTCAAGGAACATATTTCCCATGGTATCCCTTATTTGCAATAATTAATATATGTCTGGGATAAGCAGAAAAGATCATAAGCTATGTGCATAGGACTAGATAAGATGATATTAAGATAAATGAACCCCAAGATAAGAACGTAAGTTGTTTTTTCTTTCTTGCTGTGGTTTCTAATGTATTTATAATGTACAATGTGATTTTTTTTCCTTTTTTTTATATAATCCTCCCTCATAGTATAACCCTTGTTTTCACTGTATTCAATGTTGGTGCTCCTGCATCTTGTATATCTACTTCGCTAATTTGGGGAGGGAAAGAGAAAAAACAAAATGCTTAGATAGAGATGCAGGTTGACCCATTGTAACAATGAGATGCACAAGACACTATGTTGAAAAACAAACTTCACAATTTAGGAGGGCAGGGGGTAGTGAGGGGTGGAGGGCTTGGGGAGTGTATTGTGGAGGTGTGAGGGAAGGGATGGTGGGAAAAACATTTAAATAAAAAAATAAAATACATGAGAGCAGTAACACAAGAGATGGGAGTGGGGGAAATACTGCACTATACAAAGAAGAGTAGAACAGCTGTGGAGAGCAGTAATTTTGCTTTAACATAGGAGGAATAAACTAGCATACAAATTTTCAGCCTCATGTCAGTCACTAAGAAGAGCGGAAAAATGCACAATCAGTAAACCAATAGCGATAAAATAGAACACTAAACAATGAAGAGGAATAGATGACTTGGAACAAGAATAACAAATGACACAATTAGGAAACAAATAACAAGCTGGTAAGTTTAAAAAAATTAACCATACTTCTATCAAATCTTTTTTACCTCATAATTTGTTAAAACTATAACTTAAATCACAGATTAATAGCATATTATTTTAATAATAAGTTACTTATTATTGATTTCTTAAGTTTAATGTTTAATATATAATTTAAATTTTAGTATCTATGGCAACGAAGAAAGTGAAACTAAGTTTAATAAGTTTAATAATATATTTCATGAATTGTAAAATTGAGAAACATTAGAATTTAAACAAATAACATATCATTATTGTTTCAATTCTGTGAATTATGTAATAATTATGTAATAATTCAAAGTGTATTCTTAATGTTAAATAATAAATTATTGCACATGACTCTTGGTATTAGGCAGAAGGGTTCAGCACCGTGGTAAAATTCACACAATACTGTACATGAGCATATGACTCCTCTCTAGCTTATATTGTGGAAATTGGATTTCTACATGCATGTTAAATTCCTGTCTAGGTGACAGCTATACAATTATATATGTGAGGAGTGTTTCAGATGATACTTAAAAGTCATATTCATTAATTAAATTTTTATTATTTTGTACTAAATAAATATTTATAGACAGACTGAATTTCTGAGTAGATGATGGTGTATGTGTGCCAGATTACATGTATTGAGGATTATTTAATATTTCTGACATTGTTTCTACAGTTAGATTTAATTTTCCATAAGGGGTTAAGTGTATTACACTGGATATATGAAAGTAAACTGAATGTTTATTCCATTAATCCTTTGCCACTTGTCTAATCCCAATGTAAATTATCCATGTGTTTGAAGTAATGAAAATAACAACAGATATAAGCAAGATAAATCAGTCATACTAGACAAGTATTTTCACCTTTATTTTGATAGTTGGTCCTCTTTTACACTACAGAATATTCTTGGGAAAATGTGCTCCAGGCTGACCACAACTGCAGAATATTTTGGTTTGATCTGTCATAAGAGTAGGAAAGAAGGTGAACCTTCCTTCCAAAAGTCAGCTCCCAAGGATGTGATCTGTTTTATGGTGGTGACTTGGAAATGAACATTTTTCACAGTTAATCTTGAAAAGCAATCTTGATAGACCATTTCTGTACATGGTTACAAGGATTATTCATGGCTTTTCAAGGATGCCAAATTGCCTCATTTTGAGACAATTAAAACAGGAATTTAGTTAGCTGTTCTTTGTATCTTTAGGAGAAAAAACCATTGACTCTAGGCCAGAGAAATCAATGAGGCCCAGAGAAGCTACTACCTTGAATAGTAATCCTAGACATCTAAAAACAAACAAATAAACAGTAAAAGCTCCAGTAAGCACAGCCAGTCAGGTCTGCTATCACAGTCTACATGAAGTCAGTCAAAAAAAAAAAAAAAAAAAAAAACCAGAAGCTGAGAATCAGTTAGCTGATAACGAATATATTTTTATGAGGGAGAATGAAATGAGATTCCAGAGAGAGGGTCAGGAAGACTGATCAGAGAGACTAAAATTGGTCACACGAAGATTGGAAAATAGAATTCCTTGTAGAAGAAATAAATCATACAAAGCCTGTGCATGTAAGTACAAGACAGCAGACCAAATTTCAGAAACGCACAATTTCTTAGAGGTCAGCTTAATGAATTATCCAAGGAAAACTTTCAATTCTTAAAAATTTACCACATGTGGGAGAAGGCCAATTGCTGAAGAGAAAGAAAGTGGCATCACTCTGATAGGAGGTCCAATATCACATTAGGAAGCAATCGAGCACAGATTTGTAATAAAAAGAGAAAAAACATTATTCCAAATGAGGGTTTCATTTCTTATGATGTAATAGTTCCTGATTTAGGTGCTAGAGATTACCGTACAATTGATCCAGTCTCACAGCTCAGTTAATTTTGACTGCAATATTCCCACATGTAGGAAGGAGAAAATTTACAAATGTCTGATGACTGAGTTGAGGGAGAAGTGTTCTAATAGTGATATCTGAAGTTTAAACCCAATATAAGAGACGGATTTTCTTCTTTTATAAAAAAAACAAAAAGAACCATTTTTAGCCTGGTGCCAGTGGCTCACAGCTGTAATCGTAGCTACTCAGGAAGCTGAGATCTGAGGACTTCTGTTCAAAGCCAGCCTGGGTAGTAAAGTCCCTGAAATTCTTATCTCCATTTAATCACCAGAAAACCAGAAGTGACACTGTCGCTCAAGATGAAGAGCACTTACCTTGAGTTGAAGAGCTCAAGGTCAGTGCCCAAGTCCACTCTTCAAGCCCCTTGACCAACAACAACAACAAAAATCTCCCTTTTCTTGGACTGCCTACATCTTTTCCTAATATTCAACAAAGAAGGCATTTTATCACCCAGTATATTTAAGTCCTATCCTAGCTACTGCAAATAGAATGATTTGGTATCTTATGTCAAGAGATTCATATTTGCGGAAACAAATACCAGCAGTAGTAACTTTCTTTCCAGTCCTTGAACTCTGGGCCTGGGCTCTGAACATGATTATGCTAGCAGCTTTAACATGAGCTTGCTTGTTATTTATTGGATTACTGTCCATGAGGAGTATTACTGAGTCATAAGGGAGATCTAGGTTTAGTCTTTTGGGGAATCTCCATACTGCATTCCAGAGAGGTTGAAAAGTTTAATTTCCCACCAACAGTGTAATAGACTTCCCAATTTACTACATCCATGCCAGCATTTGCTATTATTAGTTTTCTTGATAATGGCCATCCTAAATTAGACGAGGTAGAATTTGTCTTGTTTACTTGTAGATTTGTAGGCACTTTCTTGCTACCATAAATGAATCAATGAAACCTATATTTCTCTGAGTCTGTATTCCTTTCTCTTAGTATAATTTCCCCAACCTTTCATTTTCCTTAAGACTGGTGAAAAGTCATCCTTTTTGATGAGTGAATAGAATTCCATTTTGTGTGTGTGTGTGTGTGTGTGTGTGTGTGTGTTCATGATGCCTATAGGCCCATGAGTTCATTTCTAAGCCTTCTGTTTCATCTGTCATTTTGTAATTCCATATTAAATTTGGATTGCTTTCAAGACTGCGTTGAAGAATATTATTGGGATTTTGATGGGTATTGCAATGTCAATTGTTTGGGGGCAGTATTTTTCCAATGCTCCTGTTTGGAAGAATTAACATCCTTAAAATTGCAATATTGAAAGACTTTCCATTTCCTTTAATCTGCTTCAATTTCCTTTTTTAGATTTTTAATGTTTTCACAGTAGAGTTCCTTCGCATATTTAGTTAAATTAATTAATTCCTAGTTGTATTGTTGTTTCTTTGTTTAGATTTGATTAGATTTTGAGGATAATAAATATGAGTTTGCTTTTTGGATTTCAGCCTCAACCTTCCCATTGTTGGTAACACAGAAAAACTACTGATTCTTGTGGGTTTTACACCCTGCTACATTGCTGAATGTTAGCATAACCTTTACTAATTTGAGGGAGGAACATATAGGTCCCTTTAAATATAGGATCATTTCATCTGCACAAAGGGTTAGATTTACTTCTTTCCTATTTGAATTCCCTTTATGTGTTTCTCTTGCCCTTCCCTCTTGCAACATGAAATATATGTTACTACGTTAAAAGAAAGAGAGCAGACTTTTTAACCTATTTGCTACAAGAAAATTAATATTAAGCAGAGCTAATTGAAGTAATTACTTATTTTCTCTTCAGATGGTGAGTATAGTTCTCTTGGATATCTTGGAAGAAAACACTTTACTGGTGCATTACATTGAAATAACTGGCTAAACTTCCTTCTTCAGAAAGGCAAAAGCACATTTCTTTCATATTAGTATTATAAAATCATAAATAGCTGCATGTTGAATTGTTTTCCTCTGTAATTTTGAATTCTATTCTTCATCCATCAGGTATGTAGAGCTTTGAATGACCAATTATTTAAATTCCCATATTGCTTATATTGTGATGTAAATCTTAGGAATATTAATATGGATTTATCTTTGAGTCTCATCGTGAGCTACATTCATATTAAACTTATGCAGTCTCAAGAAAGAAACCTGAGTATTTTACTCTTTTCTATGTTTTATTCAATAAATCTTTTCTTTTTAGAAATATGCTCTCATCTTTAATATTGTTCCAGTAAACATCATGTATTTCTAGTAGTTTTACTGAAATAAATATCAAGTTTGGAACAGAAAGACATACCCCACTCAGCGTTATCACTTTAAAGTAAATCCTTGGGGATTATTTTTATACATAAAAATATAAAAGTGCAGTGAACATGTTTATACACGAATAATATAATGGTTAAGTTAATTAGACACAAGAACTACCACATCAAATCTCAATTTACTTAAAGGCACCAAAATATTTGTGTTCATGAATTTTTAGAAAATGACTAGTCAAAACAAAGTTTATATAATATTTGAAATTTAAAAAATGAAAATTAGACCCAGATTTGCTATCAATATCCTGATTCAAGGAATACATTTACTCAGCAAACCGAGAAACAAAAAATAAGGGATTGTCACATAGAATGAAAGATGTAGAAGCACACTGTCTTTCCTTAAGATGTTAAGCACATGCAAATAGTCTGATTTTTTTCAAAGATACTATAAAAATTCACAAGAGGATTTGAGATCAGAAGTGATACATAAGCAAAGTAACTGGAAAACTGTATATGTAAATTGGGCTTTCAATATAGGATGACAATTTTTCAATAAATGAGCCTATAGAAGATTATCTCCAACACACAGCCAGTATTCTACATTTCCCTACATACTCCCATTCTCTAACCTCAGTTTCTGATCAATATGCTTCTAATTTCATCATGTCAATTGCTACTAAAATAACAAGGTGGGTGTTTTTTTACGTTTCTAGATCCAATAAATTTTAGTATTTTGGAATAGTAATATAAAATCATGAAGTTTGACTTGAATAATAAATTTGGGGATATTGTATTCAGGATACTGTTAATTGGCCTGAAGCAGCCAGGGATCCTATTATGAATACACAGACATACAGTATACTAAGAACAAGGGACCTGATCTCAGGGAAAGATACAGGACCAGGCAAGATCCTAAAGCAAAGAAAAACCATAGGAGCAAACATCAAACCACTATCAATACAAAAGAATGAAACTGATCTCTGATGGGTCTGGGTGGTAGTTCTGTCTTTGTGTGGGAGAGAGAGAGAGAGGGAGGAAGAGAGAGAGAGAGAGAGAGAGAGAGAGAGAGAGGGAGGGAGAGAGAGAGAGAGAGAGAGAGAGAGAGAGAGTGTTTAGAGTGGCTTCCATATTTGCAGTGCATAGAGCATTACTTGTTAGGGAGAAGGTGCTCATATTAGAGCTCTGATACCAGTGTCATCACTTTTTATTGTGAAAAACACTTGCTTAAACTCTAATTAAAAAAGGGAAAAGTAAACTAACATTTTACACGATTGTTTTCATAATTAATTGGTATATTTAAGGCCAAAAGGAGAAACTGGAGATTAATATGATATATTTGTCCCTTCTGAATATTACACAACAATAGCTGTGATTTCAGGAGTTTCCAGCATTGTCCTCACAGCTGAATTACTAATATGCTTAAGAATATGAAACATATGATAGAGAAATAGATCAGCCAGCAAGCACAAAGAACTAGTGATAAAATCGAACTTTTAAGCAGGTTGCCACATCTTTTAGGAATGTAATTTCTTCGTACGAATTTTAAATTTTGTGGCTTCCCTCTGTGATTAAAAGGTAACAAAATACTATAGAAACAAGAATTCCTGTTCAGCCAAGTAGAAAGTGCTTGTGATCCCATCCTCACGTTGCAAATTTCCATTTCATAAAACTCTCTTTTAGAGTGCTTTCATTTAATACACTTCAGCACCTCATCCTTCCCTGTGGAAGACAGGAAAAAAGATAATTTTGTTTTAATATAATCTTACGTAAATTAGAGTGCACAGACATGATTTGTATAATTACAGAAGTTAGTAATAAATGTAAGTAGGGATCATGTCACAACAAAAAATATAATTAAATTCACATAACAAGTCTAGAAGTCACAGCATTTTGTGCATGAAAACATATATTAGATTAGTTGCAGAATTTCTATTCTGAGATTAACTTTATATTAAAGTATAATACACTTTGCCTAAGGATTGAAACATTTTATTGAAAATATATTTCTTAGAGATAGTTTTTGCTGCATAATTTTAAGAAGAAAATAGTCCCAAAGTAATCATTTTTCTTATTATTTTACGGTTTCCATGTGATTAACTTCCAAATTAGAAATCCAGGTATGATTTAATTTAATATAAACAAAAATATTATTAAGTATAAAGACCTTATACTCTCTACATTCTTCACACTAAGGTCATCAAATATGGTGAGTCTGAATAATTAGTCTCTGTGTGAACTATGTAAATATCACTTACAATGTGAGTGAAATGTTTAGAAAGTAGTATGTATTTTTGTTTAATTGCTCTGAAGAGAAAATAAATGTTATAATCAAAGGCTAAAATGGTTAGATTTAAAATTTAGAATTCAGGAAATGATTTTGACCACACTGGTTATTAGAGCCTTCACAAAAACCTCATGAGAAAATTCATATTGATGAAGCAAATATCCCAGAGGTTAGACATTTACGAATAAAAAAATCCTGTCATTCTGAATATGTAGAGCTACATATCAAACATAGAAAATTTAGCTTTTAAATACCTTAATATATTAATATATTTACTTGCAAGGTAAATACTTGTTCTGAAAGGAAAATTTGAAAAATAAACATAAGTATTCATTTGATAAAAGACAATGTTTAAATATCTCTCATTCAAGAAACAAGATGTACAGTTTGTTCTTTTTCAAGCCAAATATGTTCTCTAGACTTACCACAAACAGTAGATTCGCAAACCTAAATCATTGCTTTGTAGAGAAATAGAAATTTATTGTCCTAAAAGTCATGACTATAACTTTTTTCTCAAACAATTACTAAGTAACTGTTTTATATTTTTATCATGGAATCATATTTGAGATATTTTTATTGATTAAGTTAACTAGTTCATCAATAACAATATATAAGTTATGCATGGACAAAGTTTATCTAACACAAGTACTTTCTTCACAAGTCATATCATGGCTCTGCTGAAGAACACCAGAAAGAATGACATTGCCTCATTTGTTAGGAAATGGAAAGATTTGAAAAAAATTATATTAAGCCAATTAATCCAGGCCCAAAGAAATATAGTTACCAAGGGTCCTCTTATTTACAATTACTAGTATAAGTCTGAGACAAGCAGAAATGGTCAGATAAGTTGATGTTAGGTGAAATGAACCCCAAGATAAGAATTCGAATGCCTTTTTTCTTTCTTGCTATTGTTTATAACATATTTATAAGATGATTTCTTTGTTGCTTTGTATGTCCCTCCCGCATGGTGCAACCCCTGCTTTCACTGTATTTGATGTTGGCATAATTAGTGGAGGGGAAAGGAAAAAACAAATTGTTTAAATAGGGATACAGGTTGAACCATTGCAACAATAAGATGTACAAGACGTTATGTGGAAAACCGAACTTTACAACTTTGGGGGAGGGGGAAGAGGAGAAGTGGGAGATTGGAAGGAATGGGAAGGGGAAATAAAGGAGGAGTCAATAATGCTTTATAAGACGTGTACTCATTACCTTGCCTATGTAATTGTAACCCCTCCGTATGGTATTTTCACTATAAAAAAAGAACCCTATTAGGTAGTGTTATTTATTTCTTAATTTTGAGTTATTTTGTTAATGGTTATTACTTCCCAGAATTGGCAGTTTCATTATGCTCTTTCCATAATATATTTAAAGCATTTGATTATACTTCCTCTATTTACTTTTTCGTACTCCTTCCTCCAAAGAACTTCTGTTTTTCACATAAAATTACATCTTTATATATGCACATATAATTTAATTTGGAAGATTTAAGGTGAAATGCTACTTAGTTCAAGATGTACAGTGGATTAACAGGATGAATAAAAACTTGAATATTTTTGTTAAATTCTGAATTGAGCTATCATTATAGTTATGGTTAGGGTTAGGATGCCAGACAGAATTAGAATGAGGTTAAGAGAAATAGAAAATTTAGGTTCAACACAGGATGACTCATTGCAACAATGATACTCACAAGACACTATGTTGAAAATCAACTTTACACCATGGGGAGGGAGGAGTGAGGGAGGTGGGAGAGGGAAGGGATAGTGGGACAACAACAAAGAAGAGGGTAACAATGCTCAACAAGAAATATACTCATTACCTTACGCATATAACTGTAATCCCACTGTAAGTGTCTTTACAATAAAATAAAGTTTTAAAAATGAAAAAATAAAACCTGACATGAAATAGAAAAACACTTTAAAATTTTAGGTTCAAAATGTAAGTAAAATTTAGACCTACATGCCTAGCAAGAATTAGGATAATTTTGAAATAGAGCCTTGCTATTAATATTATTATTCAGTTATATATAGGTTTAGGATTAGGCAAGGTGTTCAAGTTAGAGCTGGGGTAAGGATGAGAAAAATATGTAAGATATTGTATAAAACTGCAACATGTTTTAAGAAGAATGAATGGCATCAAAGTTAGAATGAGAGAAAACCAGTGTCTGTGTTACTTTAAATATTCAGATATAATTTGGTTTAAAGTGTGAGTTTTTTTAATTTCTTGTTAGGATTAGGGAAAGATAAGCTTTAGTCTTCCACTAAGAAGTAGAAACAAAAAATGTTTGATTGAATAAAATCTACATAAGTTTCCTTACATTAACCATTTGGTGTTAATTCAGATTTTTATTAGGATTAGGTTTCTGGTTAAATGGGGTTTAGGATAAAGAAATGGGTTAAACTGGTGGCTCATGCCTATTATCCTAGCTACTCTGGAAGCTGATTTCTGAGGATCACAGCTCAAAACCATCCCAGGTAGGAAAGTCCAGGAGAATGTTATGTCCAATTAACCACGGTAAAACCCAAAAGTGGTGCTGTGGCTCAAGTGGTAAAGTGCACACCTTGAGCTAAGGAACTCAGGGACTGTCCCCATGCCTAGAGCTAAGGGATCATATCGAGGCCCAGAGATCAAGCCTCTCAACCAACAAAAAGAAAAAAAAAGGAATTGGCTAAATGTTAAGTATATCCGAATTTATTTCAAGTTCTAGGAATTCAGGAAAAGCTGAGGTAATAGAAGTACAATGTATTTCATAATATCATTATTTGAGATCAATGGGTATAATGATTCCTGCTGTGGAACAAGATAGATTCACAGTGAAGAGTGAGAAAATCACTAGGGTTTAGGAAAACCTGCAATTTACTTCAAGAATTAAATCTCTATTGAATTGAGATTGGAATTTCAGTTAGGATGACACAAAATCAGTATTTTTCATAAATTCAAGAATTAGGATAACATTAGATTCAAAGTTATGGTTAGGATTCCAACCATGTTTAGGGTTAGAGGGAAGGAGAAAAAAATGAGGCTCAAATTGAAGCTAAATTTTAGAATAAACCCGATAAGATTAGAATATTTGTTAACGAAATTAGTGCTATTAATATTAGAATCTACTTACAATTAGGCTTCTGGTTATTCTCAATGTTCCAGTTAAGATTAAGTTTAAGGTTAGAAAATGACTAAGATATTGGAAAAAAATTGAAATCTTTGTTTGGAAGGCTTATTTCTATAAAGAGGATGTGAAAATTACTGTACTTCTGTTACTGTTATTATTATTATTGACATAAAATTTCGATTAAGATTAGGTCAATATTTTGTTCTTATTATGATTACTGATATGAAAAAAGGTTTTAGTATAAAATTGAGTTTTCACCAACAAGTAGAAGAAAAAAATGTGAGATTGAATAGTAACTAGAGCATTATCATTATATTTATAATTTCTCAGTGATCATTCTTGTAATGATTAATAAGAGGTTTCCAGCCAGGTTTAGGTTGAGAGTTAGTGTTAAGTAATGAACTAGATGGTAAGTAAATCTGAAACTGTTTTAGGTCACAGGGGTTCCAGAAACGGTAGGATCAATTGAGACAACAGTATTTTTCCTGATAGGAGAATTTGAGGACAAGTAATATAGTGGTTCATGTTAGGGAACAAGATCACTTCAAAGGTAGAGTCAGGGAATTTGTAGGAATTAGGGCAAATTGAAACTCATTTCCAGAGTGCAAACTGGAGTATTCATTACAATTAATTAAAACTACAGCATTTTTCTTAAACATTAGAATTGGACTATCTTTAGGGTAAAAGTTAGTTTTCAGTTCCAGTTGAGCATAATGTTAGCATTAGGGAAATGGAAAATTTAGGGGTCAAACTGAAAGTAAATCTTCAAATAACAAATCAAGTTAGAATTATGATAAATGTGAAATAAGAAACTGCTAATAATATTAGGATTAGGGTGTGATTAGTGTGAAGGTTAGCCTCAATGTTCCAGTTAGGGTTCGAGTTAGAAAAATGGCAAGATATTGAGTAAACCTACAAACTTTTAAGAAAGATGAGTTAAATTAAAGATAAGATGAATAAAAACTCATGTATTTTTATGGCTTTTAGAATCCTAAGGCAATTAGTTCTAGGGTTAGGGTTATTTTCTAGTACAGGTTAGACAGGGTTAGGGAAAGGAAAGTTTTAAGGTAAAACTGAGTTTTCTTCTAACACTTTCAAATAAAATTATTGTGAAATTTGACAAAAGGTACAGAGTTTTCCTTAGTTTCCTATTTAGTGTTCAACAGGGTTAAATTAAAAGTTAGGTTTTTAGTAAGGTTCAGGTATGTAGTTAGGTTTAGGAAATAGAGTTGATTTTACGTAAACCTCCAACTTCTTTTTGGAGATATAGAAGTAGAGTAATAGTTAAGATCAGTGGAAACTAGGGTATTTTTCATGATATGACGATTTGAGGTTAATGATTCATAATAGGGAACAAGATAAATTCAGATACCAAGTTAGGGTATCTGTAGGATTTGGATCAAACTGCAAATCATTTCAAAGACAATGAGTATCTGTTAGGATGTATCTAAACTCGAGTATTTTCCATTAACTTTAGGGTTGGGTTACTATTATCATCAAGGTTACTCTTAGGGTTCTGACAAAGATTAGAGTTAGGATTAGGTAAATGGAAGGTTGAGCATAAAACTGAAGAGTAAATCTGAGAACTACAGGCTGAGGAAGAGTTAGGATGAATGTTAAACACAGGATTGCTATTTACATGAGCATTCAGGTACATTTAGTGTTAGGGTTAGCCTCAATGTTCCCATTAGGGTTAGAATTAAGGTTAGGGTTTGAAAAAATATAATATATGAGGTACCACCACAAACTATTTTAAGAAGGATGTGTTGAACCAAAGTCAGGATGAGTAAAAACCAATGTATTCATATGATTTTTATTTTAATCCATAGGGTTAGGATTACTTTTCTAATTCAGATTAACCTTAGGGTCAGGGAAGGGTAAGATTTGAGGTAAAACTGTTTTCTACTACTAATTACGGGTCAATTATTTGTGAAATTTAATGTAAACTACAATGTTTCCCCTACATTTCCTATCAGAGATCATTTGGGTCAGGTTTAGGGTAAGGTGTCCAGTAAGGTTAGGGATAGGGTTATGGTTAAGTAATAAACTAGAGTGTAGTAAATCTGAAACATTCTTTAGTATACAGGAATTCAGGAAAAGTTAGGCTCAATAGAATCTACAGTATTTTTTGTTATGTATTTTAATATTGTGAGCATTTGAAGTCAATGGTTAAAACTACTCCTAACTGAGAATAAGATAGATTCAGAGTTTGAATCTATGCTGAATCAAAACTCAATTTCTTTTTATAACATTAGGATTGGGCTACCATTCGCATCAAGGTTATGTTTAAGATTCATGTCTGGGGGTGTTGGTGTTTATGGAAATGGAAAATTTACTGTCAAACTCAAACTCAAACTAAACTTTAGATCTACAAGACAAATAAATTTTCAGATGAATGTGAAGTAGATTTCTGATACTAATATAAAGATTCTGGTGCAATTAGGGTTATAGTGAGTTTCACTGTTTGATTCTGGATTAGGGTTAGGCTCAGAAAAAAGGTTTCGATGTCGGGTTAAAAATAACCAATTTCAACAAATATCAATTCATTCAAAGGTAGGATGAATGAAACATAGTACATTAGGAGGGTTATTAGGGCTAGGTTTAGGTTTGTTTTTCTAGTTCAGGCTAGGTTTTGAGTTGTGGAAGAGGAAGCTTTAGGATAAAACTGAGTTTATTTTTATTAACAGATGTAAAATAAGTGTGAAATATTCTAGAAAGTGTAGTATTTTCCCTACATTTACTTTTCATTGTGTATTAGCCTTAACTTTATAAATTTCGGTTTTAAATTACATGTAGATTTAAAGTTGGAGTTAGGAAATGGATTAATGCTAAGTAAATGTGAAAGTTATTTTAGGATCTAGGACAGAAAAAGCTACAACCTAGAGAAATCATAGTATTTTTCATGATGTCAATATTCCAGGTCAATTGATAAAATGGTTCATGTTAGGGACCAAGGTAACTTCAGGTCTAGAGTCAGGAAATCTGTAGGACTTAAGGTCAACTGCAACTTATTTCAAGAGTGACAACTAGATTATCTATTAGAATGAATAAAAATTGAGTAGTTTTTATTTACTTTATGAATTGGCTACAATTAGGATGAAGTTTAGGGATAGGTTTCTGGCAGATATTAGGGTGCAGGTTCGAATAATGGAAAATGAAGCATCGATATGAAAATAGAATTTAGAACTACAAGAAACAAAAGACTTTGGACAAGTGTAGAGTATTGGTAGTAATTTTAGGATTTTGGTTTAATTATATTTTGCGTGAGCCTCAGTGTTTTAATTAGGGTTAGAGTGAAGTTTAGAAAAATGGTAGGATACTGCATAAAACTTCAACTTATTATAAGGAGGATGCATTAAATCAAAGTTAGGATGAATGAAAACTATTCTGGTATCATTCCTTTTAGGTGAGGTTTACATTAGTACTGGTTAGGGTTAGGAAAGGGTTACATTAGGATTAAATTGTATTTTCCACTAACAAGTAGAAGAAAAAATAAATGTTATATTGAACAGAAACTTGAGAATTTACTTACATTTTCAATATGGTGTAAATTTGGTAAGGGTAGTTGTAGGTTTCTGGTTTTGTTTAGGAATTGGTTTAGGATGAAAAAATGGGTTGGACAGCTGGTAAATCTGAAACTTACATTAACATCTAAGAGTTCAGGGATAGTTAATATCAATGAAAACTATAAATATGCATATGTGTGTGTGTGTGTGTGTGTGTGTGTGTGGTGTGTGTATGTGTGTGTGTGTGTGTATGTGTGTGTGTGTGTGTGTGTGTGTGTGTGTGTGTGTGTGTGTGTGTGTATGAGAATATGAGGTCCATGGATGTAATGTTCATGTCAGCGAAGAAGATTCTTTCATAATTATGAGTCAGGTAACCTGTAAGATTTGGGGTTAATTCCTTTCAAGAAAGACAAATGGTGTATCACCTAAGATGAATAAAACTCCAAGATTTTTTTTCAACTTTAGGATTAGGCCACCATTAGGAATAGGGCTCAGGTAAGAGTTCTGTGCAGAGATATGGTTAGGGTTAGAAAAATGGAAAAAGGAGGCCTAAACTAAAAGTAAATACACGCCAAGTAAAGGTGAGGAGGAATGTGAAACATACGTTGCAATAATTTGAGGATTCATATATAATTAAATTTAGGTTTAGCCTGAGTGCTCCAGTTGGTGCTAGGGATAGAATTAGAAAAGAGAAACTATGAGGTAAAATGCAACTTACTTTTTTTTATTGTATTTTTTCTATTGTGAAAATATTCTACAGAGATGTTACAATTACATGGGCAAGATAATGAGTACATATCTTATCAAGCATTGTAGCCTCCTCCTTTGTTTCCCCTTCCCATCCCTTCCCATCCTCCCCACCACCATCCCTCCCAAATCTCCCCGACCCACCCATCAAAGTTGTAAATTTCGTTTTTGACATAACGACTTGTACATCTCTGTTGCAATGGATCCACCTGTATCCCTATTTAAACCATTTGTTTTTCCCCTTCCCCTCCACAAATTATACCGGCATCAAATACAGTGAAAGTAGGGGTTATACTGTGGGGGAGGGACATACAAAGTAACAAAGAAATAATCTTATAAATGTGTTAGTAACAATTGCATGAAAGAAAAAAAAAACCTTTGAATATATCTTAGGGTTCATTTCCCTAACATCACCTTATCTGACCTTTTCTGCTTGACTCAGACATATACTAGATATTGCAAATAAGGGAAACCATGGGACCTATGTTTCTTTGGGCCTAACTTACTTCACTTAATATAATTTTTTCCAAGCCTTTCCATTTCCTAACAAATGGGGCAATGCCATTCTTTCTGATGGAGGCATAGAATTCCATTGTGTATATATACCACATTTTCTTGATCCATTCATCTATTGAGGGGCATCTGGGTTGGTTCCATATCCTAGCTATCGTAAGTAATGCTGCAATAAACATAGTCGTGCTGGTAGTGTGCTCTAGTGCTTTAGTGTGTTCCTGTTTGTAAACATTTGGGTAAATGCCCAAAAGTGGGACTGCTGGGTCATTGGGGAGCTCTATGTGGAGTCTTTTGAGGAACCTCCATACTACTTCCCAAAGTGGTTAATAAGTGGGCTAAAGACTTAAAGAGAAACTTCTCTGAAGAAGAAAGAAGGATGGCCAATAGACACATGAAGAAATGCTCAAACTCCCTAGCCATAAAAGAAATGCAAATCAAAACAACATTGAGATACCACCACACTCAATTTAGAAAAGCTAAAATCAAGAACTCTAATAACATCAGATGCTGGAGGGGATGTGTACAGAAGGGAACCTTACAGCATTGTTGGTGGGAATGCAACTTACTTTTAACAATTATCAATTGAGTCACTGTTAGAATAAAAGAAAATAAGTATGTTTGTGGGACATTTTGCATGCAAGAATAATTCGAGCTAATTAGGTTTAGCTTTCTAGTTTTACTTAAGGGTAGAGTTTTAAAAATGGAAGCTTTAGGGTAATACTGACTGTACTACTTTCAATCAAAATTAAAATAAATGTTAAATTTTATAAAAAAAAATAGCAGTGATTTTTTTCCTTTCTTTTTACTTTTACACTTTTGTTTTTAAATTAGGTTAAATTTAGTGTTAGGTTAAAGGTTAGGTTTAGGGATATAGTTAAGTTTAGGAAATCAATTAATGTTAATAAAATTGGAAAAGGTAGGATCAATGGAAACTAGAGTTTTGTTTTTTTCCTGATATCCACATTTGAGGTTAATGGTTATAATACTTCATATTAGTTTGTGAAATAGCTTCAGATTTTGAGTCAAGAAATATGTAATTTAGAGTGAGAAACTGTTATGTTTCAAGAACTATCCTTTATATCAATTTTAATTATTTACACACATTTAAACTTTCAGAGGTAGATATATAGTTCTTTGATCACTTTTCTTATTGTCACTGTTATTTAACTCTGCCATTACACGAACACTAAAGTATCCTTAAGTTCTTATCCTAGTGATTAGAATATATCATTTAAATAAAAATGAAAACAATCAGTATGAAGACTTGAAAAAGTTAGAGACTTTGTACTCATTGTTCCCTTTCACCATCCTCTATGACTGAACCTCTCTTTCCCTGGTATTTTTCATTCTAGAGAAGAAAATTAAATTAAGTTGGCACTGGTAAATGTATTAACATTTTCTATAATGAAAATCTAGAATGTATCCTTTAACCTACAGTCTTTACTAAACTTGTTCTCTCACCTGCATTATTCAATAAATGATGCTGCTTCCAAAAGAGTTCTTAAGCATAAAATGTAGCTAATGAATAATGTTCATTTTCTCTTCATGTTCGCCTTAACAGGACAGAGAATTCTAGTTAATGACACAATGGTACAGCCATTGGATGAATGTGAAGATGATCTTGGATGAGATCGTGCAGAGGGGCCATGAGATCAATGTCCTGTCATTCTCTACTGCCATTCGTGTGGATTCCAGAAAATCATCCCCTTTTAAATTTGAGATTTTACAAATGTCTTTGAATACGCAGGTGTTGAAAGTCATTTCAAACAGTAGGTCAATGAATGGACATATGAGTTCCCAAAATACTGTCTGGAAATTTTATTCAATATTGCAAAGCATGTCTAGAGAATTTTCTGATGTTTATGAAATGCTCTGCAAAGACATGTTCTGAACCAAGAAAATTTGAAAAAAATTACACGAAGAAAAGTTTGATGTCCTGCTAGCAGACCCCCTGGTTTCCTGTGGAGAACTGCTGTCTGAGCTACTGAAAATTCCTTTTGTGTACACTCCCTGCTTCTTCCCTGGCAATGAATATGAGAAACAGTTTGGAAGACTTCTGTTTCCACCTTCCTATGTGCCTATTGGACTGTCTGAGATCAGTGATCAAATGTCATTCATGGAGAGGGTAAAGTAGATGATGAATATGATTGTTTTTGATCTGTACTTTCAAACATTTAATGAGAAGAAGTGGAATCAGTTTTATAATGAAGTTTTAGGTAAGCTACCATTTAAATTTTTATGATTTAATCCTAACTTTCTGTTCCTTTGAAGGTGAGCTGAAGTAAATATCAATCTTAAGCACCTGAGGGAAATTCAGATCAACGAAATGAAAGGCTTACATTAGAGGAGGAATTAAAATTCTCTGGCTATCTTCTTTTTAGAAACATTTCCAGAAGGAATAACTCTGCTACTTGAATCACAGACTGCGTTTCCAGAGTATTGTGTATTTTACTATACTTTTATGTCAGGTTAAAGAACAATATTCCAGGTACCAAATGTTCACAAATATAATCCTTCCTATATGGAAGGTTAACTTCAAATAAGCTCAGTCAGAAAAGTCAGTGAGACTTTTAACTCCAATGAAACAGCAAAAGGCCAGAAGTAGAGCTGTGGCCCAAGTGTGGTAGCGTGCTAACCTTGAAAAAACAAAAGCTCAGGGATAGAAGGGTTGACATCATCCTAAAAGCAAAGCAATATATCCATTACCTGACTTGTGCAACTGTAACCGCTCCTTACATCAGCTCTATAATAACATTAAAAAAATTGAGTGATTATTAAAAAAAACTCAAAAACAACACAGATCCTGATATCAACCCCTAGACATGTACAAAAAGAAAGAAAATGAAGTATAAATCTCATTAATGTCTTAATGAGTACAGCTAGGTAGATTTACTCCCTACAGTTGGTAATTTATCACCAAAACTATGAACAAAAGGAAAATATTCCATCTTTTGTAGCTTACTTTTCTCAGTTATAAAGTATTCATTTACTTATAGTTCTAGGAAGAGCTAGCTATTTACTTATTTACAATTAGTAAATATTGTCTGTCCCCCCAGAGAAAATGCACTAGTGACTGCATCTAATTGTCTCTCTCTCTTTCTCTCTCTCTCTTTTCTTTGAGAGGGGGAGAGTAATATTATCAACTACTTAATATGAAACAAATGCAATAACACAACTCAGAATTTAATTAAGACTCAAAAAATTATTGTTGTGGGAAATAAATCAAGGATCAACTCATTTCATGTTAAACTAGAGAAACCTGAGAATACTTTCTTAGCGTATGTGATATTAGTAATTGGTTCTGGACATCCATATGATTCTAACATTTTATTTGATACTTTTATAGCTTTGAGAGAATGTATTTTATATACAGAGTAATGCTTGTGTCATTATAAACAAATATCCCTTATCAAAATATAATATCTACAGGTCTTACCTACATTATTTCACTTATTTCATTAAATCATGTGTTGTAGTCAGGGAAAAGTTTTTCATGATCCTTCCTATCATATTCTTTTCTCCATTCAGGAAGACCCACCTCAATCCTTGACCTCATGGAAGCTAATATATGGCTCATTAGGACTTACTGGGATGTTGATTTCCCTCACCCACTGTTACCAAATTTTAAATTTCTGGAAGAACTCCACTGCAAACCTGCCAAACCTCTGCGTGAGGTAAACCTGTCCCTGTTGGCTTGGTGCTCCCTCTCCCTGTCCCACTTTTCCCTCTGGCTTTTCCTCTCCCTCTCTTTTTCCTTCTTTCTGTACTTCTTAATGGCTTTGCATCCTCTCTCAGGGGTCTCCATCAGCAAAACAGATGTGAGAGAGGGAATGAAGTGTCCTGTTAATTGTGGATTCGTGTATTTCCATTCAACTCTCTATGCTTCATGACTGTCAAGAAAAAGGTAAGATAATGAAAATGATTGGAGTATATGATCAGTTAAATTGAGCCTTCATTGTTGAAGTCATAATGAAGAATGCATTTTCCATGTAAAGATTATTTACTGACTACAATATACGAGAAGAAAATGGTGGCTATCCAGAGAAAGGAAGTAGAAAGAGATTCTGAACACAGATTTTAATTCAATTTGGATTGGGTAACTAGAAAACAAAACTTGTCTGAAAGTGTTTTCAGACAAGAACAGGGCTGAAGTCTCTGCACCTATAGAACAGAAAGGAAGCTTGGGCTGGACTCCTAGACAGAGGGTGCCAGCAAGATAAAATACAGTGGAGCCATGAAACAAGGGTCTGCCTCATTTGTTGCCCTGGAGCAGCAAAACCATAGTACACAGAAAGTGCCTCTGGGCTCTAAATCAAGTTGGGGAAGGCTTGGATTTTGCTGTTGTGTCCAGCTGGGTGGGTTTCTGCTCTGGGTTTAGGTGAGCATAGGGGTCCAGCTGTGTTGCAGGCACAGGGCTGATGATGCCTGTCTGCTGGTTGCAAGCAGGCAGGAGGATTTTCTACCTGGACAGTGAATCCCGACCTTCAGATAGCTGATTTTTAGTAGCGACTGCAGATGTGTGCCACTACTGCCTGGCTCATTTTAGAAGCCATAATTGTTTTCTTTTTTCTATATTTTTAAGTCCAGGACCAGGACTCCCACAAGCCAACCAATGCTTTCACTAACTTAGCCAGGCCTCTACACCCCCTTAATGCATCTTTTCTTCCAACTTGCCTTTTCCACTTATTTTTTGTTTTGACATTGTTATATTTTAATTAATGAATTTATTTATTTTTCTGTTGGTTCTAGCACTTGAACTTAGGGCCTGGCCACTGTATGTGGGTGTTTTTGCTACAGGTTAACACTCTTTGTAACACTTGAGCAATAGCTGAACTTTTTTCTTGTGGGTGTGAGTGTTTGTGCGTGTATGTGTTTTAGAGACTTTTATTGGAAATAAGAGTCTCATAGAAACTCCTAGCTTTGGCTGGAGGTGGCTCATACTTAAAACACTAGCTATTCAGAAGATGTAATCTGAGGGTCCCAGTTTGAAGTGAGACTGGGCAGGAAAGTTTCTGAGATTCTTAGATTGAATTAACTACCAAAAGACAGAAGTGGAGTTGTGCCTCAAGTGTTAGATTGCTTGTACCAGAGATGCTCAAGGATAGAGCCCAGACCCTGAATTCAAGCTCCAGGAATTCCCCTCTCAAATGAATGCCTTTAGGACTTAGAAGTGTGACTCAATGTGGTAGAGTGCCTGCTATTGAGCAAAATCATTACATACTGAGTTCAAGAGCAGGACTGTGAAATATAACTGGCCTTAAGCAGAGTCTGAAGTTCATTTCTGTTTCTTTTCATCTGTCTCTTGCTTTCACTACCTCAGGCTTCTCTGCAATTCAAATTCCACTTTAAAAGTTCAGACAAGTGACTTCAAACTCTTCCCGATGAGCATCAATTTAACTCCTAAATGAAGCGTATAACCTAACTTATGAGCTAATTAATAAAAGGCACAATTATTAATTTTCTTACAATCAAAGAGAGTCAGAATATTGGGAGCAAACTCAATTTTCTACATGAAAATGTGTCTTAAAATTTTTTCCAACGAGGAAGAAATAATAGTGAACGAGAGTCATTTATTGAAATTAGGGAAGCTGATGCAGCTTTCAAACGTATCCAAACACATTGGAAAGAAACTCAGACATGTTACTGGGAAACAGAAACTCTACTTGCTCTTGCTGGGGAAGTGTGTGTGTGTGTGTGTGTGTGTGTGTGTGTGTGTGTGTGTGTGTTTGTGTGTGTGTGTGTGTACACCTAGCACAAGTCTTCAACTCAGGCCTTATTCTCTGCAAGGATGGGACTAAATCACTGAGCCACAGGTCTTCTGGCTTCTTAGTAGTTAATTGGAGATGCAGATCTAATGGATTTTTCTGTCTGGATTTAATCTTCTGATCCCCTACTGTTACTGTGGGTACTACCACAATGTGAGAGCCCTTTAAATTGAGAGTAATATGGAAGTCACTTGTGCAAGATGCAAAGTAACCAGTTCGTTAATTGGGAGTAACACAAGGTCACATTTAGAGTGCCTTCAAACACATTGTTTCTGATAAGTTTATCTGAAGCCCAGAGCATAATCAAAACCCATTTGCCACAACATGTGTGTAGCATATATTTAATGTATAGAATATGTAAAATGAATTTGATCCTGAATCAGAAGCCATGCTGGGTGTGGTACTTAAAATATTCACAAATAGATTGTCATTGAAATGACTGGCAGACTAGCATGAGCAACAGAGCATCTGCTTAGTGAGAACAAGGCCCTGATTCCAAGCCCCAGGACCATAAAGAAGTAGAAGAAAGTGAAAGAGGAGGAGAAAGAGATTAAAAATGGAGATGAAGGGGTGAGAGAATGGAAAAGGAAAAAGAGGAAATGGAGAAAGCAGGAGAAAGAGGAGGAGTATGGAAAAGGGAGAAAAAAGAAGGGAGAAGGAGGGAAAGAATGAGGAAAAGGACCAGTGGGAAGAGGAGGAGAGGAGACTGGAGGAGGAAGAGAAATGCAATACAACAACAAGAATGTTGGAAAATATTTTCCATAAGTGATCTGCATGTGCACGGCAGCATTATTTTTTAATCAGAGAGAGCTAGCCCATTGACAATGTGGGTGAGTACCTGTTGCTAGCTCATTTTATTCTGAAGACAGGCACTGCTCCACGTTTTTGCATTGAGAAGTTTAGAAGACATCCTGTTCGGTGTTTCACAGATTCACTGCAGGATTTCTTTTTCATGTATCTTACATGGGAAAGTCCTAAATGCAACCTTCATTAATTAAAGAAAATAGAAGCAACATTTATTTGTATTACTGAGCATGAAGAATTCCTGGAGATTTCTGGTTAATTCAGAGGGTCCCAGGCAAAAATATAGAACAAGAGGAAAGTAAAACTCTTTTTAAAAATATAATAAGTTAGCATTGATGTAAAGATTTAGGGGATGTTTTTCCTTTTTACTTGCCAGCTGTTCAGTGCTACAGCAAGGCTGTGCCCTGAATCCTCTTTCAATTCACCATGTGAACCTCCATTTTACTAGTCCTCATCATAACTCTTACAACTGTCCCCTCCTTTCAAACATGTAGCTTTATTCAATTTTCCTGTTCTAGCTTTCATTTTGGTACTAGCATCAGTAATCTTCTTCTAGTATTTGACAATGAAATTCCATTTTTTGATAGAGAGCTCAGTTCATATTGACAAAGGCAGACTAATGAGAATATCATAGAGCATAAAATACAGAATATTATTAATGTGATCATATGCAACTATTCCTTAAATTAATATAAGTACACATAAATTCGTATTTTCATATAATTTTTAAAATGTGAAACAGTTGCATATCTATGTCAAAAATTATACAGATCACTAATAGTAGAGAATAAGCTAAACCTATTGTATCATTCCGAATATTCTTTGTAAAATTTTCTTTTTTCATTAATTTTCACCTTTGGCTTTTCTTTTCCTAGCAACCAGTGATATATTGATGTCCCTATAGTTTAGTCACCTCTGAGTAATCTCTTTCATTTCCACCTCTAGTTAGTCCTTCATGTTAAATACCTGAGGTATAACTTGTCCCAATGTGCCTCAATAGGACAGCAGTACCCAAGTCCATGGCTGTGCCCATTCTTCCCTTTATTAGGGAAGGGGATATCAGCAACAGGGGTGTTAGGGATCAGGTGGCTGGAACCATGGTGTTATGAATTATGGGTAGCAGAACAGAGTAGCAGAGACTAGGATACAAGGGAAAGGGGAATTGTGACTGTAATTGCTTAGTTGCAGTGGCAGGAAATTGTCTAGTAGCAACAGCTTTTCAGGGATTGGGGTAGCTAACACAGGTATTGAGACAGATTAGCAGGGACAAGGAAGCAAAGGCAAAGTGAAACAGTAAAAGCTGTGAGGGATTAGGGTGACACAATCAGGGTAACAAGATCATGGGTGTGCAAACTGGGTAGCCAGTACTACGGTAGAAACAACTGGTATGGTAGACTGATGTGGTGCAGAACTCTGGGTTTGCCTCTCCAGTTTTGACTGTTAGATCTTTAGGGAGCTACTCCTAGCAGCTCATTATCAGCATGTTGGGTTCAGGCACGTGCCATCCATAAATGTCTACTCCAAATTGATTGCATTCTTTGACACTGGCTTTGGGATCTTTGCCCTAAGCATCCTGAGAGACCACAATCCACAATGGTGCAGAACAGGCTCCACATAGTTACCTGCACTCAGCTTTTACAAACCTCACTGTTCCTCTCCAACGTCAATTTTCATGGTCACAAGGGATCTGAGGAGTGCTCAGCTAAGAACATAGGTAGCATCTTAAATACACCCCTGCCAATCACTGCTCATGGAGAAATGTACAAACGTGCTGAGGTCAGTCTCTCCATCTCCATTTCTGGTTCACTAGAAAAAACGATGTCACAATTCAACCACCAGACTGCTGCTATGGCAGCAACTGAACCAATCATACATAAGTTAGTGAGGGGATACGTATCAAATATAGTACGGTAAATGCATAAATATATAGGACAGTACACAGGGTTTCCATCAAACAAGTTAGTTTATGTCAGAAATGCCAGACCAAACTTTCCCTAGATCTTCCTGTTCAGAAGGCACGGAGGACTCCTAGATACAACACAGATCTAATGATATGGGTGAATAGGAATGTAGGTTAGTAATGCTTAGTGATCTGAAGTTGTGCTAATGTGTTGTCTTGTCATGGCTGTCATCTAATCAATGCCTTTTCCTGACCTTCACCACATCTCTTTATTTGGCATAAGTGACAGGTGGGAAGATCTAACAAGATCACTTAGAGTTTGGGCCTGGGGTTAAAAACTCCATTTTTTTTTTTAATTTAATTTAATTTTATTTGTGAACATACTGTACAGAGGAGTTACAGTTACATGGGCAGGATAATGTGTACATTTCTTACCAAGCATTGCAGCCTCCTCCTTTGTTTATCCTTCACATCCCTTCCCAGCCTCCCCCCTCCCCCCTAATCCCAATCCTTCTCCTTCCTCCCTCCCCCCAGCCCCCCCCCCACCAACATTGTAAAGTTCGTTTTGGACATGACAACTTGTACTTCTCATTGTTGCAACAGGTCCACCTGTATCCTTAAACAACTGGTTTTTCCCCATCTCCTCCACAAGTTATACTGACATCAAATATAGTGAAAGCAAGGGTTATACTGTGGGGGAGGGACATACAAAGCAACAAAGAGATAATCTTATAAATGTGTTAGAAACACATGCATGAAAGAAAAAAACATTAAAATACACATCTAAGGGTTCATTTTCCTGACATCACATTATCTGACCTTTTCTGCTTGACTCATACATATACTAGATATTACAAATAAGGGAAACCATGGGACCTACGTTTCTTTGGGCCTGGCTTACTTCACTTAATATAATTTTTTCCAAGTTTTTCCATTTCCTAACAAATGGGGCAATGTCATTCTTTCTGATGGAGGCATAGAATTCCATTGTGTATATATACCACATTTTCTTGATCCATTCATCTACTGAGGGGCATCTGGGTTGGTTCCATATCTTAGCTATGGTAAATAATGCTGCAATAAACATAGTTGTGCTGGTAGCTTTAGTGTCGAAATTTTCTGAATAGAGACCTGGAAACACAACAAATCAAAGAAAGGTTGGACAAATGGGATTGCATAAAGTTGCAGAGCTTCTGCAGGGCAAATGACATAGCTAGCAAGATCAATAGAAAGCCCACGGATTTGGAGAAGATCTTTACTGGCCATACAACGGACAAGGGTCTCATATCTAAAATATACTTGGAACTCAAAAAATTAAACCCCCCAACAACAAATCCTCAAAGAAACAACTGCCCAATAAATAAGTGGGCGAAAGACTTAAAGAGAAACTTCTCTGAAGAAGAAAGAAGGATGGCCAATAGACACATGAAGAAATGTTCAACATCCCTAGCCATAAAAGAAATGCAAATCAAAACAACATTGAGATATCACCTCACTCCAGTGAGAACGGCAAAAATCAAGAACTCTAACAACAACAGATGCTGGAGGGGATGTGGACAGAAAGGAACCTTAATTCATTGTTGGTGGGAATGTAAACTTGTTCAACCACTTTGGAAAGCAGTATGGAGGTTCCTCAAAAGACTCCACATAGAGCTCCCCTATGACCCAGCAATCCCACTTTTGGGCATTTACCCTAATGTTTACAAACAAGACCACACTAAAAACTCCATTTTGTGATCATAAAAATTCCTGAAACTAGCTCACTTCCTGAAATTAGATCTAAGAGGCACAAGGAAGTTAGGGTAACAATTAAAAAATTTATAATTTCTTCAAAGTTTAACATCTGATGTCTTCCCTTCCCACCCTTCAGAATCCTATTTCCCAACTGTGTAGACACCCTTACACTCTGTTCTCCTGGAGCGTTTGAGTGTGGGGCATCATCTGCTTCTTTTGTGTACTGCTTTACAAAGGGAGCTTTTTCTCCTAGGCTCAAAATGACTTCAGTGATTGGGCTACTGTACAATAGGCTAAACAGGACTTGGTCATTTGTTCACACTCTTAAGTAGAACAGTCAAGGATACTAAGGACTAATCAGGGCTCACTTGCTGTCAGTGGTATTTCTCTGAGGAATTGCTGTCAATGTTGCCCACAGTGCCTAGGCTAAGGTCTCCCAGAAAGGCTCCAAATGACACCTTCTTGAGTCTCTGAGTTGATCATCATTGAGCAACTATGTTCCACAGTCTGTGAGTCACTCACTTCTGTGGGAATATGCCTATGAGGGTCTAAGAAGAGAATTCCCTGGAAGGAAGGTCCTAGAATGCCAAACATCTACTAGGGCAATGGAAACCCGCAGTTCGGCATGCTTAATATCCAATGAACTAACAAGAAAGAAAGACACACTGCCAAACCCTGAAGCAAAGGGTCAGAAGTACTGAGGGGAAGATAGCCCCATGATCAGGAATATAAGTGGAGCTTACAAACCCCTTCAGGCTCTGACTTTCTAGGTTGAAATAAGATAACAGGCAGCTTGAGTTTCTAAGAGCTCATTGCCTAGGCTATATGGCTCTTTCAGAACTTCTTTTCCTTCTTCCTGTGTTCTGATAGTAACAGTTAGTAGAGTGCTTCTGTCTGCTAGAGGCAATCTTAAACTTCACATAATGCTAAAAGTCGACAATAGATAGAAGCTGCTATTAAATCAAAAAATAGGAAATAACACACAGTGCTTCCCCTGAATTCCTAGCCCTAAGAAGTTCCCAATTCTGTGTACAGAGTGATCATGGGTGAATGCTAACAACCTCTACTGAATGGTGAACTTTCAACTCTTTTCCCAACGGTATCGTCCAGTACAGTAGTTGCCACCTATAATCCTGGATATTAAGACAGAAATGTCTAAGATATTGCATCCCGAAAAAAGAAATTGGGCCAAGGACAGACAACTTATCATTGCTGGAAAAGGAGGAAGACTTAAATAGGAGAATTTTTCTCTGAGCACAGACATGGGTAGTCATTTCAACAGTTTTCAAATTGTGGCTCATCAGTAGAGACTACCACGTCAAATCTCACTAAAACTAATAATAAAACATATAAAAATAAAAAACCTATTTGTATTTCAGTACTAACATCTTTTTTAAGGTGTGTGTGTGTGTGTGTGTGTGTGTGTGTGTGTGTGTGTGTGGTGTTTGATTTTTTTGTATGGGACAACATTTTTTCTTAATAAAATCACATATTGGCACTACCATGTAGGTTTCCCATTCAAGTCTCATGGTGTTCTAACTGTACCACTTGAAACACACAATTCTGATGGCTAACTGGAGAAAAACATTTAATGAATACGCCAACCTGGGTTGGTTTCAAACTATGATTTTCAGATCTCACTCTCTGGAGTAGGAAAACTATAAGAGTAAGCTTCAATATTCAGCTCAGTATTTCCAGTATATTACTCAATCTTTCTGAGTCTCAGGTCCTTCCCATCTGGAAAGTGAAAAGATTTACTGTATGGAGCTTAGAATCTGGTGGGAGTTATGACTGGTTGCAGGAATTATAACTGTTCTGGATGTGTGGACAGAGCCTGACGCTCTCATAAAACTTCTGATATTTATATTTAAATGAATTACAGGAATTCGGAGCAAGAGGTATTTTTCTGTTCTTGTTTATCAATTTATGGGCAGGAAGGGATCCACAGAAATTCAAACAGAACAGGGATACAAATACAGCACTGGTTCTCTGTAGATATTATGTTGATAATGAATTATACCGGTTGTGGACAGGGACAGGAGGGAAAAACAGAGAAAGAGCAAAGGAAGTGATGAGACTGTCCAATAAGAAATGAAGTCATTACCTAACTTACAAAATTGTGACCCAAGTGAACACTACCTTAACAATAACAAAAAAATCCAGGTTTATGATTCTCTCCTCCGGTTTTAGTTAGAGGCCCTTCAGACTTAGACCCACCTATGGAGTTTTTAAAGATCAATTTTTATGATAATGTAGTGCTAGAATCTCTTAAGAAATGTTATAAAAAGTTTGCATTCTTAGTAACTGTTTCTGTTTGAGTGCAGATTCTCTATGTTGTTGGCAAAGCTATTTTTTTTAACTTTTTGTTTTCGGTACTTTTTAGGTGTTGAAATCCTTCTTAAAGCTTTGGGATAGAGGTCTACTATGTCTTGGCACCATGCCCCTAGGTAACATGATAATCAACCTTTGAAATTAATCTCCTTGACTATTAGTTTTATTTAATTATTATTTTGTAGGTGGTGGTGAACTCTGGGCCTGGTCACCATTCCTCTGCTCTTCAGCTCAAGGGTAGAGCTCTACCACTTGAGCCACAGCACCCCTTATTTTTCTGCTTACAGGGTGTTGAGCAATCCAACCCAGGGCCTCATGCATGCAAGGTAAGCAGTCTACCACTGAGGCACCTTCCCAGCCACTGAGTGGTATTTTTGTGCATGGGTTTATGCAGCAAATCTATTGAGCAAATATATTCATTTGCCATTAGACATATTCAAAATTATGAATTACCTGATATTTTAATGAATAAAACTCTTCTCATGGTTACCAGGAATTATTTGTCTCCTAATGCCAAAAATCACAAAGACGGGTATTTTAAACTAAAACTACAAAAAAAATTCAAGATCTTGGTGCTAACAAGAGAATTAAAAAGAGAATTCAAAATTGTTTTTCATCATGAATACAGAGCTCAAAGATCTTATAATACTTATTCTAAATGCAAATTAAAGGTTGAAAATCAGCCAGGAAGTAAAATTTATATTGAATGTTAATTTTTTAAAGAGGAAAATAACATCCTAGATGGCAGACTAAAGACAAATACCAGAGCCCTGTATGCTCAATAAGAAATAAGAATCTTTTATTAAAAAAATGAGCTGGAAAGTGCACACCAGGCAAAAACAAGCAGTCACAGCACACCACCAAAAGAGACACACTCTAATGTATATCTCAGAAAAAAGAAACAGTTTCAGACCTACGCTCATCATCTGTATCCATGATTTCAATAATATATGTACACTCCCCTACCCCCCCACAAATGTATGCAACAGCTCAACCTACTCACAAACATCCACTCAACATGAATCAGACCTTCCTGTAATATTTGAAATTTTAAAAGAGTTAAGTATTGTAAATAATTAATAACAGATGCATAAGCAATTATTTTTGAATAGCATTCTGCTATGGAAATGAGAGTTCATGATTATTGTAAGTACCCAAAACATCTCTGAATCTGGAAAGAATTAAACAAGAGACAATCCAAATTTTGAGACTATATTTCTACCAGCTCTTCTGCAAAGGCTTAATGAAATGATACTTACAAGATTAAAAAATTATGTACTATATTAATACAATGAAAAATGGGTAAGTAAAGTGAAAGACACTGATCAGAGAGACCTATGCTGCCTCCAGCTCTCAGCCAGCTGCACACATTGGCAACGTTGATGCTACCTAAGCCACGGGGTTGTCTTCCCCAGAACAGTGGCCTTACTGGGGTTGGAGTTGGGGGGGGTAGGGAGAGGAGGGTAGGACATGGGGGAGGCTTGTTAGGAGAGGAAGGAGGGGGAAGGTCAGTGGCTCAGGCAGCAGCCACCCCTATGGTGGCTAGGTTCTGGGGAGTGTCTGTGAGGTGGGATGGTTGGGGCATATCCCCTGGGGCCTGGCAGCCTTGTGAGCAAAGGAAGGATTCTCAAGTCCTGCCAAGCAGAAAATGAGAAATGAGACAATCGGTGGATGAAGAATTTTAAAAAACAAAGGCAGGGACTTGGAGGCAAACTGTAGGGGCATTGAGGGTGGAGGCAACAGGACTCAAGCTGCAGTGATGCTTCTCCCAATACCCCTGGAAGTATGTGAGGGCCAACTCCGCCGCCACGGACTCAGCCTGCAACTTATCTTGCACTGGGCACCAGGACTGTCCAGCAGAGCCTCGGCCTGCCCCATAGAGCAGTGGCTGGGAGGCCATGCACAGGGAGGATGAGGAAACATGCCTGACTGGCAATGTTCCAGCCCAGCCAAGAAGAGGGCCTCCGGGGAAGTTCCAGCTGTAGGTCAGGACTGGTGCCATGGACAAGACTGGGTGGGTCCTCCGGGGACCAACATGGTGGCTGTCAAGTGTGGGCTGGGAACTTCCTTAGCTTGCCCTAGGTGTCTCCACAGAAAGACCCATTCACTCCTGTTCCTCTCACACCTTCTGGATTCCAGCTGTCCTCCTGCCTCCAGCCACATCCAACTACAGAGTCAACGGCACACCACTGATTGTCCATTACGAAGATGCTTAAAGGGCATCCCAAGCCTGATTCACCATGCATGTGGGGCTCACGTGTACCATCCTCCAGGCAAAGCATACCCCCATTTTAACTTGGCCACCCATGCCTAGGGGACCATGAACTGCATTCTTACACAGAAAGCCAGGGGTACACAAGGCTGTGCTTCATTCTAAGGAATCCTTTCCCTCCTCATGCTCAAGTGTGGGGTGGCTGTGGAGCCAACTTCACTATCAAGTTTAATTATCTGAAAGGAATAGGATACAGCTGCCACTGGGGTTCTCTGTGTACATGAGGGGTGTGTGTGTGTCTGTGCGTGTGTGTGTGTGTGTGTGTGTGTGTGTGTGTGTGTGTGTCTATGTGGCGTGAGAGAGTCAGACAGCTGAGGTCTGGGGTAAAACACTTCTTCCCTTCAGCATTGAGTTTTGGTATCTAGTGGTTTTCCCCCCTCCACCAATTCTGAGTCAATGTAATAAAATTTTCCTTCTGTATACTTTTATCCCTTGATCTACTTGATGTTCACAGTCCTATGATCTGCTTGCGAACTTCAACATTTGCTTCATGAAGGTAGTGCCTTTTAAAAAATCTTTTATGAAGTCCTTTGATCTCTTTAAATGCAATTTTTACTTAGCCCAACTGTTGGGGTCTAGGCTGTGACTGTTAATTCTGAGATTATCTTAGAGCTAATTGAGATATTATACTTTCAATCTACTTTTCTAGTGAAAGAAGTTCAGCATCTTTATTGAAATATTTACCTGGGTGTAAACAAACACAAAAACAGTGTTATAAATGTACAATCACTTGCCAGGCACCAGTGGCTCTCGCCTGTAATCCTACCTACTCAGAGGCTGAGATCTGAGGATCGCTGTTAAAATCCAGCCCAGGCAGGAAAGTCCTGGAGATTCTTATCTCCAATAAACCACTAGAAAACCAGAGGTGGCGCTGTGGCTCAAGCGGTAGAGTGCTCGCCTTGAGCTGAAGATCTGAGGGACAGCGCCCAAGCCCAGAGTTCAAGCCACACGACAGATCAAAAATAAAAAAATAAAAAAAAAATATGATCACTTGACTTTAGTAAATTGTGCACCACTGTAATGATTATTTTTGCTAATGTTAATAGTTGGAAATGGAAAAAAATCACAAATTAAAAAACTTAAAAATAGATCAAATAGTAACACTGATCAGTAATGAAGTACAAATGTAAATGTTTAATAAATAAATGAAATATTTGAAATTCTTATCCACATAAGAAATACATATCAAAATGTCACTGAGATCCCATGTTACACATCAGAATAGTTATAACTACTCTAACAAATAAAAACAAATGCTGAAGAGGTTGAAATAAATCAGGAACTGTATTTAGTTGTGTGACATTTAAACTAGCGCAAAACATATGGAGGTTAGAATGGAAGTTTACACAATACCAAAAAAAGAAAACAACATATATTTTAATGGCCTTTACAGTAACTTGGATACATATTGAAGGAATATGATTTAACATGAACATCCATGTTCATGGTTGCAGTATTCATACCAACCCAGATCTGCAATCAAGCTACATGCACCAGTAAGAAGGAATAAAGAAAATGTGCTATTCATAGCTATAAACATATTCTGGATATAATAGAAGTTAATGCTTCCACTGTTTCATTGCAAAGTATTTTTGATATACACTTAATACTAATTTCAATGGGTTTTATGGCATTGTATTTTTACTTCTGTGAGGAACATCCCTATTGATTTTCAGAGCAGTTACAACAGGTTAAAGATATCCTATAATATGTGAATGTTAGAACAAAATTTAATTATATGAGTGAACACATACAGGAACATCATATATAGTTATAATTTGAAGCAAATTAAGAAGCAACAATTGTGAAAAAGTAATGCTGGAACTTAAAAACAAATTATCTTGAAAAGTTGAACGAAGAAGATGTAAAATAAGATTCATCAAAAGATGTTGAATGATAGAAGATGGATGAAGGTTAGAAAAAACATTCATCTGCATGGTCAATTTGAATGAAGTATATGTATATATGGTGTACACTGATGAAACTCATTCCAAAACATAAAATAAACTTAAAATGTTTATGAGAAGACAAAACAGGGTCTGTCTTTGTATATGTAATAGCAGGAATTTACAGGATGTTCAGAATTGTGAACGAGAGAGAATATGGCCAAAATTGTTGATGTGATTGAAGATGCAAAATGCACCTATGTTTTTGTGGGAAAGAAGGAAAGAAGATGAAGAAAACATGTGGGGTGCTGATTGAGATATATTTTCAGAAATACAGACAAGGAAAAATACGAAAAATATGCAACTAATTAGTGTTAATTTAACAAAACATTTTGCTCAATTTTAAAAAATGAAACTATTCAATACTTAATAGCATCAAATAAACAGGCTATGGAAGAAAATGAGACATGGACAGATTTTCCCCAAAATTTGTTTTATTTCATAACAAATGGATTAAAGTAAAATGTAATTACATCTGAAAATGATAACACTTTCAAATGTCATTGATAGAATCTAGCAAAGAAAAGGAACTGAGAAGTAGAGAGTAAAAACAATCTGTGTTATAGATGAATATACTCAGTAGAAACTTGTGATGAAAGAGTGTGCTGTCTTTTCCTCATCAACATAGATCTAGGACACCTACCTTTTGACAGAACACTTGTAGTCAGAGCAGTAGAGTTATTAGTTTAAGCAGTAATTTATTACATTTATTCCCTAATCTTATGATATGATTTCTGAATGATGTGAGTGATCCTACGAGATTTTCTGATCTCATTTTCACCGAGTTTCTAATTCCTCCACCTGCCCATGATTTTTCTGCTACTCTTATTTTTCCTTGTTTCTGAACTTAACTCGTGTGATCTATTGGTTCATGAGAAAGAGCTGGAGACATGTGAGGATGGCCTGGATTCTGCACTAATTTCCACTCCAGCTTAGATGATCTAGTGACGGATCTGGGCCTCAGAATCAGATATTAATTGACCTCTTTGGAAATCGAGATAGTAACTCCCTCAGACAGAATGTGTCATTCCTTGAATTTCTCTGAAGAGATTTGGTACAAAGGCAAAATTCAGAGAATGAACCAGGAGATCACACAAGTATCTTCTGGTAAGAACAGAAACTGGACAAAGTCTATAGTAGAGATTAACTGAGACTGGGCATAAGGGGCATATAAAAGAATTTCCGTTTTTTGACTACAAGTAAGTTGTTTAGTGAGACATGATACCTTCCTTCATATCAGAAAATGCACTATGTGAAATATGTCACAGCCACTTTGTGGGAGGTCAGTTCCTCAGAGGAGAAGGGGTTAAATGTTGTGACCACCATTTTTCTCTCTAGGTTGTTGTCTCTCCCACACCTTCCCATGCCAGGAATATGTTGCTTCTTTCCTGTATTCAACTAATTGTCCTGACTTCTAGGCAGAAAGACCATAGGCTATTCTTTTGCTAATCTCTTGCATTTGCAGTAGAATAGGCCCAGGCTCTGCTCCTGCCAAGAGGTGACAACAAGGTCATATTTGAACTGAAGATCAATCATATTGAAAAAATAACTGAAATTAATAGCACCTTTTTATACTTTCGTCTTTACTAACAGACAACTTCCTGGTTGCTCATACAGTAGTTTCAATTCCTTAGTAGCAAGAACCATTCTAGGAGGTCTTTCCTAGCCATACTTTTTCAAGTGTCCACTGAAAATTGAACTCACTAGAAGCTGAAAAGTTTCAATTTGTGGGGTGGTGGATACTGGTGGCTCACATCTATATTCCTAGCTACTCATGAGACTGAGATCTGAGAATTAGGGTTCTAAGCTAGCCTGGTAACAAAGTCTATGAGATTTGTCTCTAGTTATTCAACAAATAATCAGAAGTGGAAATCTCTTCCAAAGTGGTGGAGGGTTAGCTTTGAACCAAGGAGCTGAGGGACAGTACTCAGACCCTGAGTTACACCCCATGACTAAAAAAAAGCAAGTTTCTTTTTTTTGGGGGGGGAGCGGTCCGGTCATGGGGCCTGAACTGTAGGCCTGGGCGCTGTCTCTCAGCTCTTCAGCTCAAGTTTAGTGCTTTACCACTTGAGCCACAGCGCCACTTCTGGCATTTTTTATTTTTGCTTATGTGGTGCTGGGGAATCGAACTCAGTGCCTCATGCATGCAAGGCCAGCGCTCTACCAATGAGGTACCTTCCCAGCCCTGTAAGTTTCATTTTTCTATTATGATTTCCTCTTCTAACACACTATGTGCTTTATCTGTAAGTCTTACTTAAGGTTGCTCTGTCTCATTCAATTAGATTTTTGTCTCTGTTAACAATAAGAAAGTCTACAATGTCTACCTAGAGTACAATCACTTAGTTTACAACAAATGTTTGTTAAGTGTGGGTGTGCAGAATTAGACTAATTCTTACTTTAAAGAAATTATATTGGCCTTCATTCCACTTGAACAATTTTGTGGAAAATAGATGCATCTCTGGATTCCTTTGATTATTTCTAGAAATTATATTATCCAGATTGTTTTTCCATTGATACAGAAAATTCCAAATTGTGACAACTATTATATTGTATTGCTAGTTTTAAGCATGGCAAAATGGATCAAAGGGATTTCAAACTTCATTTGTGTGAAAAACGTTCATTCATTATCTAAATTCAAAACACCTAAATTATTAAAGGAAGAGATTCTCTTCCATGTAGTGGTCTTGGAAGGTCTGACTATATAGTGGTCTGACTTTGAGAAATAGGTTGCCATAACGGGTATTTTCAACACTTCTTTTTTGGCACTAGAGGCCTTGTGAAACAAACACATTTGTCTCTGACTTATGAAGTCCATGGCTGACATTGATTGTGAAAGATAATAATTATCCTCCTACCATTTCCTTCTAAGTAATTTTACCTATATTTATGATTTTGAGACTTGTAACAATTTATATGTAACAGTCGCCCATACAGCAATTTAAAAAGAGAAACTTCGGTATCTGTGTTATAATGTAGTGGTATCATACCAATTCCTTATAGTTTACAATATAAGATAAATAACAATGATTATCTTAGGAACTCTAGCTAACTTATGTATCATAAGACATTATGTCCCAAAGTTCACAAGTCACTTTATTTTCAAAAATATCAGAGTAATCAGAATCTTGATATTTTTGAAAAGTATATTATGAGGTATGTATATTTCCAAAGGCAATGTTACCCACAAGACATTTCCAGTTTCTTATTTTGACATGTAGCTAATTTAACATTAGTTTTTGTCCAAATTAAAGCTTACTATATATTAATTGTGCTACATAAAATGAAGCACAAATTTAATTATTGTCTTTGTTTTTACTCATATGTAATTATCATAAAGTTGTTGTGCAAAGAGATTTCAGTTCAATGTTTGTTTATTAGTACAATGTATTTTTGTTGACTCCTCCTTTGTTTCCCCTTCACATTCCTTCCCGTCCTTCTCTGACGCCAAAGTTGTAAACTTAGTTTTTGGACATAAAGTCTTGTACATCTCATCGTTGGAATGGGTCCACCTGTATCCCTATTTAGACAATTTGTTTTTTCCCTTCCCTGCCACAAATTATACCAACATTAAATACAGTGAAAACAGGGGAACAATGCATCCTGATTAGTGTTCCATTGATCTATCCCATCTTTCCTAACACTACCCATCCTCCAAGTTACTTGGTTCCATTTTTACATATATATCATTAATATAATGATTGTATTTGCCATCCTTCCTCTTTTCATTAATCTGCCTCTTCTTTTCTTAAACCTCTTCTCCACCCAAACATGATTTCCATTTCTGCTACTTATTTCCTTGAAACCTTTGTTGATTTTTTGTTATTCAGAGAACTGCTATCACAAAAATACTCTCATGAGCATACCAAGCATTGGGTTTTTAAATTTCATTTTGATTTCAACTTGTACACAGGAGTTGACATTCAATACATGAGTACATGAGTACACTGGATTTTGATCAATGTCACTTCTTTCATAATTTTCCCCAACATTCTCAATCCCATCTTTTAAAGTTTCTTCATTTGGTAGGATATGCAGTTAGATACTGCATTTCTCCCCACTTTTTTGCTTCACTTATCTATTTCTCCCCACCTTGATCCCAGTCACACCTCTGAGTAATTGATTCCTAGTGTTTATTTTGTTGGAATGTGAGTTAGCTATTCTAAGGAATTACATTCTTTGGATTCTTCTCTGAACCAACCATATTTCCATTCATACCTCAGTGTATACTTGGATTCCACCCCAATGTGTGCATATTTCATTGATCTAGATTTTGTCTAACTTCCTATATAACAGAAAAAATATCTTATTTGTCTCTCTGGGTTTGACATTCTTCCCTTACTTCACTTAACATGATTTTCCCCAATTTCTTTCCTTTTTTTGCACATGATGCATTATCGTTCTTTCAAACGGATAAATAAAATTCCACAGTGTATGTACTTGTGTATGTATATATATATATGCTTGTATATGAATATATGCACATATATGCATATTTATATGCATATAGCTATCATATTTTCCTGATCTACCTGTCTTCTGAGTGGCATAGTCCATGTCTAACTGTGATTTCTTGTACTATTATGCTTTTGCTTTCAATGTTTTGGGAAACGACTTAGTATCATTTGCCTAATCTTGGGCATACAGTCTATTCTATAACAAAATTCTTTCTATTAATTTACTAGCCTGGTGGTTTACGTTTCTATATATGTTGGCTCCTTTAAATCACAGGGGTTCATAATTGCATATGAATCTGTTTTTAAGAGCAAGACTAAGTGTCTGTATATAGTAGACACTTGTTCATAATTTATTATAGAATTATATATACATACACATGCATATACAATTTATATACATATTGTCACTTATATATGCATATATATGCATGCATATAGGAAGATAGATAGATACATACATAAGTATTTAGATACATAGATACTTAGATACATAGATACATAGGTAGATGTATCTGTGTGCTAGTACTATAATTTTAGGGCCAGCTTTCTTTTGTTTTTCCTTTTTGCTCAAGGTTAGCATTCTTCCATTTGAGCCACAGCTCCATCTTTAGCTTTTTGCTTCTTAGTTGAAGATAAGAGTCTCATGATAGATTTTACGTTGTCTACCTTGAAACTATGATCCTCAGCTTTCAGCCTTCTAAATAGGTTTAAAGGCATGCCGCACTAAGAACAAACCTATTATATTTGAATTAAAAATAAATTTGAAGAATTATAACTTGTAGTATTTTCAGATAAATATCTTTTCATTTAAACTAAAACATACTGCTTAATTTTTTTTCATATTCCAACTCACCTACCAAGAAAGGAAGGGAAAAATGCAAAATTAAAGAACCTCGGAATGTAACCATTCGCAAGCCTGCTAGCCACAGTTTCTTTGCTGGGAAATAGAACAGGATGCTATCATCTACAGGCAAAATGGGAGAACATGCTCTTCACTAAAGCTGCTGAAAGGCTGATGACAATGAAGACAAGCAACTTTATCCAGGAAATGCCACAAAGTATACGCTGTGGTATGATAACTTTATTAGATAAATGTAGCCAATCTTAGAGGATGTTCATAGGGATGAAGAAAATAATCAAAGGTGAATATGTGATTAGAGAGGTGTGCTTTCTTGAAGATGAATGCTATTGATTTTGCTAAGCTTGCCATCCATCTTCAAGGCTCTTCTATTGCTGCTGGCCCTTCTCTACTGTTCACCCATTTGGTTCAACTGGACCTTCTTTTCACTTAATAGGATTATTACCTCCATGCATTTCTGGAAAGGTATGAAAACAGGAAGCTCCATTACTACTCCATCTCTCTTTTTTACTTCTTATTTGTTCCACTCAAGGCCTTGGCACTGTCCTTTAGCTTTTTCTGTTAAGGCAGGTGCTCTATAACTTGAGCTATAGCTACATTTCCATGGTTTTTGAGGACTAAAGTAAGATTTTTGTCTGGACAGGATTTGAACTTCAATCTTAACTTCACAGACTTCTGAGTAGCTAAGATTACAGGATTTAGCCATTAGTGTCAAGACCACAAAAGCATTTATTCCTTGGCCAAAAACATGGGGTGCCTCTTAAAGAGTTTTGTAATTGAGAAATTTTCATCATACGTGATAGCTAATGCAATTTCATAGGAAAATGTTGGAACGTTAAGGAAGGCTCACTAATCAATTTCAAAATATGCTTTGTTCTTACTTTCTTGATGCAACAGCCCCACTGAGTTCTCACATGGATATCTTCAATTCTAATTTAATTGGGAATTCACACGTGGATATAACTCAGTTTCATTTAAATACATGAACATCACTCTTGTTACATGTATTACTGAGCTACATTACATCTGAGGACTAGTGACTACCTAAAATCAACTTCACTGTAGATGATCTCTATTATTGTGCAATAACTAGACTACTTCACTGGTCTAAGACACCAAGATACTTCAGGAGACAAGCTCCTCTTCCTATCAGACTTGCCAATGCAGAGAAAGCAACTGTTCTCTTCAACCCTTATAGGAATCATGCCTGTAACATGAGATTCTCAGGAGTGAGAAGGGTATTCACACTACACCTACCTGGACACTGCTGGATCACCTTCTGAAACTTCTCAAGGCTTTCTTCAATGATGCTGTCTGATGTCTATAGAACTGTTTCCATCTAATCTCAGCATCCACACAGCTCCTTATTCTCTTCATTGAATAGGATCCAAAAATTGTGTCTGTCTAATATCTCCTCTTTGCTGATAGTCACCTGCAGAGAAAAATGAGTTCGGTTGTTGAAAATAGCAAACAAAATGGTGCCCTTAACTCCTATTAATGGAGTGTAACTTTCATTCCTTTTAGTCAGCATCTTTGAGGACTTACATCTGTGTTTCTTCCTCTTAGAAACCTAGGGTTCATCATCATCAGACATTCTCATACCTTTGTTGAAGTAATAACTCTAGGTGACCAACAGGACTTTCACCCATTGAAAATCTTTTTACTAGCAGGTCACAGCAAACCTTATAAACAAAAAAGGCTGAATATATTAAGCACCACCTAAATTATTCTGCTTTATGTCCTTTCAATATTTATTTTCAAATGATGATAATCAGATAATATATTTCTGGCAATATTTTTTGCTCTTAAAATTTAATCAAATTCTTACATCATTAAAGCCAAATGTCCTGCTTATTTAATTTAAAAACTATAACTCATATCATTCTAAAACAAAATGCTTATAATACAACATATCAAGAAGATTAAAGCCACATATATGATGGAGGATTTATACGTGGCAAAATAAAATAAAATTTAAACCAATGCCCATGACACATTTGCTCCCACGCTTCTAATGGAACAGTGTGATTTTGTCAAAAATCATGGAAATGTCACCTCAATCCAATATACTCTACATGGGCTAAACCTGAAATACCTAGTGCTTCATTGCTTTCAAACAACTCCATCAAGTAGACATTATTGAGCATAAGATTCTCCTCTCTACAATGATAAATCGTTTATGCTAATAAATTTGAAAGTAAATAGTTCAAAACAGCCTGGCTGACAGTACAAAAGGATTCTGAGGTTTTAAAAATCTATAAATATTTAGAGTGAAAAAGGGTCCACGAAGGTCCTTTGCTAAAGTTTTAACATGCAGTTCATAAACAGGAAAGCAAAAGGGATTTTCTTCTTACACACAAAAACCTAACCAAGACTTTCAGAGTGAAGGAAAATTACCAAATGTAGCAACAATTACCTGGCCAAATGTATTGAAAAGACTTGAAAGTCTATCCCTAGAGAGCCAAGTTTTGTTTTCATCTCTCTGACATGTATTTAGTTCAGATTTTAAAACTCTAGTGTATCATGGCTCTAAATTCCTAATTAATCTCACAATGGCACTATATTCTGCTCTACATTAGTTTTTGAAGAAATTTGGTAGAACACCAAACACATTTTTATATAAAATTTTAATAAAATGCTTAAATTGACATCTATAAATGAGATGAGAAAATACTTTGTTCATATTATTTTGTCGATGGTAGGCCCTCAAGGCCAGTGACCAACCCCTTTGAGCCACAGTGCCACTTTCCACTGGATTGTGTGTTCTTAAAGATCTTTAAGACAACTTGAAGGTTAATTTTATATCCTGCTACTTGGCCAAAGTTTTGAATCATCTTGAGTAATTTGGGAGTGGAGTCCGTGGGATTTTTTAGATATAAAATCGTGTCATCTGCAAAGAGGAAGAGTTTTACTTCATCTTTCCCTATTTGGATCCCTTTTATATTTACATCTTGTCTTGTTACTGTAGCTAGGCATTCTAATACTAAATTGAAGAGAAGTGGAGAGAATGAACTCCTGAGTTACGAGAAAATGGCTTTAGATTTCCAACATTAGGTGTATAAGGCTGACTGTAGGTTTTTCATAAAGCCTTTATTGTATTGAGGAATGTTCCATGAACTACTAATTTTTCCAGAACCTTCATCATAAAGGGGTGTTGGATCTTGTCAAATGCTTTTTCTGAATCTATTGAGATAAACATGTGGTTCTTATCCTTGCTATTGTTGATGTGATGGATTATATTAATTGATTAACATATATTGAACCAGTTTTATATCCTGAAATGAACCCTGCTTAATCGTGGTGTATGATTTCTTGGATGAATTTTTGAAGTTCATTAGCCAAAATTTTGTTGAGAAGTTTTGCACCAATGTTCATTGAAAAATACGTCTATAGTATCTTTCTTTGATGAATCCATGACTGGCTTTGGGATGAGGGTTATGATGGCTTAACAAAAAATGATCCTGAACAGAAAGAACAGTGCTAGAGGAATATCAATAGCAAATTGCAAACTCTACTGCAAAGCCATAGTAATTAAAGCAGTGTGGTACTGGCACAAGACCAGACCTAAGGAACAATGGAATAGAATTGAATCCCCAGAAATGAACCTACAGATATATAGCCATCTAATCTTCGATAAGGGAGCTAAAAAACTAGAATGGAAGAAAGCCTCTCAGTAACTGGTGCTGGCTAAATTGGTTAATCACTTGTAGAAAATTAAAGCTAGATCTTTATATATCACCCTGCATCAGAATCAAATTCAAATGGACCAAAGACCTTGGAGTCAAAGCAGACACTCAAAAATATTACAGGATGGAATAGGAGAAACCCTAGGGCTCCTTGACAAAGGCCGAAATTTTCTTAATAGAGACCCAATAGATAATAGATCCCAATAAATAAGTGGGCTGAAGACTTAAAGAGAAAATTCTCTGGAGAGGAAAGGAGTATGGCTAATAGATACATGAAGAAATGCTTAACCTCCCTATCCATAAAGAAATGTAAATCAAAACAACATTGAGATAGCACCTCACCCCAGTTAGAATGGCTATAATCACGAACTCTAATAACAACAGATGCTGGAGGGGATGTGGACAGAAGGGAACCTTATTGCAATGTTGGTGTTATTGTAAATTCATTCAACCACTCTGGAAGGTAGTGTGGAGGTTCCTCAAAAGGCTCCACATAGAGCTCCCCTATGACCCAGTAATCCCACTTTTAGGCGTTTACCCCAAATGATCACGAACAAGACCATACTAAATCTCCCAACACAACTATGTTTATTGCAGCATTATTTACCATAGCTAAGATATGGAACCAACCCAGATGCCCCTCAGAAAATGAATGAATCCAGAAAATGTGTTATATGCACAATGGAATTCTATGACTCCATCAGAAGAATGAAATTTTCCCATCTGTTAGGAAATGGAAAGACTTGGAAAAATTACATTAAGTGAAGTAAGCCAGGCCCAAAGGAATATAAGTCCCATGGTTTCCATTATTTGCAATAACTTGTTTATGTCTGAGATAAACATAAACTGTCAGAGAAATTGATGTTAGGCGAAATGAACCCTAAGATAAGGATTCAAATGTTTTTTTTGTCCTCGCAATTGTTTCCAACATATTTATAAGGTGGTTTCTTTATTGCTTTTTATGTACCTCCCCCATTGTATAAGCCCTGCTTTCACTGTATTTGATGCTGCTATTGTAGGGCACATGGGCAGCAAAGATGGCACTGAGAGAAAGTTGAGTGGGAAGAACCTGAGTTGTTTATGTGAATATCTGACTGGATAGCACAATCAGGGAAAGTGATGTCAGTGCGTGAACAGCTCATGGAGAGCAGGGAAAGTACAGAAAGTTTAGGCACATGATAGGGGGACTGCTACAGTGATTGCTTGGTTCTTTTTTCTCCCCTTACCTGCCACTGAGATTTTGCTTTAAAAAAGGCTTCCTGTGTGATAATAAATGAGTTCCTGCTTGACTTGACTCCCTACTGTGTCTGATTCCCTCTGGGGCTAAAGGATACTGGGGAATGGGCGACTGGCACATTTACCTTTCCTCGGACCCTGTCTTCTGCAGGAGTGACGAAGACCCAATATCTCGGGGTGCCCAACGTGGGTCACGAAAGGCTAAGCAGTCTCTCAGGGTAAGTAAAAACCTGAGTATGGGTAATGCGATCTCTCAGAAGGAGGACTTGGGAAGTGAGAAGAAAAAGGAATGGGTCAAATTCGACCAAAAACACACTGACTGATCAGACAGAAGTATGCACAGTGGAATCAAAATGAGGGTGAAGACTAGCCCCTCTGACTCGGGTGCCCCTGATTATCCTATGACCCCACCCTATTTCTCCGATTGGGAGAGAGGTACGGCGCCCTATGCGGCCCTACAGAGGGACCTGCGAGACCAGGACCCCTACTACTAACTTTCCATGGAAAGGCCGAGGGTTGGGGAAATAACCTATGAGGAGGCCAACCCTGTAAAGGGAGAGTCATTTGGGAGCACAAGACCCTGGCCACAGGATTTGCTTCCCCAAGCATATCCTCTCATTCTGGCACCGAGCTAACAGACCCTTGGAATGGTACCCATGGGAAACTAAGGATCTTAAAGAGCTCCGCAGGCAGTGGCAGAGGATGGCCTGAACCCTCCTTAGACCCAGACCCTACTACAGGACATTGCTTATCAACTGTGTGTCCCTAAGGACTAACTGGATGTGGCCAAAGCTGTCCTCACCAGTTCTCAGCTTATGAAATGGTATGCCTTCTTTATGAGGAATGCAGATTGTGTGTGGACAATAATCGACAGACTCAACCTGAGAAACCTATTTATTATGCCATGTTAATGGGACAGGAGAAGGGTATTCCACTGGTGTCCAACAGGCCACAATACTTGGCACGTACCGTGACCAGATGAGGCAGGCAGGACTTGCTGTGGGGTACAAACTAGATGAAGGGTCCACTGAGTCCCCCATAGCAGGAGTGAGACAAAAACTGGCTGAGTCTCTACCTGATCTTATGGACCAAGTCCAATAGATTGTTCACTGCAAGTTGCCAGCAGGGGAACTAACAGATCAGTTTGTAAAGCTACTGGTTTGGGAAGAGATGAATGCAGAACACTGCATGTCCTGCACAGGATTGAGATTTTCCTGAGCAGATGGGTGGTGGCCTCTCAGTATGTGGGAATGCAACAGTACCAGTCCCAATCACTACCTTTAGCTTTACAGGCTCAGACATCTGCAATGCCTGAGGCTATTATCAGGCACTGGCATCTAGGGCCAAGGAACCCCAAGACCATCAGGGAGAGGGATTTGTTTTAAATGCGGGCAGGAGGGGCACTATAAGAGGGACTGTTCACAACAATCTGCCAGCAACCAGACTGAGGGTCCCAACCGCCATCTACACCCTGCCCCAATGCAGGAAGGGGTACCATTGGAAAAAGGATTGTTGATACAAATTTGATTTAGATGAGAAGCCTTTAAACTAGAGGAGGGGCATCCTCCAGCACAGTTAACTCAAGGAGGAAGCCCCTCTGCTGTAAGGCCCAGGCAGCCTCATGGCAGGGCGACCCAGGCCCATTGGACCGTCCCCCTGGTGAAAAGACTCCACCCTAAAATGAGTATTTTCATATGTGGGAAGGGATTTCACTGCCTAATTGCCATGGGGGCAGATCGAACCATACAGAGGGAGATGGAAGTACCCTTGGACTGGAAGCTTTCACCTGGGCCCCAATTGGGGGTAGGGGGCAACTCCCAGTCCAAAGAGATGGTTGCCCTGATGAAATGGACTAGCCCAGATGGAGAGCAGGGAAAGATACACCCTCTAGTGGCAAAAAACCTCACCGCCAATTTACTAGGGCAAGACATGCTAAGATAAATGAATGCTGTGGTCACTATGAACAATCGAGCACTCTATGACAATATTCTGGATGGAGGAAGAAGCACAAAGGCTTAAGTGGGATCTATAGAGAGTTAAGGAAAAGGATTTTTTTAACTTTCATAATTACAGAGAGGAACATAAGGGACCCACTCAGGTGTACCCCCAATCCTAAAGTTCACTGTCCCCTGAGTACCTCCCATTTGGTGAAAGTGGGAAAGCCCTATTTGGGTGGACCAGTGGCCATTGACCAAACCTAAACTTGTAACCCTCCACCTTTTGGTGGAGGAACAGATAAACTTTGGACACATATGCCCTTCTATGAGTCATTGGAACACACCCTTATTTGTTATCCAAAAAGCATCCCGGGCCTGGTGCATGCTCCAAGATCTACGTAAGGTACATGAAAGGATGGAGCTAGTAGAAATGCCCCTAATAGGCATTTGCTGGACTCCCACTATACCTTCAGAATATACCTTGGTGGTAATTGATATTAAAGATTGTTTCATTTTCTATCACCCTGCATCCAGATGACTGCGAGAAGTTTGCCTTATCCATCCCTTCTCTTAATTTTTCCCAGCCTGATTGGAGGTTTGAATGGACGGTGCTGCCACAGGGAATGGCCAATAGCTCAATCTTTTGCCAACAATACTTGGCCACAGTTTTAGGGCCTGTGCTGGGTTCAGATACCTCCCTTGCCTATGCTTACATGGATGATATAATCTTGGGGCACCAAGATCTAGGCCACCTGGAGGGGCTTCTGGCCCAGGTTCATGCCATATTAAAAAAGGGGGAGTTACCATAGCCCTCAATAAAATTCAAAATGTACGTACTTTTAAGATGCTCAGATCCCAACTTACCTTGACTCAGGACAGCCCCCTTAAGCCATTGCTGGATATTCCAACCTCTCTGACCCTAACCCAACTTCAAAGTCTTTTAGGGGAAATCAATTGGCAGTTGCCATGGTTTCCAGTCCCTAAAAATAGTCTTGTGCCCTTATTTGCCCTACTAAAAGACAGGAAGCCCCAAGAAGTTATTACATTTACAGACAGCCATAGTTCAATATTTTTACAGTTTCAAAGAGCCCTGGATCAAGTTTCCCTAAAGAGGTATTCAATTCTTGATTTGATTTCCCTAGGGTTGTTTGCAGATGTCATATTGATTTCTGCGGTTTTAACTCAAAGGGGGGAGACATTAGAGTGGGTTCACACTCTCTTGGGGGGCACACTTAAGGGGTACTCTCAGTCAGACCAACTTACAGATGCTATCGTATAGGGCAGGACCCAAGCCCAAAGGCATTATGGCCTCGACCCTCACTCCATTGTTTTTCCTATTTGGATGGCAGACGTTGAGTGGCTCACTCGAGCCAATGCTCATCTTACTATCTCCCTGGAGGGATTTCTAGGCCAAATTGACTACCATTACGGGCAATCAAAATCTACCATCATATTATGGTGACTTCCCCTCAAAATTCCATCTCTAGTTTCTCCTACACCTATTCTTGGCACTGTCCATGTTTTACTGATGGAGCTAAAGCAGTCTCTGCATATGCAGCCTTTGAGGAGCAACAAAAGACCCTGAGCCAACAAATATTTCAACCTTATCAAGGGTCAGCACAATATAAAGAAATGCTGGCTGTACCTATGGCCATTCAGGACATTCAAAACACACTTTAATTTGTATTCTGATAGCCTATATATGATTAACTTGCTCCCTCATATTCCCTAGGCACATATTAAGCTGGATGGAAACCCTATTTCCCCCTTATGGTTACCCTTAGGGGTAATTAGAAGGACAGGGAGCCCCTATTCTTATTCAACATTTGAAAGGGCATTCAAAACTTCATGGGTTTTTATCCATGGGCAATAATTAGGTGAACCAGTTAGCTACTGGCCCACAATTATTGTAATTAATTAATTATTATAATTAATTGTAATTAACATTACAAGAGGCCACCCATTTACATAATTGGAAAGGTCTTCAACATAAATTCCCTAAGATTTCTGTAAACAACCTCAAAAGGATAACACATATCTGCAAAACATGTTAGCCCTTCTTAAAAGTACCCCCGTTACAATCACCAGGGGTAGATCCCAGAGGCCTTAAACCCAAAGTCCTCTTTCAAACTGATGTTACTCATTTCCCAGCCTTTGGTAAGCTTAAATATATCTTTGTCTCTATAGATACTTACTCAGGGGCATACTGGGCCAAAGCACATACAGGAAAAAAAAATCTAGACATTCACAAGCACACTTTCTTCAATGCTTTGCCACTTTGGGTCTATCAGCAAAAGTTAAAACCGATAATGGACCCTGTATTGTTAATAAAGCAATGTCAGACTTTTTTGACAGATGGCCTATTAGTCATAGTACAGGAATTCCCTATTATCCCCAAGGCCAAGCTATTATAGAAAGAAATCACCAATGTCTTAATGAGAAATTAATAAAAACATAAAGAGGGAGTTACCCCCCACATACAGTTACAAATAGTTTTGTTCACCATTAACCTTTTAAATTTTTCAAAAGGGGCAACTGAACTCAGATTTTAGAAGTAATGGGGATAAGTAAACCCTATGTCCCAGATGAAAGTCAGGTTGAAGGATCCTCTGACACAACAATGGAGAGGACCTGACCCCCTGGTTACCATGAGCATGGGATTTGGATGTGTTTTTCCCATGAGGAGACAACCCCTATTTGGATCCGGGCAAGGAACCTTAAGTTTTTATCCATTTCCTCTATATAGGAGGATGCTCAAGGATAAACTAACCAATAAGGACAGAAAATGGTTATGGTGGTCGAGGCTTGTGTTTAAAAGAGGGAAAAAGAAATCGTTTAAATAGGGATACAGGTGGACCCATTGCAACAATGAGATGTACAAGTCATTATATTGAAAACGAATTTTACAACTTTGGTGTGGGGGGAGGGGAGCGGGGAGGATTAGGTGGGGCGGTGGGGGGCGCATAGGAAGGGATGAGAAGGGGAAACAAAGGAATAGGCTACAATGCTTGATAAGAAATGTACTCATTATCTTGCCCATGTAATTGTAACCCCTCTGTACAGTATTTTCAAAATAAAAAATTATGAAAAGAAATTATGAAGGGTAGACAGATCCTGTGAAGCTGAAGAATGGATCACAAACTCAGTGGCAGCCAGACCTCAACAAAAGTGCCACTAAAGCCAACATCCTAGACAGAAAATGCAGTGTGACTATGGACTGCAGTCCCACTGCTCTGCCTCAGTGCCTGGTACCTCAGAAGACAGGGCTAAATTCCAAACATAGACTAAAGCCATACCCAGGAGGCCAAGTAAAATGGTAGAAGGAAAACTGGGTAATGACATCGAATGTACTTCAACACGTACAGAAGAGAAAAAGTTCCATGAAGATTTGAGAGCAGTGTTGGAATCTTCAAAGTGTAGTTGTGATCGATTCTGGCTCAATGGCTCACTCCCACATACTCGCACTCCTCCCTGCACCCATTCTTCCTTCCAATCAGGCAGATGTGTTATGGTCACCACAAAGACTTATTGATCTCAGGAAAAAGGTATCTACCCAAGTCCCAGACACAGAATTACAATGGGCCTTAAACCAGTATATATATATATATATATATATATATATATATATATATATAGATATATATAGATATAGATATAGATATAGATATAGATATATATAGATATAGATATATATATATACATATATATATCTATATATATGTGTGTGTGTGCGTGTGTGGTACCCCCAATACCCAAGCTGCTCCCATACTTTAAAGAGAGGAACCTTACTAGATACTGACTTTTATATATGTCCCAGAAGTAATCAAACTGCTTCAAATATTTCTAACTGTTGGGGGCCTGACATTTATTAACCTTTACAGAGGATGGAAAAAGGATAACTAACTTGGAAGGTGGGCAGGATGTGGGGGTTGCAGTTATATCAAAAAGGATAGAAACCAAGAAATCCAACTGAAGGCTCTCCACATCCATTATGATAAGCTTAGGGCAAAGATTAACTCCTACCTTAGGCGAACTTCAGAAAGAGAAGGTGTGAATTGAGCAAACCTTGTAACATATGCCCTGACCCAAACCTCAGCAAAGTGGTGGGTCTGCAATTAAAACAAAAAGGGGGAATCTGTAGGGCACAAGGGCAGCAAAGTTTGCACTGAGAGGAAGTTGAGTAGGCAGAGCCTGAGTTGTTTATGTGAAAATCTGACTGGATACCACAATCAGGTGAAGTGACGTCAGTGCGTGAGCAGCTCTGGGCAGCAAAGTATAGAAAGCTTTGGCACATGATAGGGCTACCTGCACAGTGATTGGTTGGTATTTTTCCTTCCCTTCCATGGCACGCAGTTTTTTGCTTTAAAAAGTGCTTGCTGTGTGGTAATAAAAGAGTTCCGGCTTGACTTGACTCCCAGCTGCATGACTGTCTCTGAGGCTAAGGGAGGCTGGGGAACAGGCAAACAGCTCACTTACCTTTCCTCGGACCCTGTCTGTCTTCTGCGGGATGGACGAAGAGCCAACAGATATAATTTGTGGAGAGGAAGGAAAAAAGCAAATTGTTTAAATAAGGTTACAGGCAGACCTACTACAAAAATGAGATGTACAAGGTTTTATCTTGAAAAACGAACTTTAAAACTTTGGCGGGGGGGGGTGGTTAGTGGGGTTGGGGTGATGGATAGGGGAAGGGATGGTAAGGGGAAACAAAGGAGGAGGCAACAATGCTTGAAAAATGTACTCACTATCTTGACCATGTAATTGTAACCCCTCTGTATGGTATTTTCACACAAAAAAAAAGACTACTTGAAACCTTTAATTTGCCTTGAGCTCATCACTTCCATAAACTGTCAAATACACTAACCAGGAATCTCTCCTGAGTAGCAGTGAACAGCTAAGTACCCATACCCTCTTGAGTTCAGTTAATCTGATAGCTTCTAAAAGTTTAAAAATTCCACCAGCTTCTAAAAAGAAGCTGATTACATGGTATGTAGGGGAGCCCAGTAAGACCCCTTCTGTTAGACTCAGATGAGGTGTTGGTCAAGCAAGGCCACAGGCCTCTCAACAGACAGACAACAATTGTCACCATGTAAACAATAAGAGCTGAGCCCCATTAGAACCCCATCCCTCTCATTGTTCTCCCTGATGACGGTTATTTTCAAACTTTCCTTAAATGTGTACAGACTTGCAGCATCCAGTGCTGTGGAAACAAGGGGTTGTTTCTGTTAAGCATGCTGCTGCCTTTTAAAACTACAGAATCTAAAGGAACAGTGGAAAAGCAGGGATTCCACTGAAAATGAACTCTAACGAAATTAAAGCTCCTTTCTACCATTGGCATTTGGGGACATTGCAGTTTCCTATGGGAAGAATACTGACTTACACACAGGACTAAGAATGTGCATGTTCTGTGCAAAAGTTCTATCTGTTCTTTGCCGCCACCATGTTCTCCTCCACAATGTGCTGGCGAAGCTTTGTCTTCATTGTTTCAAGTTGTTTCAAAGTTAGAATTCAGGCAGCCAGTAACTTCTCTAGTTCCTACATTTAAACCCAAGAAAGAGGATTTAAAGAAAGCCTTCCACTCAACCTGCTGCTGTTCCCACACCTATAAGCTAATCCTTTGATTAGACTCAAGGGGAGGAGGACCAGTCAGGAAAGGGACCTTAGGAATGATAAACAGCCCTGGCCTTTCAAAGACCTACCTTGCTGGCCTGCCTCAAAACAATTTGTTCTGAAAAGAACATTTATTTCTGCTCACCTTTTCATTGCCTCAGTTATTTCCCTAATGCGCATACAAGTCACTCTGATATAAAATATATGTCAATACTTCAATTTAGAGGACAGTGAAGTTACTATTTAGCTGAAATTTATTTAATAATGTTTTATATATATATATATATATATATATATATATATTTAAAAGGTGATAAATATGTGACATCTCCTTTTCAAAACCTAAAAAATGCATTGTTGCTGAAGTAGTCATCACTTACGATTTCTCTTCAACTGGCATTAAGTTTTGACTAACTTTCTAAGTGAAAGAGTGTAAGAAATTTAAAATAAAATATTAGTGAAGATTTATCAGCAAAAGTTTCATCTGGCTATGGATACATAATTTGTTGATTTGTCTATTTTTCTTTGTGGTGGCTACCAAACTCAGAATTTTAGCAAACTAGGCAAACTATCACTAGCCATACCTGGGATTATTGTTTTGTTCTATTTATTTTAATTTTGTTTGCTGATCTTGGGACTTGCACTCATTTCCTGAGCACTATTCCTAAGCTTTTTCTGCTCAAGGCTATGACTCTAAAACTTGGGCCACAGTTCTACATCCAACTTTTTGGCTGTTAATTGAAGATAAGACTCACAGACATTCTGTCATTGGGCCCAACTTCAAACCGAGATTGTTATGTCTCAGGCTCCATAATACCAAGGATTATAACCATAAGCCACTGTTACCCATATTATGTGTTCTTAAAGCATCTGTCAATAATAATAGAAAACTATCACTATTACTAAAGACTCAAACCTGTAATCCTGGATATTTTAGAGGCTGAGATTTATAGGATCATGGTTTAAACATAGACTGGTCAAACAATTCAGAGTTTATCATTTTTTTAACCTGCTGGCCCCAGGTTTTAAATTCAGGCCTAAGAACTGTATATGAATTGCTTTTCATTAAGGCTAGTGCTCTAACTTTTGAGCCATAGAAACACTTGAAGTTTTTCCTGAGTAATTTATTACAGGGAAGAGGTAAGGTTATTGCACAGTCTGGCTCCGAACTGCCATACAAAAACTAAGCCTTCAAAGTAGCAAATCAGAGATTCTTACCTTCAACTAAGCAGAAAAAAAAAAAAAAAAAACAACCCTGAAGGTGTGGCTCTGGTGGCATAGTTTCAGCGTTGCTTGGAAAAAGGTAAGGATATTCAAGCCTAACTATTGACACATATGTACACAAAAGCATGTACATAAATATATATACACATAATAGGGATACAGGTGGACCCATTGCAACAATGAGATGTACAAGTCGTTATGTCGAAAATGAACTTTACAACTTTGGTGCGGGGGTGGGGGCAAGGATTGGGTGGGAGGGCGGGGGGGGGAGGATGGAAAGAGATTGGAAGGGGAAACACAGGAGGAGGCTACAATGCTTGATAAGAAATGTACTCATTATCTTGCCCATGTAATTGTGACTCCTCTGTACATGATTTTCACTATTAAAAATAAAAAAATATAATATATATATATATATATATATATATATATACATGGTCCTATACTCAATTCCCTGGGAGAGAAAGGATAAAAGTATTAAATTAGGACAAAAATAAGTAATTTAAATTGTTAAAAAAGAATCTACCATAGCACCGTGGTGGTGGCTCACACATGTAATCCTAGCTACTCAGGAAGCTGAGATCTGAGGATTGCTGTTCAGAGACAACCGAGGAAGGAAAAGTCCATGAGACTCTTATCTCCAAGGAACCACACAGAAAACTGGAAGTGGCACTGTAGCTAAAGTGGTAGAGCACTAGTCTTGAGCTGAAGAGCTGAGGGCTATCACCCTGGCCCAGAGATCAAGCCCCATGACCAAGAAAAACAAACAAGCAAACAAAAATAAAACTGCTATAAGCTGAATTGTGACTTAGGTGGGAAAGTGCTTTCTTCCCATAAAGGAGGTATGAGATCAATCCCCAGTTTTGTTCATACCAAAACAACCCAAGAAAAGAACACTAAGAACTATCTAACAATATATCACACATTGTAAAGAAAATAAAAACACGAATATAATTGAAAGAGCTAAAAGTAGAACCATGGCTCAATCGTGAACAGCAATACACAGCATCAAGAAGGTATTATTTTCCATAAAACAATCTATACATTGAATGCAATACTATGGTAATTCTTCACAGGGATTTGTATACATTGGTGGCACCATCAACTAAAAAAAATAAGCCTTGAGGATGGCCCACAGGAACTCAAAAGAAACAAGACATTTAGAAATATGCAAGTACATCTTTTTTGTTTTTAAATACAGCCTGAGAAACAACAATATGTATTCCTCATCTTAAGGACAAACATCTGCTGTATGGCAAAAAGCATTTTTTCCTGGAAGAAATAATCTAAAGAGTGAGACACCAAATAAATAACCAAGAACTCAGAAGGTGTAACACCAAGAATGATAAAGTGCAAAGATAAACAAGTATCTGCCTGACTTTATGACAGGCCTTGCTTTATCAGAGAAACACCCCTGATGTCAATCAGCTCTAGGCTTCTCTCTGTGACAACACCTATATACTGAGGGGGCCTCTGTCTGTCTTCTGCTGTTTGTTTGCTTGCTTACTCAGTAAAGCTATGCCAACTTTTCTTGCCATGGTGACTTCTGTGGAAATTCTTCTTCTGTGACCAAAGTCAAGGACTCTAAGTCAAGAGACCCTAATTCTAGAGGGAAATTTTAAAAAGCTCCACTTGGACACAGTGACTGTTGCTTCAATTATTTAAGAGCTGGGTGGGAGTGTAGCTCAGTGCTAGAGCACTTCTTCCATGCAGAAGACCCTGAGTTTGGTCTCCAACAATAGAGAAGGAGATGGATTATGAAAGATCAAAGACCCAAAGAATGAGGAAGAACAAGTGAGGATGCATCGCACCTGAAATTAAGATTTGCCACACTGAAGCATAGTAATTAAGACAGTCTGATATTAAAGCTGAAGAAACACAATAAGGAAACAATAGAGAAATGAGAACCAAACTTGTGTGAAAACTTGAGATCTGACACTAGACTATGCAATAAACAGCCACTAAGATAGCTAGCTATCTATATGAATATGATACAAAATAAAACATGTCTTAAACCTTTGCAAACAATTCCTAAAAACAAATAAGGACTCAAAGATAGAAAGTAACTCTTGGGAGCTTTAAGAATAATAAGTGTGTTTTAAGAATGGAGATTTATTTCCCAAAAGAAATATATATATATATATATATATATATATATATATATATATATATATATAGGAAAATACCAACAAATTAGTGTATATTTCAACATAAAATCTTTAATTCAGTAAGTGACAGCAAGAGAAAGAAATCCATGTTCTCTTAAGGCTGAAGACAACACCCCACAACCCTTGCCCTAAAACTAGGTTCCTACAGTTCAGGAAGGGAAGGGGAACACTTATGTGGACCAAGAGCATCCCCAGATGATATATGCACCTGGGACAACTAGGACGAGGAATCAGGGAGTTCCCAAGGTGAAGGAAGAATATTCCAGTGCCCTACATTTTATATATACAATTTTCAAATTTGGGGAGGGGAAAAAATACCAAAATATTGAAATAAGGTTACAGGTTGAAACATTGTAACAATGAGAGGTATAAGACACTATATTAATAATGAAATTTATATCTTTGGATATGGGGGAAGGGAGGAGTTGGTGAGATAAGGATAGAAGGTACGGTATGCTAAAAACAAAGTAGAGGGTAACAATGTTTGAAAGGATATGTACTCATTACCTTACCTATGTAATTGTAAACCCTCCCTAGAGTGCCTTTACAATAAAAAGCCATTATAACACTCATCCTAAAACCAGGCAGAGACTCATCATAGAAATAGAACTATTGACCCATTTCTTTGATGAACATTGATGCAAAAACAAAATTTTGGCAAATCGACTTCAAATATTCGTCAAAAAATTATCCACCACAATCAAACAGATTTCATTTCACGGATGCAAATCTTGTTCAATATATGCAAATCAATTAATATAATCCATCGCATCAACAAGAGCAAGGATAAGAAACACATGGTTATCTCAATAGATCCAGAAAAAGCATTTGACAAGATCCAACACCCCCTTATGTTGAAAGCTCTGGAAAAACTAGGAATTCATGTAACATTCCTCAATACAATAAAGGCTGTATATCACAAACCGACAGCCAGCATTATACATAATGGTGAAAAACTAAAGCCATTTCTTCTTAACTCAGGAACGAGACAAGTATGTCCACTCTATCCACTTCTCTTCAATTTAGCATTACAATGATAGCTACAGCAATAAGACAAGATGCAAACATAAAAGGGATCCAAATAGAGAATGAGGAAGTAAAACTCTCCCTCTTGCAGATGACATGATTTAGTATTTAAAGAATTCCATGGACTCCACTCCCAAATTACTCCAGCTGATTCGAAAATTTGGCAAAGAAGCAGGATATAAAATTAACCCTCAAAAATCAATGGTTTTTCTGTATGCCAACAATAAGAAAACTGCAGATGAAATTAGGAAAGCAACTTCTTTTGTAATAACCCCACAAATAATAAAATACTTCGGAGTTAACTAAAGAAGTGGACCTCTATGATCTAAACTTTAAAAACTTGAAAAAGGAAATCAAAGCAGAACTTAGAAAGTGGAAAAACCTCCGTAGCTCCTGGATCAGAAGGATCATTATAGTGAAAATGGCAATACTTCCCAAAGGTATCTACAAATGCAATGCAATACCTGTCAATATTCCAACCTCATTCTTCAAGGAAATAGAAGAAGCAATCCAAAAATTCATATGGAACAATAAAATATTGAATATGGGAAAACGATTCTTAACAGAAAAAAAGAGAGTGCTAGAGGAATATCAATACCAAATTACAAATTCGACTACAAAGCCATAGTAATCAAAACAGTGTAGTACGGCACAAGAAGAGACCCCAGGACCAATGGCATAGTATTGAAAACCCAGAAAGGAACCCACAGACCTTTAGATATCTATTCTTTGATAAGGGAGGAGCTAAAACAATAGAATGGAAGAAAGACAGCCTCTTCAGTAAATGACAAAATTGCTTAATCACCTGTAGAAAACTAAGCTAGATCAGTATTTATCATCCTGTAACAGAATCATCTCCAAATGGATCAAAGTGCTTAAAGTCAAAGAGGACACACTGAAAACATTAAAGGACAGAATAGGGGAAACCCCAGGTCTCCTTGGCACAGGTTGAATTTTTTTGTAATAGAGACCCTGAAACACAACAAATCAAAGAATTGTTGCACAAATGGAATTGCATGAAGCTGTAGAGATTCTACATGGCAAAGGTCATAGTTAGCAAGATCAATAGGAAGTGCACGTATTGGGAGAAGATCTTCACTAGCCATAGAACCGATAAGGGTCTCATATCTAAAATATACTTTGAACTCAAAAAATTAAATCCCTTACCAACAAATCCTCACAGAAACAATTGCCTGATAAATAAGTGGGCTAAATACTTAAAGAGAAACTTCAATGAAGAGGAAATAACAAAGGCCAATAGACATATGAAGACATGCTCAACCTCTCTAGATATAAAAGAAATGCAAATGAAAACAACATTGAGATTCCTCCTCATCCCAGTTAGAATAGCAATAATGAAGAAATCTATCTGATAAAGGGTTAGAATTCCATTGTGTATACATACCACATTTTCTTGATCCATTTATCTACTGAGGGGCGTCTGGGTTGGTTCCATATCTTAGCTATGGGAAAAAATGCTGCAATAAACATACTTGTGCTGTTACCTTTAGTGTTGTCTTATTTATGATGATTCGGGTAAATGCCCAAAAGTGGGATTGCTGGGTCATTGGGAAGCTCTATGTGGAGTCATTTTTTTTATTTATTTATTTATTTATTTATTTATTTATTTTATTTTATTTTATTTGAGAACATACTGTACAGAGGGGTTACAATTACATGGGCAGGATAATGCATACATTTCTTACCAAGCATTGCAGCCTCCTCCTTTGTTTACCCTTCACCTCCCTTCCCAGCCTCCCCCCTCCCTCCCACCCAATCATACCCCCCCCCCACCGACATTGTCATTTGAGGAACCTTCATGCTACTTTCCAAAGTGGTTGAAAAAGTTAACACTCCCACCAACAATTGCCCAATTTGTTAGGAAGTGGAAAGACTTGGAGTAAATTATATGAAGTGAAATAACCCAGGCCTAAAGAAACATAGGTCCCATGGTTCCCCTTATTTGAAATAAATAGTATATGTCTGAGACAAGCAGAAAAGGTCAGACAAGTAGATATTAGGTGAAATGAACCCACGGATAAGGACTCAATTTTTTTTCTTTCTTGAGATTGTTCCTAACATATTTATAAGATGGTTTCTTTGTTGCATTGTATGTCCTTCCCCCATGGTATAACCTCTGTTTTCAGTGTATTTCATGTTTGTACAATTTGTGGAGGGGAAGGATGTAAGTTGTTTAAATAGGGATACAGGTGGACCCATTGCAACAATGAGATGTTCAAGAAGTTATGTAGAAAAACAAACTGTACAACTTTGGGGCAGAGCGAGATGTGAGGGTAGGGATGGTAAGGGGAAACAAAACAGGAGGCAGCAATGCTTGATAAGAAATGTACTCATTACATTCCTCATGTAATTGTAACCCCTCTGAATGGTATTTTCACAATATAAAAATTATTAATATAGAAAATAACTCTAAAAACAACAGATGCTGCAGGGGATGTGGCCAGAATGGAACCCTACTGAATTCTTAGTGGTAGTTTAAACATGTTCAACAATTTTGGAAAGTAATATGGAGGCTTCTCAAAAGACTCCGCATAGAACTCCCTTATGAACGAGCAATCCCACTTTTGGGAATTTACACGAACGACCACAAACAAGGCCATAGTAAGTCTACCAGCACAAGATGTTTATCACAGCACTGTTTACCATAGTTAGGATATGGAAGCAACCCAGGTGCCCCTCAGTAGATGAGTGGATCATGAAAATGTGGTATATATACACAATGGAATTATATGCCTCCATCAGAAAGAATGACATTGCATTATTTGTTAGTAAATGGAAAGACATGGAAAAAAATTATGTTAATTGAAGTAAGCCAAGCCCAAAGAAACATAGTTCCAATAGTTTCCCTTATTTACAATAACTCGTATATGTCTAGGACAAGTAGAAAACGTCAAAAGCTGTGTATATGACCAGATAAGATGAAGTTAAACGAAATGAACACCAAATAGGAACATAATTGGTTATTCCTTTCTTGCTATTGTTTCTAATGTATTTATAAGGTACCATGTGATTTTTTTTGTTGCTTTGTATGTTCCATGGTATAACGCCTGTTTTCACTGTATTTGATGTCAGTGTAATTTGGGAAGGAGAAGGGAAAAAGCTAAATGTTTTGATAGGGATACAGGTCGACCCACTGTAACAGTGAGATGTACAAAACACTATGTTGAAAAACAAACTACAATTTAGCAGGGGTTGGGGGGAGTGTAGTTGTGGAGATAGGAGGGAAGGAATGGTAGGGGAAAAACAAAGGATGAGCAACAATGCTTGATAAGAAATGTACTCATTTCCTGTCTCATGTAAATGTAACCCCTGCCTACAGTATTAATAAAAGAAAAGAAAAACAGTTCATCATGCTCTGTGGCAGGTGAAACACTGGTTTGGAAGGACAGAATCATTGCAGGCTCCCAGCCCAGAACCCAGGGCGATGCTCTCTATAGTCTGGAAGGGAGCCCTGAAATACTCTGTGTATGGCCTTCATTCCCTTGGGGCCACAATGGCACTGTCACCTGGGAAGACACAGACCAGAACGACGGCAGTGTACCAGGTGAGGATGAAGAGGTCCATGGGCAGAACCTCCTTGTTGCAGTTGAAGCTGTAGTGGGTTGGTGATTGTGGCAGCATCCCATCTCTTGTCCCATAATCCCCAGCTAAACAAGTCACAGCCAAAAGAGGAGGCGGGGCAGATGGTATAGAAGCCTAGGAAGAGGTGGTGGGACCAAATTATCTCAAAACAGGGCTGTCCTAAAATATCTCCCACAAGGGTCAGAGGAGAAATGAAAAAGCAAGGAATGAAGGAGATTGGCTCACTTACCTCATGGGGTCCTCTGAGGATAGCTCCCACAGCTGGGCCCACATTGAGCAGTAAGGTCAACTGGTGAATCTGAAGATCCACCAGGCTCCCCCAGTGGCTGTGGCAGGCATAACACCAGTTGAGAGAGGGAGGCAAGGGCTGTACCTCCAGCCACATAATGGCCAGTGGACATGGGAAAAACAAGGAATCCTGAAGCTCTACAAGCTGTAGCCAAGAGGGGATGCAGAGCATACTCTGAGCCAGGGCCTTCCTTCTCTGTGGCCACCACAACTGGATTCATAACAGTCTGGTACTACTTCTGTGTATTGTGTGTGGACACATGCACATCCCCTCACCCGAACATATTTTCCCACAGGAGGGGCTGAGCCAGGAGGTGGACGTAGAGGGGGGGGGGGTTTGGGTGGGGCACTAGAGTCAGAGGTGAGTGGAGATAAGGGTGGGCAGGGAGAGGGGGACCAGGTGGGAGGAGTTAGCCCCCAATTACCTCGACTCAGGGCTGCCAGAGATGGATCCTGCAGATGGGCCGAAACTGACCAGGAATGTGGATGTCACCCATGGTAATGATGAAGAGGCACCACCATGAGCTCCAGTACAAGCAGATGTGGTTGGAACTGAGCAACTAAGCTTGCTGCAAGGCAATAGGTGGAATGGTGGACAGGGAAATCTCTGATTTCCTGCTTTCCTTCTCCAATGAGTATGTGGCCTTGGTTCAGTCAAATTACATCATCTACCTTCATGCATGCCCACACACATCCCCTCACACAGGAGGGGCTGGGATGGGGAATGGGTGGGAAGGGGGACAAAGGAAGAAAGCAATCAGGATGGAGTAGGGGAAGCAAAGGGTACGTGAGGTACTGGGGTGGGTAAGCATGGCTTGTGGTGGGCAAGGGAAACAATGGGTTGTGGGAATGGGAAGCATAGTGTGGAGTTGTGGATGGGGAAGGGGGTAGTGAGGAAGGGGACAGCGGTGGAGAACCTAGCACTAGAAAGGGGGACAAGGAGAAGGGTTCAGCCCACTTAACATTTAAGAGCCCTGTCCCAGGGATGGCTCCTGCTGAGGGGAAGAGGAAAGAATGGAGAAGAGGGCAATGTAATAGGGGTGAGAGGAGGGGAACTCACTTATACTGAATCTGGGACTTTGGTGATGGCTCCAGCAGTTAACTCCCCAGTGACCTTGAAAGTGGATGTTGGCTGACTGATGAAGCCTAAGAGGCACTGGGGGACCAAATCCGTGCAACAGATGCAGCACCAGTTGGGAGAGGTGGCAGCTTCCTCAGCTCCAATGCCTCCAGAAGTTGGTTCATAGAAACCGGTGACTATTGAGGGCATGACTAGGAGGGGAAGGGGGTTAACTCTAAGCCCCTCTCTTCCTTCTATGGAGAAGGTTCATCCCCTCACCCATGAATCTTCCTAAACTGAGAGGGGTGGTGTGGGGTTGAGGGTGAGGTTCAGACCAACGGGGGTGGGGAGGAGTAAATTGGGAGGAGTGCGGCATCTTTACCATGAAACTGGGTATTCTAGGGTTGTCTTTGGCAGCTTAGCCCACACATCCCTAACCCAACGAAGGTTTGTGGGGCACCAGGCAATGGGGCAGTGGTAGCCCATGTGTTGAGGGGAATGGTGTGAGTGTGGGCCAGGTGGTGGTGGAAGGGGAAGCCTGGCAGGGGATATTGGGGCCCAGGAAGAGGGGATGGGCACACTTCGGTTGAAACCGAGCTGAGATGGGATGCTTCCATAGGGGAGGAGAGAAGAAATGGAAAAAAGAGGGGTTTATGAAAGAGGCTATCTCACCTCAAATCGGGGTCATCATGGGATGGTGCCCTTAACTGGGCCCACACTGAGTAGAAAGATGGAGGTTCACACAGTGAAGCCAAAAATCCCTCAGGAAGGCACAGCACTAGTTGAGGTGATGGAGGAGAGGTCTGTATCTCTAGCCCTGCAACAGCCAGTGAACTCAGGTAAATCAGAGAACCCTGGGGATGTCCAGGACTCAGCAAGGCAAGGAAGAGGGCCTGACTCTGACCTTGGCCTTCCTTCTCTGGGGCAGCCATAATTCATGTTTGGAACATTCTGGCACCGAGCATTATGTAGTGAGTGCTGGGCATGTTCACAATCCTGTCCCATGCATGCGTTCCCACAGAATGTGTGGGACAAGGCAGTGAGGGGAAAGAAGAGGGGAAAGGGTGGGACTGGAAGGGGTAGGGCTGAAAAGGTGGGGGGAGGTTAAAGTTGTGGCTGTGAGAGGATGTGGGTCAGGAGAATGAGTGGAGCCCTGAGGTGTATTTGAACTCAAGAATGGGACATGTCCAGAAAGGGGAGTAGGGCACATAGCATGATCGTGGGCTGGGGAAACACAGGTTGGCAATTGTCCAGTGGGTGGGGGTGGGAGGTGATATGATGGGGCAGGGAGGTATTGGACAAGGAACCTAGCCAAGTGGAGGAGTTGATAGGGGAGCAAAAAGAGGCATTGAGTCCGCTTAACTAGAAACTGGGCTGTTCAGTATGGCTCTCTCCATGTGTTGTGTACTCCGCTCATCTGTGCTCTATTGGGGGTAAGCCCATCCGGTTCGAGTCCATCATGCTCCACAATCTATACTAAAGGAAAGAAACTTCATCTCCCTATTCAATTCACCTAGCAAGGGCAAAACTCTCTGGGGCACCGAGAAGAGGTTTATAGTGAAGACCCGTTGGTAGAATGGGCTACATCTGGGGTAACAAATTCATATCACCCATACCAATGAGGCATAGTTAATGTATATAATGCACTCAAGTGATAGGTCTTTCTTTATTTTTCTCTTCTTTTCTGTTTTTTCCCTTACTTTTCTTTACCTCTTTGTTGTTATATTACTGTGGCTTGAACACAGCTTCTAGGGCCTACAAAAATTCCCTGCCCAAGGGCCTAATATTCTTCACCTCCTAGACCTCCATCTTCTGGTCCCTGTCAGCCCAGGTGCAGGTACCATGGCCAGATGCCCCCTTTCAAGGCAAGTAGATCCCCACCAGCCTTCTCCCTGGAGGAATCAACAGGAGGATTAAGGGTTTTTTGCTTTTGTATGTGCACTCACACGAATATTTCCTTCCATCATTGGGACAGTTCAAAGTACTTAATGTCTTACTGAGCTTCAGCTATAATAATAAATCATTTGAAAATGAGGCACAGGAGCAGGAAGGGGAAAAAACACAAACAAGAAAACAAAAGACATATTCCACATCCACTGGATACATACAAAGATCACTGAATGAAGGCAAGTAAGACTCAACCTAACAATATTTTACCAAATTTCTTATATTTGAGTGATGAGAGCTCCATGGAGGGAGATGTCAAAGCAGCCAAGCTTTATGTTCAAGGATGTGGTCATTAATGTTTAATCATTTGCTCATTCATCCAGGAAGAGGAGATCAATTACTATTGTGATCAATTACTATTGAACACTATTGTGTTCAATCCAAATATCATGTTATAAAAATAGCAAGCTGCCATGATAAAAAATAAGGCTCCTCTACCCAGCACCAGTTATCTTTAGTTCTCTTCCAAGCCATATTCATCATAACCATACCCAAAGAATGCAAGGAAGAGAGGTAAAGAATCACCATTCTGATGTATTAGCTGGGACCACCACATTGTTCAGGTTGAACTGTTTATCCTTGTGGTATTACTTTCTTCCTAGTTTTGGATCTGAGTTGTGTGTACATATGGTCTATGTGCATATATCCATATATAATTCTGACAGAATATATATGTCCATCAACTGAGATGTAAGCTTGCAAAGGTTCATTTTAACTGGTACAGCAGCTGGGTGTCAATGTAATTTCTCCTGTGTCCCATGTGCATCTCTCCAAGTTCTACACAAGATAATGTCACTGACCATTCTAAGTATATGGCTGCTGGCATTACCAGTCTTCCTTCTCCCCATTATCTCTCCCCTGTCCCTCAATACCCTGCAGTAAATCACAGGCTTTATGTTGTTGTTTCTTCAGTTTTGATTGCCTGAGGTTTGATTGGTCCAGGTCTACACACTTGGTAGCTATGGCAGGTGCCAGGGTTGATCTTTCTTATTTTACTTTTCCTGACATATACCAGGAGAGTTGGTCTGTGTTTCAGGAGTTTTACTTGAATTACTTTCCACTTTCTGGGCTTTGCCTCCTACCTGATTTTCTCTCTTTTTTGTGTTAATGAGGATTGATCCCAGGATATTTCATTAGCTAGGCAAGTACTCTCACTGAACTATAACCCAGCCCCAGAATATTTTTTAAATTCTCCCTACATCTGAGTGTAGGATGGAAAAAAATATTTTATTCCAATGTATTGGAATGCTTCAGATTTTTAGGTTTTGAGTAATCTAGTTAGATACAGTCATAGTCTAGAAACAGATATGTTCGTAGAAACTGTTAAGACAGGCTTTCCCTCACTATATAGCTGTTGAGAGGAAGGGCTTGCCATACAGCATAACCTTTAGAAACTTAGTGTTGATACCTTCAAGATCAACTCATCAGGGACATGAGTTCAACCCGAGTGAGTTGCTGTGGTCTGAAGCTCCCCTCAGGATCCTCCTTTTCCATCTTGCATGCTATATTCCATACTAGTAATATCCACCATGCTAAGTCTGACTGCTTAGATTTGTTAAAAGTTTGTGAATGAATGTATGTGTCATTCTATACAACTTTAACATTGAGTGACATGAAGAACTTCACTACAAAAGAGATCAGTTCAGTTGCAGTGATGACTTAAGATAAATTTTTCTATCTTGACCACAAAGACTCCTTTTTTAGACCAAACACCTTAACTTGAACCAAAATGATTCTATGGAAAAATGATCTTATAATAAGTTTTCCAAATTCAAACCACAAAGTTATTTTGCTTAAGGCAGAATGCAGTATGCCAGCCAATATATTCCCAGAATTTTTATCTGTGTTTTTACAAGGTAAAAACACTTTTTGTCATGAGGATTGAACTCTGGGCATCGGCCCTGTCCCTCAGTGATTCAGCCCAAGACTGAGCCACAGTGCCACTTCCAGCTTTCAGGTGATAAGAGTCTCACAGACTTTCCTACATGGGCTGGCTTTGCAGTACAATCTCTTATCTCAGCCTCATTAGTAGCTAGGATTACAGGCATGATTCACGGATGCTTGGCAACCATGTAAAATTTTTAACCATGATTGGAAATGCTAATGCATTTCTTTTTTAAATGTATTTCTCAAAAATAGAAATATTTTTAAATTCTCATGCACATTTCCCATTAGGCAGTTCAGAAGATGTTACTCTGAATTGTTCTCAGATTTATATGTGTATATGTGTGATGGTCTTTGAGTTTGAAGTTTGGCCCTGGATGCTGTCCTCTTTTCCCACCCCCTTTTGTGTTTTCTTGCTCAAGCTTAACACCCTCCCACTTGTGTCACATCTTCCAGCTTTTTGATTTTCAATTGGAGATAAGAGTCTTTCTTTCTCCTGCCTGAGCTGGTTTTAACCATGATCCTCAGATCTCAGCCTCCAGAGTAAGTTAGCCATTTACATTTAAATTGGATGATCTACTGAGTGCTTTCCTCTCCTCTTTTGTGAAAATGCACTCCCTCAGCATCAAACATAAAATAACAAATTAAAAGATGTTATGATACTCCCAACCAAAGAAGATACCTGATATACTCATGTAAGAACTAAGATACAAAATTTGGAGTTGTTGAAAGATTGAGTCTCTTTAGTATCATTTTGGGAAAAGTGAATCAAATATTCAGAGCATTCCTAGATAGATAAACGGAATAAAGTAAACCTATTTTTATGAGGAGTATTAATGAGAAGAACAGTAGTTTTTGTGTCATTACTGTAGCCTACTTGAAACAGTTTCAAGTACAGATGCTCAGGTATATTTTCTGTGTAGTAATCACTGAATTCTAAAATTCTTTGTTTTCCTCAGCATTTTCAGTTTGCACTCAACAGCTATCTCATTTGAAACATACACCTTGGTACCAGGGGTCTTTTGTAGGTATTTTCCATTTTAGCAAAGTAATTTTAGGTCTTTAAAAATCAGAAAAGCTAATAATGATAATCACTTTCTGATGTCCTTCACATTTCTTCATATTTCATTATATTGGGTTAATATGCTATCAGTATATTTATTGGCTATGAAGTTGATTGTGGTGTTGGTTTTTGTGCTAGTATTGGGGCTGGAAATCAATAGGTTGGTGTGTCACTAATGCCAGCATTGATGGCTCATTCCTGTAATTCTGGCTACTCAGGAGGCTGAGATCTGAGGATCAAGGTTCAAAGCCAGCTTGTTCAGGAAAGATCATGATGCTCTTGTCTTCAATTCATGACTAAAAAGCCAAAAGTGGAGTGTGGCTCAAGTGGTAGAGCACAAGGCTTGAGCAAAGAAGCTGAAGTGTAGTTATGTGTAGTTCTAAAAGGATAATTACCAAGTCCTGAGTTTAAGTACCAGTACCAACACACACACACACACACACACACACACACACACACACACACATTTTCTTCATCCCCAAAACAATTACGGTTATTCTTATGTGCCCCTGAAATCCACTTTGCTTTCTTTTTCATTTGGTTGGTGATGTTTCCACAGGGAGAGCAAAGCAATTACTGTAACCTGAGTCTTGGCTGCCTGTGATTCTGCTGGGATGCCTGAGGTCTGCGTTATTAAGCAGTGCGACACCGAGAAAACTCCGTGAAGCACATGGAAGGATACATATGAGAAGATATGCCTTCAGATAATTCTTCAGTCTATCTTCCTCCTGACAAGGGCTTTTCTCTCTCTGTAGGGTAGGTTCCTTTACTTTCCAGGTAAAGCTGAACATTGTTTGGCTGTCTGTGTGTACCCACGTGTGAATAAGGCTTGTATAAAATGTCAGCCATCGCAAACTTTCTTTTTTTCTCCCCTCACAGTTAGTGAGTTTCTTGGCAGCCTTCATTGTTGTGAGAAAAATGGAATTTTCTAGAAATTGTCATGGGATGTTTATAGATGTAGTTCAAAATTTATAGTTCTTTTGGTCTAGTGAATTGAGCACCTTCTATGTGAATTTATAGACAGCCTTTATTGAACTTATTTCTATGGTATAGATGAAGTTTTGGATATGATATCTCTATAGAAGTCCAAAGATATCTTTAATTACTTTGTCCAAATAAAACAGAAATTGAAAACACTTTAAATTTTTTTTAGTTTTAATCAGTCTTTTATTCAGGTGGGATATGGGATTTTTAAGTGCTGCAATCAATTAATTTCATTTTTAGGAAAAGTGACAGAAAGGAATGTACCTGAAGATATAGCATAAGATTTCCCTTTCGATGAGTAAAGAAGTTTAAGTTTAATTTCAACTAAGGTATTGTAAAAAATACCAAGATACAAATCCAGTTTCTGTGATTAGATTAAATTAGTAGGAAAGGTACTTTGTTTGCAGTAACTATTACAATATAATATATAGAAATTGTGTGAGCAACACATTTGTGTATTTGTGTAGTAGTTAAATATCGTTATGGTGGTGTTGTACATTTTAATAAATTCCTTCAAGAACAATGAAAAAGTGTGAAAGATGTTAGAGTTTTACACAAAGCAGAGAAAATACCACGTGGCCAACAATAATTTTTTCATTTTTCTATTCATTTTTGTGGGTTTTTTTTTTTGTGTGTGTGTGTATGTGCTGGTATTGAAGTTTGCACTTAGGGTCTTGTGCTTTTACTTAGCTTCTCCCTTAAGTCTTGTGAGCTACTACTTAATCTATACCGCCATTTCTAGGTTTTTGCTATTTATTTGCAATATGAATCTTACAGACATTGCTACATGAGATACCTTTGAATCTGGATCTTCATATCTCAGCCTCCTATGTAGCTGGGATTCAAGGTGCGAGGCACCAGCACTCTGAGAGATGCATTTATTTTTTCATGTTATGTGGCAAACTACCGCAAATTCATTTCTTTTCCCACTGAATACTAACTATTGTAGGATATAATTTTGGGCTGGTAGTTTGGGTGTAGTTTGTCCCTAGCGGCTGCTCAGATTTTAGCAGGGGACCACCAGGCTATAGTCTCTCATGGAATGTGGAGATCTCTTCCAAGCTTAAGGCATGTCTCATAGGGTTTATGTTCTGTGGTTTTGAGACTGAGGTTTCTGCTTTCTGGTCACCTATCATACAGCCACTCTTGTCAGCTCCTAGACACCTCCATACTTTCTTGACAAACATATCCTCCTTACTGTTTGATTCATTCTCTTGGCATCACTGGCTTCTAGAAAGGCCTTAATTTTCACTCACTCTTTGGAAGAAACTCATACCCAACTCTTGTAACAACTAATTACATTTGTAGAATCTCTAATTTTGTTATCAACCAGAGCATATTGTTGTTAGATCCTGCCTTGACTGGAAGATAAAAGACATCCCAAGGTCCTGAGTGTTGTGTATCAGCTGATACACATAAAAAGCTATTTATTAGCTGGGCACTGGTGGCTCATCCCTCTAATCCTAGCTACTCTGGAGGATGAGATTTGAGGCTCCTGGTTCAAAGCCAGCCCGGGAAGGAAAGGCTGAGAGACTATTATCTCCAATAAACAACTCAGAAAACTGGAAGTAGCACTGTGGTTCCAGTGGTAGCACACTCATTTTGAGCTGAAGAGCTGAAGGACAGTGCCCAGTTCCAGAGTTCAAGCCCCTCGGCCGACAAAAAAATGGAAAAAAAAATTATTTTTCTAAGTGTCCTCAATTTCAGACACTGGTAATGTTGAATTATTGATTGATTTTAGCCAATGAAATATGAAATTCAAGAAAATGAAAGATAGTTCCTTTGGTGGAGTGGAAAACAATTCGGCAGTTATAGAGAACGAAAGGCAGTTAGGAGTTAAACTGAGGATAGATTCAATAGCAGTGGCAGTGCCTTCAGAGATACAAAGGTAAATATGTTAGACATATTTTACAAAGAGAACATGTGGCTGGAAATGTGGATTAGTTGTAGAGTGCTTGTCTAGCATACATGAAGCCCTGGGTTCAATTCCTCAATACCACATAAACAGAAAGAGCCATAAGTGGTGCTGTGGCTCAAGACATAGGGTGCTAACCTTGTGCAAAAAAGAAGCTGAGTGACAGTGCCCAGGCCCTGAGCTCATGCTCCAGTATTGCCAAAAAATAAAGAGAGAACATGTCAATAACGGATGAGAGAGGGATCTAGAGACCAAATTCATCACTGAATTTTTCCTCTATTTCAAAATCAAGAGATCATTTGAGAGAGAAAGACGGGGTATAAACATGGTCCAGAAAGAACATATGAAGTAATAAAAGATTTTTTGCTGCAACTGTCCTGTAGAAATAAGCCATTAGACATAATTGTGACTGGCAATAGCACGAGTTCATTGTAATAGCACAAGTGCTATCTGGAGATTTTGTATGGGTGCTGGTCCTGAGCCTTGAAAAGAGCCTAGGTGCTATTCCTATATTTTCCTGAAGGATATTACTCTGTTACTTAAACCACAGCTCCACTTCTGACTTTTTTGGTGATTAAATGGAGAAAAGAGTATCATGGAATTTTCCTGGCTCACCTAGCTTAACAATTTTATCCCCAAATCTTAGCATTCTGAGGAGCTAGGATTAGTTGTGAGACACTAGCACACAGAGAAGCATTTCTTTTTCAGTGAAAAGAATTAAGTATACAGATTCTTCAGGAACATACACCCTCAGTACTAAGTAAATCACCAAGACCAGTTACGTGAATTCACACACACACACACACACACACACACACACACACACACACAAAAGCACACATACAAGCATACACAAAAACACACATAAGAATCTCAGGGGTCTGTACCACTTTCCCCAAAAGAATAGTATATTCTAACAGGCAAATTGTGGTGTCACAGGTCTGTAAACCCAGATATTGACACATAGAGGTATAGGAGGATGGGGTACTAAGGGTGGCTTGAGTGAAGTTAGCATAAGACCCTATATGAAAAGTAAACTGAGAAAGAAAAAAAAAAGGTTGGGGACATGCAGGCTCAAGTAGTAATGTATCTACCTATTAAGTGTAAGGCCCTAAGTTTAATCCTCAGTTCCATGAAAAAGACAAAAAGTATAGCATCTCAGTCCATTTTGTCATGGTTTAACAAAATTCATAAGGAATAAAAAGTCTATTTCAATCACAATAGTAGCATGGTAGCACATGGGACAAGGCCCCCTAGGTGTATCATATCACAGAGGATCTCGGCCTCATGGCATGTGCTAGAATGACAGGGAGTAGGGGGCAAAGGTTGCTTTCAAAAACTGTTAACATTGATAATGTTAGTCCCTTGAGAGTTGATGAAATGGCATTAATCCATTTATGACTAAAACCTCTCTTAATGGTGCCACCTCCTGACACTGCTACATTCAGAAGTTAAGCTTCAGTCTCAGCTTTGATGGTGACAGAGCATCAACAGGCTTCGGACCAAAGCAGTTGAGACAATTGGAAGCCGAGCACATTCATACAACTAGGCACCTTAGACAATTGCTTTGATCCCTTTGATTCTGATATTTGCTGTATTTGGGGCCATTAACAGCTAAGATCCATCGAGTCCATATCTGCTCCATAGGCCAGCTTTATTTATGCTGATTGTGACATAAACTGCTAGTCAATAGGAGAACAAGGATGGAGATGGCACAAAATGAAGGTTTGGCCTTCTTTATGGCACTTAATTAAGACTAATAGATTTATATAGGTAAATCATTAGAAAGCTATATGTCATTATACAATACTTACATAGAGCCATATAATAACTACTGTATGACCTGGACCTGTTTACACATAATGCAGACACTCCTATGAAAAAAAAAGATGGAAAAAAAACCTAGTTCTGGCCTACAAAATTAATTGTCAAGCTCAGAGTCAAAGCAGACACCCTAAAAACATTACTGGAAGGAATAAGGGAAACCCTAGGTCTCCTTGGCACAGGCTGAAATCTGGAGACCCAGAAACACAACAAATCAAAGAAAGGTTGCACATATGGGATTGCATGAGAATGCAGAGCTTCTGCATGGCATAGGACATAGCTAGCAAAATCAGTAAAAAGCCCATGGATTAGGAGAAGATCTTCACTAGTCATACAACAGACAAAGGACCCCTATCTAAAATATGCTTGGAACTCAAAAAATTAAATCACCCAACAACAATTCCTCAAAAAAACTGCTTGATAAATAAGTGGGCTAAAGACTTAAAGAGAAACTTCTCTGAAGAGGACATAATAACGGCCAATAGCTACATGAAGAAATATTCAGCTTCTCTAGCCATAAAGGAAATGCAAATGAAAACACATCCAGATTCCACATTACCCCTGTTAGAATGGCTATAAATAAGAAATCTAATACAACAGATGTTGGAACGGATACTCTACTGCCTTGTTGGTGGGAGTGTAAACTTGTTCAACCACTGGGGAAAGCAGTATGGAGGTTCCTCAAAAGACTCCACACAGAACTCCCCTATGACCCAGCAATCCCACTTTCGGGCATTTACCCAAATGATCACAAACAAGACCATACAAAGGCTACCAGCACAACTATTTTCCTTGCAGCATTATTTCCATAGCTAACATATGGAGTCAATCCAAATGCCCGCAGTAGATGAATGGATCAAGAAAATGTGATATATATATATATATATATATATATATATATACTATGCCTCCAATTTAATAGGAAAAGGAAAGCATTGGAAAAAATTATATTAAGTGAAGTAAGGCATGCCCAAAGAAACATAGGCCCCATGGTTTCCCTTATGTGCAATTAGTAGTACATGTCTAGGACAAGCAGAAAAGGTCAAAAGCTATGTACATATCGCCAGATAAGATGAAGTTAAGTGAAATAATCCCCAAGATAGGGACACAAGTGGCTTTTCCTTTCTTGCTTTTGTTTCTAACGTATTTATAAGGTACCATGTTGTTTTTAGTTGTTTGTATGTTCCTCCCCCACGGTATAACCCCTATTTACACTGTTTGATGTTGGTGCCCTGAATTTTCTATATACACTTCTTTAATATGGGGAGGGTAAAGGAAAACACAAAATGCTTAAATAGAGATACAGTTTGACCCAGTGTAAAAATGCGATGTACAAGACACTATCTTGAAAATGAACTTTACAACCTCGGAGGTGGGGGAGTAGTTGTGGAGGTGGGAGGGAAGCGATGGTAGGGGGAAAACAAAGGAGGAGGCAAAAATACTTGATAGGAAATGTACACATTACCTTGCTTATGTAACTGTAACCCCTCTGTACAGTATTTTTACAATAAAAGACATAGAAAAATTAATTTAATGTATGGTTATGGGCCAGTACTAGGATTTGAACTTATGGACCTTCTACTTACTTTCACACTTCCAACTGGAATCTATATCTGTGTTTAATTTTTATTAATCTTTTTGTCAAGGATAAATCTAATACCACTGTCACCTAATATTTGTATAGAATAAGTTTTGGAAATTTTACACTGAGTTAAGTATTTAACATTCATCATTCTACTATCTTCAAGTTTCTAATGTTTCTTGGAAGTTAAAGACAGGCTCTATGCTGCATTTATTAGGAAATCTTTTGCCTGGCCCCAGTCTATAATCCTAGCTTCGAAGGAGGCTTACTTGTGAAGAATGCTTGCTTGATGCAAAAACAGAGAATTCCATGAAACTCCATCTCCAAAATTATATATATATATTTATGCATATATAATTATATACAACATATTTAATATGTAATATATATGTGAGTTATATACATGTATACATACTTTATATCTTCAGGAGATAGGCACACTGAAACAATTGAAGGCACTGATTTAATTTCACTGCTGTCATTCTACTTTGACATTTTTAATAAAAAATAGATGACCATTATTTCCTTGAATGTCCTGTCCAATATCAGTTTGTGCATATCAGGCAGGCTGTACCTCATGTCACACATGAGTGCAAGAATAATGGGGTTGAGCTCATTGCATAGTGGCTCATCAAGACATTGGAAATATTCCTCAACTTGGATGAGCCAATCTCCATTGTTTGTTCTATATTGTGCCTCTGCTTTCGGTCTGTTATTTACAGTTTCAAGATGATATTTCGTTCTTTTGGAGAGAAGTGAATGGATTTATGTGACCTCCAAGACAATTACCTTTATCTGGCTAAAATTCATGTATTCAAATGGAAAATTTGCCATCTCCATAGAATACTAATGAGGACTCCCAAGCACTAGATGTCTACTTTGCAGCCATTGTAATTTTCATGCAGGAATATTTTATAGGGACAAAATTAAGGTACTAAATATATCCTTCAGCACCTACCCTTGGGAAATCCTCATGCTCATGCCCAAGTCATTGACCTTCACATAGGCTTTGTCATCCAACATGATGTTACTTGGTTTAATGTTTCAGTGTACATTTCTAAATTCGTTAAAGCAAAGTACAGTTCTTACAACCTGAACAAATTCCTGAATTCATTCTTGAATAGGTGGTATGATTTTCACATTTATCTCAGGAGGTTTCTGGATGGCCAGTTCCACTGCCAGGTATTGGTGCTCATCCTTTTCCCTCACCTGGTATGACCTGATCGTGTGTGGGTGATGGAAAACCTTAATAATGTCCATCTCATTTTTAAAATTTTTGTGGGTCGTGGGTCCTGAAAGCTGGGCCTGGGCACTGTCGCTGAGCTCTTCATCTTAAAGCTAGTATTCTACCACTTGAGCCACAGCACCTCTTCTGGCTTTTTTTGTGTATGTGGTGCTGTGGAATCAAAACGAGTGCCTCAAACATGTGAGGTAAACATCTACCACTGAGCCACCTTTCTGGCCTGTCCATCTTATTTTGGATCTGACAATTGTTTTACTCCCTTTCAGGATTATTTTCGCTCCCACCTTAGTGTCTGAGGTGGTGCTAGGCCAACTTTACAAATCCATAGCTACCATAGTCAGTGATCTCCTCCTTCACACTGTATTGTTCAGGGAAAATCTCCTGCCATAGCCAATGATCTTCATACTGTCTTGTTCAGTGAAACTCTCCTTCTCTGAAGAGCTTGAGGATAATTCACTCTGTTCTCCCATCTTTCTGCTAGCATGGCAAGGAGTAAATCTATGTAGACATAGCTAAGAAAATAAAAACCCCAGAGCAATAAGCAAAAGAAAATACCCAAACCCAAACAAAGCATAATCCCCCCCTCCAAAAAATGCATCCACACACTCAAAATTGTCAACGTAGCACTAAGTCCAGCAGTTCACCAGGAAATCCCAGCACTGTAATAGACTGCAGAGACCACTCACAATAGTTTCAATGGACCAATCACAGCTTGGCATGAACCCATTGGCTCTTTTGGTCTTCTGCCGGGAGGACTATTGCCAAGGTTTCCAAAGGGATGCGAGCCACACAGATAATGCCACTGCTGCTGCCATGGCTGTGTTGCAGGAACTGCAAGGGCATCAGCCAATGCCTTCTGTCCTTGGTGGCTGCCAGGTCCTAGTGTTTGCTCCCAAAGGTTTTGTCCTTGAGTACTATCCATGTCCACATGTCTGCTCCTGTTAGAACCCTGGCCATGTGTAGGTGCCAAACATACACAAAACATTGGCTTCCATTCATCATATGTGCGGTTCTTGGAACTTGATCCAACAATTTAAAAAGAAAATGAATTCTTATGTATTTCTAGGTGCAGTGGCCACATGACAAAGAGTCCACTTGGAAACATTCACTAAAGTGGATCCAGATTGTTTTCACTTCACAGTAAAGAGAAAATTCAAAGAAGTAGACCTGGGTGCCAGTGGCTCACGTCTGTAATCCTAGCTACTCAGGAGACTGAGATCTGAGGATAGAGGTTCAAAGCCAGCCCAGGCAGGAAAGTCCATGAGACTCTTATCTTCAATAAACCACCAGAAAACCACAAGTGGCACTGTGGCTCAAGAGGTAGAACACTTTCCTTAAGCTGAAGCCTAGAGTTCAAGCACCATGACCAACAACAAAAAAGGTTCTAATATCAGTATGCACTTTCGTGTTTTCTTAATGGAATTAAAGATGAGCCCAATCGCTCTTGTGTAGAACTAAAACAATATCACACTCAACAATATCACGTTGTTGAAAGAAGTCAGGTAGTATCAGGCTACTGTGAAGTTACTATTGCCAGGATGAATCCCGGGTAGAAATACATTTTTTCCTTTTCAGTATTTACTAATAAAACACATCTGTGTATTAATAGCAATACATTACTGCTTTAACATAAATTGTGTTCTCTATTCAACTCAGAGAATTTTGACAACTATTTAATTATGCAATGCTGAGTCCCCTTATAAAGTCAATAAGTTGGCATTTTTGTCTTTTATATTAAAATGCAAAGAAACTAAGACCAAATAGTTTTATAGTTAGGTGGGTCATAGAAGGGGCTGTTTTCTCACTTAGAAATTAAATCCAGTGGGATAATTCATGACATCCATAATCTGAAAATCTGCTCTAACTTTTGTCTTTTACAGACCTCATCAATTTAGTCAAGATATTCAAGGTCTTTTCCTTTAAATCTTGAATTACTGATGTCAAAATAATAGTGGTATCACTTCAGAAACATCTGATACTGTAGCAAAATGCCCTACACCATATATCTCCATGAAGCAGGTTATTAACATCTATAGGAGTGAGAGAAAAGAGAGCATCATCATTTCCCAATATAGTTTCTTATCAGATAGTTTACATCAGAATCCTTGAAATCCGTAAGGCAGTGTGTTGATATGTTCGAAGTGAAGAACAAAGGCTGGAGTAGGGGATTTATGTGGAACAACCCCTGCCTAGAAATTTGGAGGTTCTCAGCTTGAACTCTCCTACTGCCAAATCCATCAGTCTTCCTTTAGAGAAAGAGGTATAGCTGTGTATTTCAATTCCACTGTGATTCTATAACAAAATTCCTTAAGACCAGGCCCCAATAACTTAGAGCAAGTTATTTGTCCTCAACAGAAATTCTAAAGGACAAGATCTAGAACCCAGAAATTTCAATGTACCGAGAGGTCAGCTTCATCAGCACTTTAATGTGCTCCCATGTTGCTGTGTCCTCACATGGTGGAAAGGCTAAGAACGTATTTAAAAGAAAACAATACCGCTGACAGACTTCTTCCCACCATTCAGATGAAGTTTAATTTGCTTAATGACTCTGTATTTTCTTCTGTCATGTACCTACTTCTCTTGTTTTATGTTGTTGTTTTATTTGGCTTACTGGCCTTGAACACTTGAACCACTTTAAGTAAAGCTGTTTTGATTCCATGTATGTACCACCAAAATCATCTGCTGCTACTTCATTTTTTGGAAGTAAGCCACTTGCTTGCCCAAACCCTGTGCTTTATTGTCATTCCGGTATAAATTTTAAAGTTTTTGGTCTGTTTTGAATTTTGCAAGCGATTTAACAAGGACCCTTCACAAATAATTAGCAAATACTCTACCATTGCTTAGATTGCTTTATATTTTATTATTCATTTATTATTTATTTTATTATTTTAAATAAGTCTTTATTGTTAAAATACTGTACTGAGGATTTACAGTTACATGAGCAAGGTAAGAAGTACATTTCTCATAATTCATTGTTGCCTCCTCCTTGGTTTTTCCCCTACCATCCCTTCCCTCCCATCTCCACTACTACACTCCCTCCACCTAAATTGTAAAGTTTGTTTGAGATGGACAAGATTATTTAATTCCTCATTGGTTGACCTCATGTTTAACCCACTTACTGAAAAACTGTAAACATGTAAACCTATAAACATGTTTAAATTTTTATGTAGACTCCCTTGCAATTTGCTCACAAATTATAGTGTTTGCCTTCCATTGCAATCTTCTCCTTCTCCTTCTCCTTCTTCTTTTTCAGTTAAAACATCAAATGTGTTGTCGCATGCTAACATTGATAACAAATTCCTCTATTGATTGCATCAGAAATACCTCAGCTATTTTTTAAAGACTATCATAGAGAGTGGTGGGAAGATGGCAGAGAAGCTGGAGGCTAAACAAGCTCTCTCATAGAAAGCAGTTTGGGTGTTCCATTGAACAGAACTAGGCCAGAGAATCACACCAAGTGTACCATCACTGTACAGAGAGTTTGGCCAGAGAGGGAAAATCCAGGCAAGGAAACAGATCTGAACACTTGCCAGCAGCCGCGATGTCTGGAGGAATATAAATACCAAATTTCAAACTCTACTACAAAGCCATAGCAAACAAAAGAGCTTGGTTTTGGCACAAGAACAGATTTCAGGACCAATGGAATAGAAATGAAAACTCAGAAATGAAACTAAGACCTATATCCATCTAATCTTTAATAAGAAAGCAAAAAAAAAAAAAAATAGAAAGGAAGAAAGACAGCCTCTTCAGTAAATGGTGCTGGCAAAACTGGTTAATCACGTGTAGAAAATTAGAGCTAGATACTTATATATCACCCTGCACCAGAATCAACTCCAAATGGACCAAAGACCTCGGGGCCAAAGCAGACACTCTGAAAACATTACATGAAGGAATAAGAGTAACCCTAGGTCTCCATGGCACAGGCTGAAATTTTCTTTTTTGGGGGAGGGGGGTCCGTTCGTGGGGACTGAACTCTGGGCCTGGGCGCTGTCCCTCAGCTCTTCAGCTCAAGGCTAGTGCTCTACCACTTGAGCCACAGCACCACTTCCGGCTTTTTTCTTTTTGCTTATGTGGTGCTGAGGAATTGAACCCAGGGCCTCAGGCATGCAAGGCAGGTGCTCTACCACTGAGCCACCTTCCCAGCCCCTGAAATTTTCTTAACAGAGACCCAGAAACACAAGAAATCAAAGAAAAGTTAGACAAATGGGATTGCATGAAATTGCAGAGCTTCTGCATGGCAAAGGACATAGCTAGCAAGATCAATAGAAAACCCACGGATTGGGAGAAGATCTTCACTAGCCATACAACAGACAAGGGTCTCATATCTAAAATATAACTGGAACTTAAAAAATATATCCCCAACAACAAATCCTCAAAGAAACAACTTCTTGATAAATAAGTGGGCTAAAGACTTAAATAGAAAATTCTCTGAGGAGGAGAGAAAGACGGCCAATAGACACATGAAGAAATGCTCAACCTCCCTAGCCATAAAAGAAATGTAAATCAAAACAACATTGAGATACCACCTCACCACAGTTAGAATGGTTATAAACAAGAATTCTAACAGATGCTGGAGTGGATGTGGACAGAAGGTAACATTACTGCAGTTTTGGTGGGAATGTAAACTTATTCAACTACTTTAGGAAGCAGTATGGAGGTTCCTCAAAAGACTCCACATAGAGCTCCCATATGACACAGTAATCCCACTTTTGGGCATTTACCCAAATGATCACAAACAGGACCATTGCCACGCCTACTCCGGTGGAGTCTGCTTAGCATGGGAAACCTGTTTTCAGACCTGAGAATGGGGCTTCACAGAAGTGTGTCTCTGAGAATGGGACTTCACCAAAGTCTACCTCAGAGAATGAGGCTTCAAAGAGACCTATCTCTGAGAATGGGACTTCACCGAAATCTACCTCAGAGAATGGGGCTTCAAAGAGGCCTACCTCCGGGAAAGGCTGGCAAGCCCTGGGAAAGATGTGTTGCTGTTTATCTTTTCTTCACTGTATAGGAGTGCCTATTAATCTTTTTCTGTTCCTGCTGCTTATTGTACTTACTCATGATCAATGTTCCCTTATTCAAGGCTCTTTCTTGAAAGTGTTGACGACTCCAATATCCAATGAGTGTCCTGAGAATATGACTAACTTACCAGAGTTAAGTGCTACCCTGAAAGCCCCTCTTATGGAGGCTAGTAGACAAGTCATAAGTAAATATAAAAGTATTGGGGGTTTCATGATGTCACTTCAGCAGAAGGAATTGTTTGTAAAAGATTTACAAGAAGCTGTAGACACGGCTAGAGCAAAAAGAGTGTATGGCTATTGGAGACTTCCCTTTAATCCTGAAGCATATACCATAGACTCATATAGATATCCTGTAGATAAGAAAGATGTAGAGGAATATTTAGAACAAAAGCTAAATAAGATTCCTAAAAGGTTGGTAGATCAAAGGTGGCAATGGCTTATCAGAGAAATATAGTGGGATCCTCCATTATCTAGAGGACCCAGAGACTTCCCCCAGATCATAGCCTTTTACAGGTGTGTATGATAAGAATGGCAATCATTGGGAAAACTACTTAGGAGAAACAACTTCCTATTACTCTCTTTCATTTACTGAGAGACTTGCTAGATCTAGGCCTCCTTGGTGCTTACTATCAAAGAAGGAACAAGAAAGATCTTATGAGACAGTTAAGGCCTCTATGGAGAAGAGTAAATGATTATGTAAAAGGGTTACAGAAAAGACACTATGAGCTTAAATTTGACATATGACCAGGTTTAACTAAGTATACTGAATATCATGATTTTTGGCCACAAATTGGGAACCCTCTAAGCACAATTGCTTAGAAAATATTTAAAACATATAAAGTACAAAAGTAACTGTGAAGTACTAGAGTTCATGCCTTTCTGTTCAGCACCTTGCCCATATGCTCTGATTAACGGTTAATTGGAGATAAACATCAAAACCCATTGTATTTCTTAAAAATACAGGTAAAGCCGAAAACAAGTGCCTATCGTAATAGCTCCTCATCCAAAAAACAAGATCAGGCGACCAGCTGGTGACCACCCAAGAACGAAGCCTTGCAGCAAGATTGTGTAACCTTTTGTCCTTTTTCATGGAGACTTTTACTATAAAAGCTTGTCATCATCTGCAATAAATCGCACTCAGCATCCACTCCTCTTGTGTGTGAGTTGTCTATTTGCCATCTCCCCACCTATTCCAGTTCCTCCCCTAGGTGTCCTCCGTCATCCCGACAGAGCCAGTCAGCGGCAGACCATAAGAAAGCTACCAACATGACTATGTTTATTGCAGCATTGTTTACCATAGCTAAGATATGGAACCAACCCAGATGCCCCTCAGTAGATGAATGGAGCAAGAAAATGTGGTATATATACACAATGGAATTCTATGCCTCCATCAGAAAGAATGGCATTGCCCCATTTGTTAAGAAATGGAAAGGCGTGGAAAAATTATATTAAGTGAAGTTAGCCAGGCCCAAAGAAACATAGGTCCCATGGTTTCCCTTATTTGCAATAACTATTATATGTCTGAGTCAAGCTGAAAAGGTCAGATAAGTTGATGTTAGGGCAATGAACCCCAAGATAAGTATTCAAAAGTTTTTTTTTGTTTTGATTTTCCTTTCATGCAATTGTTTCTAACATATTTATAAGATGATTTCTTTGTTGCTTTGTATGTCCCTCCCCCATGGTATAACCCCTGCTTTCACTGTATTTGATGTTGGTATGATTTATGGAGGGGAAGGGATAAAACAAATCGTGTAACTAGGGACACAGGTGGACCCATTGCATCAATGAGATTTACAAGTCCTTATGTTGAAAAACGAACTTTACAACTTTAGTGGGGAGTGAGGGGGAAGATCGGGTGGAGGAGGGGGAGTTTGAGAAGGGTTGGGAAGGGGGAAAATAGAGGAAGCAACAATGCTTGTTAAGAAATAGACTCGTTATCTTTCCCATGTAATTGTAACTCCTCTCTATGGTTTTCTCACAATAAAAAGAATATCGTAGATGCTTGATAGATCTGCCACATAATCTACAGCCATGTTCCTTGTTTCAGAGTTTTCAGTAATATTAAAAATATTAAATGCTTCTGTGTCAGCATTTGTTGAGAATATATGGGATTTCTTCGGTACTCAGTGTGATAAATTGCATTAGATTTTCTAAATTGTAACTGTGTAAGTGGGGATGCAGCTTGGTGTTAGAATAACTTGATTACCCTGTGTGAAGCCTATGTTAAATCTTCAGGAAAATACACACTGGAAATATAGAAAAACAATAAATATAAACTGTTCTTCATTTCTGAGAGATATTCTCTTTTATTTAGGATTTCTTCCTTTTTCTTCATAGGTAAAATTACTATAAATACATTCTCATTTTGTCATGGGGGTTATGAAGTTAATTAGGAAGTGTTTCTTTCTTTTAAAAAATTTCTGGAGCCATCAAACAAGTGATACATTAGTTTAGATGGCATATACCGAATATTCCAGTTGAGCATGTCCTATCCCCACCAAAAAAAAGAAAGAAAGGAAGAAAAAAAGGAAGAAAAAAAAGGAAGAAAGGAATAAGAAAGAGAGAGAGAAAGACTCCCAACACACCAAACTAAAAAACACCATGTAAATAAAAAGATCGGGGCATTACTTAAGTAGTAAAGGAGTTATATACAATGGGCAATTTTGCAGGTCTGACACCTAACAATAGGGAAAAAAAGGAAGTATTTTCTGAGACAAAATTGCCCATGAAATATTTGGTTAGAGTTGTTTTTACCCTTTTACTTCTTTGCTGTCTTTTATTTCATAGATACACTTTTTCTATAACCTACATAACAACTTTCAATCCTCCCAACTTAGCTCCTAAGAGTTGAGATTACAAGCAGGTTTTCACACCTGTCCTTGTTGGCCCTTTTTACAATAAATTGTGTTTGCATAAGATTAGTACACAGAAAAGTTAAATGTTGTAAACAGATTGTATGTCGTCTCATTCCCCTACTATTAATAGAATGTACCAGTACCGTATGTTTGTAAAATTAAAAAAAATCTATTGCTATTAATTAAATTGCAACCTTTATTTCACTTTTCCAATTGTTGTACTACTTTCCTTTCCTTTTTTCGTATCTACTACTATTGTTTTTACCTCTGCCTTTCTCCTTTTTTCATGTTATCTTCTCAGCTGGTCTATCAATGAGTAAAATTAAAAGTAGGTTAAAAATCACCATTTGACAGGCACCAGTATCTCATGAAAAAAACACCATTTAAAAAATAACTGAAGAGCTGGAATGTGGCTTGGTGATAGCATGCTTGCCTAGCATGCATGAAGGCCTGAGTTGGATTCCTCAGTGCCACTTAAACAGAAAAACCTGGGAGTAGTGCTGTGGCTTAAGTGGTAGTTTGCTCGCTTACCTTGAGCAAAAGACCCTCAAGGACAGTGTCCAAGACGAGCTTAAACCCCAGTAGTGGCAAAACAAACAAAAAATATCTTCCCACATTGTTTTGTATGTAGTGTTCCAACTCCATGGTGTACATTATCCTTACAGCAAAATCAATACAACAAACCACAATTTACAGTGCTCAGCAGCCCCATGTGGTCAGTAGCCATCATATTGTACACCAGATGTATAAAGTTAAGGAAGAAATATAAAACATGAAATCATTAGGACAACCTATAGTATAGGTTCTAGACTATCCTTTGACTGGATGTGTGGCTTAAAGAATCAGAAAAATATTAGATTTTGAACTTTCTGCCTGTAAAATCGGGGCAATCATACCTATCCATCACTAGGATTGAAATCTTGAAAGGAGTGTTCCAAAATTATAAGCCTTGCTAACCTTGGCTCCCACTGAACAGGAATATAGAGTTCACCATCAATAATACCTGGACTCAAAGAGAGAATTCACAAATGGGATTGTGACAAAGTAAGAAGTTTCTGCATGGCAAAGGACATCATTAAAGCTAAAGAGAGCCTATGGAAGGAGAGATCTTTGCCAGCTCTACATCAGAATATACAAATAGCACAATAAATTATACTAGCAAAGAATTAACAAACCAATTAACAAATGGGAAAACAAGCTATGTAGAGATTTCTCAGAAGGAATAAAATTGGCCAGTAATCACATAAAAATGGTCAACATCTCTGGACATAAAGGAAATATGAACCAAAACACTTGTGATGGGCTGGGAAGGTGGCTCACTGGTAGAGTGCTTGCCTTGGAAGCATGAGGATCTGGGTTTGATTCCTCAGCACCACATAAGCAGAAAAAGCTGGAAGTGGTGCTGTGACTCAAGTGACAGAGCTCTATTCTTGAGTTGAAGAGCTGTAGGCCCAGGTCCTACGACTGAACAAAAACAACAACAACAACAAATAACACAACAAATTGACATACTGTTCTTTTACCATCTCACTTTAGATAGATCATTAAACATTATTTGTGGGAATGTAAACTTCTTCAACTACACTGAAAAGAAATCCACAAAACAACTAGGACTACCCTCTGATCCAGTACTACCATTCTTGGGCATTTATCCATTTTCAAGTTATTGATACAGCACAAATGCCTTCAATAGATGAATGGATCAAGAAAGTATGGTGTATATACACAGAGTAATTTTACTCAACCATTAGAATATTGTATCACTTATAAAGAAAAAGATAGACCTGGAAAAAATTTTGTGAAGTCAGGATGCATGGTTTTTCTCATATGTGGAAGCTAGATCTATGCACACATATAGAGTGTTGTATGCACATATACATAAATATATTTCACAAAGTACGGTATATGTTGGCAAGAATTTAAATGATGTAATCCTTTAGAAAACCTAACAGTGCAATAAAATGTATATGAGGAAACTTGCACTTGAAAGGCAGCAGGAGGTGAATGAAGTCAAAATTTTCAACTCATATCCAATGAAGCTAGCAAAATTGACGGGAAGGACTTGAGTTTCAGAGACTGGGGAGATGAAGAAAAAAGTGTCACTAATTAGGACTCATTGTACTTACAATTAAAAATGTAATTAAAAATAATTATGCCTGAGCCTACCACCTATGATTTCCATATTCACACTTCTTAGTAGCCATCCCCCTTTCAAACCACCATGAACCATCTCATCTTACTTAGGAATGTTACCACTTTGCTGTGTCTATGAACCAAGGAATTGTAGGCAGATCAATTTAATGCTGTCCACATATGCCAAGCCATCAATATAAGGCCAGAAACCATGAAACTCTTACAAAAAGTGGCAGGGGAAACACCATGGCTCCTAGAACAAAGTTCAAAACATTCTAATGAAAGATCCAAAATCACAAGAAATCTAAGAAAGTGTGGATAAACGGGATTGTAAGAAACGTATAAGTTTCTGCCTGGCAAAGAAAATAACAAGCTAAATACAAAACCTACAGAATGGAAGAATTTATGAGCTATTCATCAGACAAGGGCCAAATAGGAAAAATATACAAAGAGCACAAAAATTACCCCCAATAAATGCTCAAATAACATCCCAATTGATATATGAGGTAATGACCTAAAGACAGACTTCTCAGAATAAGTAAGAATGGCCCATGGACACATGAAGAAATGTTCAACATCTCTGAACATAAAGGAAATGTAAACCAAAACAACTCTGTAATTCCACCTCACTGCAGAAAGGAAGGCCAATAAAAAACATTTAAAAGTGATTAGTAACAAATGCTGTCTTGGATGTGGCCAAAAGGGAGCTCTATCACTGTTGGTGAGAATGTAAATTGTTCAATCAGTCTGGAGACTGAGATGTGAGTATTATGGTTTGAGTCAACTTGTGCAGAAAAAGTCCATGTATTTTTTATCACCAATTGGCCACCAAAAAGACGCAAGTAGAGCTGTGGTGCAAATGAGTAAAGTTGTAGCTTTCATTACAAAATCTCAGGGACATTATCCACATCCTGTGTTCAAGCTCCAGTACTGGCAGTTTGTGTATGTGTGTGTGTGTGTGTGTGTGTGTGTGTGTGTGTGTGTGTGTGTGTGTGTGTGCTAGTGATTTCCTGACTGAATCAAATGTTTTGGTGTATTTAAAGTATTAAGAAATAAAGGTTTCAATGTCCTATGATTTTTTTTTGTGCCCCTGTGTTTGTATGTATGTGTCTATCTGAGGTTGGTGCGGGTGCTGTTGTGCACATGTGTATGTGCATTTAACTTTGGTCTTGCTTGTTCTCCACCTGTATTAACAAAATTGTCAGGCTTGAAAGATGGACACTACTATTTAATGTTATGACAATTTTCTAAGCTTTGTTTTTAACAAATGATGATTTGAATTGTTTACTGAAGGACAGAGAGGGAGGATAAAGAGAGGCGGAGAAAGAGGGGAGTTCTAAATCTAAGACTGCAGCAGCCATATTCCAGAACAAGGTTGCAGAACTACATATAAACTAGATCGTGTTGTGCCTTCAGTACTCTAGCAGTAAGAAAGCACCCATTTTTCCATAGGTGTGGATTGTAGGAAAAAAGACAATTCAACAAAAACAAAGTCAAATAGTCTGAGACACTTACAAACTTCCTCTTGGGAAGCTGCTGCTTTATAGGCCCAATATTTGATCTGAAGTGAAGCTTGGAAAGTCAATAAAAGGCCTGTGTAATTCTTTAGTCCTAGTACCTGATACTGTGACTTAGTGGGAAAGCTAGGGGGTAGATTTCCAGCTTTGGAAGACTTCTTCCTTAGTGAACAATGAGCACAGACTTGGTTCAGGTCTGTGAACCTGAATGTAGAAGTTTGAATCTCCATAGTGTGAACTGGAAATTTGGCCTCCTAATGAGATAGGTTTTTGGGACGTAGGGTAGCTGTGGGAAAGTCTCTTTTTAATAGTCTCTCCTATATGCACATTTGTTTAGATGCAGGTTTATATAACTAACTAGTAGCAGTGGTCACCCCAGGGTAGAGCAAACGAGCCACAGTAGAGGGACAGAGATCAAACTCATGTCATCTGTCATTTTATGCTGCTTGAATTCACATATCCTGCATGTATTTTAATATTCAAGAATAAAAATTAACATTGAATATAGATTTTTAATTGCCTCTTTGCTTCTGACAAAACTTAAAAGTAAAAATGAGTTTAAATGGAAAGGCAGGATGGTAAGAGCAGGGGAAAGGAATGGAGCAATGATTGTGGGCAGCTCCTGAAGTCCAGTCTGGAGTCTTTGGGGAATAAAAGGAAATTGTGTAACAAGACAGGCCTGCCTGCTTTTTCTCAGCAACAAGGCATCCCTGTCTGCTTTCCTTAGCAACAGAATAGCCCTGCCAGTCTTTCCTCATTTATGCCAGAGCCAAAGGGCTTAGTAGACCAAGACTAAGGGAGGAAGTTAGAGCTATCTTTGTAAGATGAAAAAGAACAAGCCCTGGATGTGTCTGAAAACCTAGAAAGTCTTTGGAGCATTAAACTTTTAGGCCTTTAGAGAACAGTCTTCCATAGAAACTAAACATTCAGGAGTTCCGGGAGTATGGCAGAGGAGAGGCTGGAGACTAAACAAGCTCTCGCATAGAAAGCAGTTTAAGTGTTCCAGTGAACAGTCCTAAGCCAGAGAATCACACAAAGCATGCCAACACAGTACAGCTAGCTAGGCCAGAGAGGGGAAATCCAGGCAAGGAGAACGATCTGAGCACTTGCCAGCAGCCACCGCTGCAGCGGCATCAGTGGCGGCAGTGGCCATAACCGCCATACCTGCAACATAGAGAGTACGGGACGAAGGAGCCAGACGCCGTGGGCAAACAGATTATACTCAACACCAGCAAGAACCAACAAGGAGCAGACACTTTCATTCTGCAGTTCACAGACCAGAGACGACTCAGGAAAAAAGATTCGATGTGAGTAGAAGCCTGACGTCCTCACTCCTTCTCAGGAAGTAGAGGAGGGAAGGCCACCCCCCCCCCCCCCCGCCCAACTACTATCTCCATCTTTGATACTGACAGAGGCCCAGCTGAGCTGCTAGCTCCAACTCAGGCCTTGAAAGAAAACTAGAGACATTTATCAGGAAACCAGAACCTAACTTGACCTTCCAGATTCAGCTAAACCCAGGGAAAAGTCACCCAGCTCAGGCTACCAGCCCCAATTTTTAAGCATTACATTTTTTTTTTTAATTTTTGCTTTTCTATTTTTTCTTGTCTCTTTTTTTCTCTTTCTCTTCTTTTTTTCTCTCTACTTTCATCCTATCCAACCTATTTATCGCTTTGAGATTAGGACTTATTTAAGTTAACTCTCCCTGTGCCTTTTCACATCTCTCTATTCCTATTTTTACCCACATGTCTCCTTAAACCTAATAATTTCTGGTTTGCCAAATTCTTCTTTGTGGTTCGTAGCCCATTAATATATAGTTGAATGATGTTGAATAGATATTTCTGTTGAACTAGATTGTATGCGCAGATTTCTGACTATGCAACTATAGACTTTGGTTGATGCTTGCCTTAAGATAGTGTTCTAGCACAAAACTGGTGTTACTTTCATCCCAAATGGGCAGAGTATGCCGTAAAAACACAAGGAAAATGGCAAGTCCGTGTATCTCAACTCCCACTCATGATAATCAGGGGACAGAACAAATAACGAATAATCCTGGGGAGAGTTCCCAAATAGCTGTACAAACACTGCAGGCAAACAAAAAAGATTGAAAACATACAAAGGACCATGTATGAGCGTGATAGACAGAGAGAAGAGGCAAACCAAAGGTCAATACAGGAAAAGATTGAAAACATACAAAGGAATCTGTATGACCGTGATAGGGAGAGAGAGGAGGCAAACCAAAGGTTAATAAAGGAATATCATGAGAGTGAAGAAGCTACTCAAAAACTGATAAAGGAAATGCATGAGCAGATTAAGAACACTCAAAGCAAAAGGCAGGAATGGAGTGAGCAAGATGAGAACACTCAAAGAGATCTTCAGGAATGGTGTGAACGTGAGGAAGCTAAGCAAAGAATAATACAGGAATTGAGAGAGCAGGATGAGAATACACAAAGAACACTAAAGGCATTCATGCAATCCATTAACAAAGAGCTGAAGGAAGTCAGGGAAACCACAAAGGGAATCCTAAGTGGAAACCAACAGAGGAAATGTGAGTCCAAGGAAACCATAAGCAATCAAATAACTGATTTGAGCATAAACACTGAACACTAAATTAAGGAAGTAAAGAAGCTCATACAAGATCTAAAACAAAGCTTCAACAAAGAATTTGAATCCATCAAAGTTGACAAATTAGAAGGAAAAGAAATAAAAAAACAAAGTAGAAAGCCTTAACAGCAGGTTAGACCATGCAGAAGTTCGAATCTCACGGATTGAAGACAGCCTAGATATTATAAAGAAAGAACATACCACCATCCAAGACAAGTCCAAGAAATATGATAGATCTTTCCAACACTTGGAAGACACCATCAGAAGGCCTAATCTGAGAATAATGGGTGTAGAAGGGCATCTAGAGACAGAAGTTAATGGTCTAGGAAATTTGTTTAACAGGATCCTAGCAAAGAAATTCCCAAACATGCAAAAAGATAGGCCTATTCAGATACAAGAAGCTTTTAGAACTCCAAATAAAACAGACCAGAAACGGACATCCAACAGACACATTATAATCCGCAAAGGATCAATTCAGACCAAGGAAAAGATCCTTAAAGGTTTCAAGAAAAGAAACATTAATCACCTATAAAGTGCACGTTAAAAGTACACGTTGTCATGTCGAAAACGAACTTTAGAAATTTGGGGGGGGAGGATTGGTTAAGGGGGTCAGGGGGAGGCTGGGCAAGGAAAGGAAGGGGAAACAAAGGAGGAGGCTACAATGCTTGATAAGAAATGTACACATTTTCTTGCCTATGTAACTGTAACCCTTGTGTACAGTATTTTCACAATAAAAAATAAATAAATAAAATCATATAAAATAAAGGGAAACCAATTAGAATCACCTCAGTTTTCTCAGCAGAGACAATCAAAGCTAGAAGTGCCTGGAATGATGTATGCCATGCACTAAATTCAAACAACTATCAACCAAGAATACTGTACCCAGCTTAACTCTCCTTCATAACTGAAGGCCAAATAAAAACTTACCATAGCAAAGAAAAATTGAAACAATATATCTCCACCAAACCAGCCCTACAAAAGATACTTAAAGATGTCCTACACATAGAAAAGCAACAAGACCACAAGAAAGGGCAGGAAACCTCACCGAAACTGAGAATCCAAGAACCATAGGAAGGACCCAGTAGCTGCAGCCCCCAAGAAGGTGGATTAAATGGCAGGAACTCCCAAATACCTCTCAGTCCCATCTCTCAACATTAACGGACTTAACTCTCCAATTAATCGACTTAGACTGTCCACTTGGATTAAAAAGCAAGATCATTCTATCTGCTGCCTTCAGGAGTCACACCTTGCCCCCCAAAAAACAAACATTTTCAATATGAAAGCCTGGAACAAAATCTACCAAGCAAACGGCCCCCATAAACAGGCAGGAGTTGCAATCCTAATATCAGATAAAATAGACTTCACATTAAAATTCGTGAGAAGAGATAAAGAAGGTCACTACATACTAATTAAGGGGTCTCGCCTTCAGGAGGATATTACAATACTAAACATCTATTCGCTAAACAATGGAGCACCCAAATATATCCAGGAAACACTACTTTCCCTCAAATCCAACAAAGATCCAAATACATTAATTGTTCAGGATTTTAACACACCACTATCCAACTAGATAGATCAACTCACAAAAACTCAACAGAGAAAATGCAGATCTAAACAACTACATAGATCAACTAGATTTAACAGACAACTACCGAGTATTTCACCTAGAAACATCAGAATACACGTTTATCTCAGCAGCACATGGAACATTTTCCAAAATAGACCACATTTTATGCCACAACATAAACTTGTCTAAATTCAGAAACATTAAAGTTATACCTTGCAATCTCTCAGACCACAAGGGAATAAAATTAGAACTCAACACCAAAAGACACCAAAGAAAGTCTGGTAACACATGGAGGCTGAACAACACACTGCTGAATCACGAGTGAGTCATGGAGGAGATTAGAAAGGAAATTCAAATGTTCATGATATTCAACAAAAAAATGAGCACACAAATTACAAGCTCCTCTGGGACACAGCAAAGGCAGTACTCAGGGGCAAATTTATAGCTCTGAGTTCCTACATCAACAAATTGGAGAGGTCTGAAACCAACAATTTAATGAGGCATCTGAACCTCCTTGAAAAAGAGCAGCAAGATAAATCCCAATCCATTAGACATACAGAAATAATTAAAATTAAATCAGAATTAAATGAATTAGAATTCAAAAATACTATAAAAAGAATAAACAAAACAAAAAGTTGGTTCTTCGAAAAAATTAACAAAATTGGCAGACCCTTAGGAAATCTTATATGAAAAAGAAGAGAACACACCCAAATAAATAAACTCAGAGATGAGAATGGAAACATTATCACAGAAAAAACCAAGATTCAGAACATTATAAAGGAATACTTCTTAAAACACTATGATAATAATTTTGAGAACGTGGCAGAAGTGGAACTTTTCCTAGCAAATATTGACAGGCCAAAACTAAACCAAGCTGAGTTAAATCATCTTAACAGGCCCATATCAAGCATTGAAATAGAAACAGCAATAAGAGACTTCCCATCTAAGAAAAGTCCAGGAACAGATGGTTTAGAACCATTTCTTAGATGAACATTGATGAAAAACTTCTCAACACAGTTTTGACCAATCGACTTAAACTATTCATCCAAAAAATTATACACCACGATCAAACCGGATGCATTTCAGGGATGCAAAGTTGGTTCAATATACGCTAATCAATTAATATAATTCATCACATCAACAGGAGCAAGAATAAGTTTCATATGGTTATCTCAATAGATGCAAAAAAAGCATTTGACAAGATCCAGCACCCTTTTATGATGAAGTATTTGAAAAAATTAGGAATCCATGGAACATTCTTCAATACAATAAAGGCTGTATATGACAAACACAGAGCCAACATTATGCTTAATGGTGAAAAACTAAAGCCATTTTCTCTTAAATCAGGTACAAGACAAGGATGTCCACTCTCTCCATTTCTCTTCAATCTAGTATTAGAATGCTTAGCAACAGCAAGAAGACAAGATGCAAACATAAAGGGGATCCAAATAGGGAGAGAAGAATTAAAACTCTCCCTCTTTGCAGATGACATGATCTTGTATTTAAAGAATCCCATAGACTCCACTCCCAAATTACTCATGCTGATTCAAAACTTTGGCAAAATAACAGGGTATAAAATTAATTCTCAAAAATCAATGGCTTTTCTGTATGCCAACAATGAGAAAAGTGTGGCTGAAATTATGAAAGAAGCTCCATTTGTAATAACCCTAAAAAAAAATAAAATACCTAGGAATTAACCAAAGAAGTGAAGGATTTCCATGATTAAAACTTTAAAAACTTGAAAAAAGAAATCAAAAGAGAACTAAGAAAGTGGCAAAAACTCCCATGCTCCTGGATTAGAAAGATCAACATCGTGACAATGGCAATACTTCCCAAGGCTAGCTACAAATTCAATGTGATACCTATCAAAATTCCAACCTCATTCTTCAAGGAAATAGAAGAGGCAATCCAAAAATTCATATGGAACAATAAAAGACCCCGAATAGCAAAAACATCCTCATCAGAAAGAACAGCCCTGGAGGAATATCAATGCCAAATTTCAAACTCTAGTATAATGCCATAGTAATCAAAACAGCTTGGTACTGGCACAAGAACAGACCTCAGGACCAATGGAATAGAATTGAAAACCCAGAAATGAATCTACAGACCTATAGCCATCTAATGATCGATAAGGGAGCTAAAAAATAGAATGGAAGAAAGATAGCCTCTTCAGTAAACGGTGCTGGCAAAATTGGTTAACTACTTGTAGAAAACTAAAGCTTGATCCCTACATATCACCCTGAACCAGAATCAACTCGAAATGGATCAAAAACCTCGGAATCAAATTAGACATTCTGAAAACATTACAGGATGGAATAGGAGAAATCCTAGGTGTCCTTCGCACAGGCCGAAATTTCCTTAATAGAGACCCAGAACCACAACAAATCAAAGAAATGTTGGACAAATGGGATTGCATGAAATTGCAGAGCTTCTGCATGGCAAAGGACATAGCTAGCAAAATCAATTGAAAGCCCATTGATTGGGAGAAGCTCTTCACTACAGTACAACGGACAAGGGTCTCAAAGCTAAAATATACTTGGAACTCAAAAAATTAAGTCCCCCAACAACAAATCCTCAAAGAAACAACTGCCTAATAAATAAGTGGGCTAAAGACTTAAAGAGAAACTTCTCTGAAGAAGAAAGAAAGATAGCCAATAGATACATGAAGAAATGCTCAACCTCCCTAGCCATAAAAGAAATGCAAATCAAAACAACATTGAGATACCACTTCACCCCAGTTAGAATGGCTATAAACAAGAATTCTAATAACAACAGATGCTGGAGGGGAGATGTGGAGAGAAGGGAACCTTACTGCATTGTTGGTGGGAGTGTAAACTTGTTCAACCACTTTGGAAAATAGTATGGAGGTTCCTCAAATGACTCCACCTAGAGCTCCCCTATGACCCAGCAATTCCACTTTTGGGCATTTACCCAAATGTTTACAAACAAGACCACACTAAAGCTACCAGCACAACTATGTTTATTGCAGCATTATTTACTAGAGCTAAGATATGGAACCAACCCAGATGCCCCTCAGTAGATGAATGGAGCAAGAAAATGTGGTATATATACACAATGGAATTCTATGCCTCCATCAGAAAGAATGACATTGACCCATTTGTTAGGAAGTGGAAAGGCTTGGAAAAAATTATATTAAGTGAAGTAAGCCAGGTCCAAAGAAACATAGGTCCCATGGTTTCCCTTATTTGCAATATCTAGTGTATGTTTGAGTCCAGCAGAAAAGGTCAGAAAAGTTGATGTTAGGAAAATGAATCCTAAGTTATGTATTCAAATGTTTTTTTTTCTTTCATGCAATTGTTTCTAACACATTTACAAGATTATTTCTTTGTTGCTTTGTATGTCCCTCCCCCACAGTATAACCCCTGATTTCACTGTATTTGTTGCCGGTATAATTTGTGGAGGGGAAGGGGAAAAAAAAAATCGTTTAAATAGGGATACAGGTAGACCCATTGCAATAATGAGATGTAAATTCCTTATGTCCAAAACGAACTTTACAACTTTCGTGCGGGGGACGGGGTGGCAGGGAGGATTGGTTAGAGGAGCAGGGGGAGGATGGGAAGGGATGGGAGGGGAAACAAAGGAGGACTCTACAAAGCTTGATTAGAAATATACTTTTTATTTTATCCATTTAATTGTATCTCCTCTGTATAGTATTTTCACCATAAAAAATAAAAATAAAAAAATGAAACTAAACATTCAGAAAAAGCCAAGATGGGACTTGAAAGGTGGTTCAGTGGTATAGCACTTGCCTTCCATGCATGCGGCCCTGGGTTCTATTCCTCAGCACTACATAAGCCAGAAGTGGTGCTGTGGCTCAAGTTGTAGAGTGTTAGCCTTGAGCTGATGAGCTGAGGGACAGCACCCAGACTCAGTGTTCAGGCCTCACAACCGGTCTAAAAAAAAAAAAAAAAAACACGCCAAGATGTGCTCTGAGGTGTGTAGATTCCCTTATTCAAAGAACACAAAGACCTCCCAATAACACAATTCACCCTGCCAACAACAGCCCTTCCCAGTGAGGCTCAGGGAATAGAAGACACATTAACCTTTTCTACCTGTCATTAATCAGCCCACACCCTGAAGTCACCAGAACAGCAGGAAGGCAGGGCTCTGCCCTGTCACAAACCAAGCATGAATCTCAGAGGACCACACTTAATCTCAAAATGTACTCAGACCACTTAAAGGTCCAACACCATCCAGAAGGTGTCCATAGACCTTCAAAAAGATCAAGCTAGTATCAGACATGTACTAGTTATTGCAAATAAGGGAAACCATGGGACCTATGTTTCTTTGGGCCTGGCTTACTTCACTTAATTCAATTTTTCCAAGTCTTTCCATTTTCTAACAAATGGCGCAATGTCATTCTTTCTGATGGAGGCATAGAATTCCATTGTGTATATATACCACATTTTCTTACTCCATTCATCTATTGAGGGGCATTTGGGTTGGTTTCATATCTTAGCTATGGTACATAATGCTGCAATAAACACAGTTGTGCTGGTATAAGTTGATGTTAGGTGAAATGAACCCCAAAATAAGTATTGAAATATTTTTCTTTCATGCAATTGTTTCTATCTTATTTATAAGATTATTCCTAATTGCTTTGTATATCCCTCCTCCATAATATAACTCTTGCTCTCACTATATTTGATGTTGGTATAATTTGTGGTGGGGAAGGGAAAAAACAAATCATTTAAATAGGGATTTGGGTGTACTCACTGCAACAATGAGATGTATAAGTCGTTATGTTGCAAAAAGAACTTTACAACTTTAGCCAGGAAGGGGGGGGGGGATGGGAAGGGATGGAAAGGGGAACAAAGGAGGAGGCAACAATGCTTGATAAGAAATATACTAATTACTTTTCCTATGTTATTGTAACCCCTCTGTAGGGTAGTTTCATAATAAATTTTTTTTAAAAAAGATCAAACTGTGATGCCCAGTTCTAAAGCCCAAACTCTGCACACAGTGTTAGCCCTATTGAATGGACATTCATGCCAAGCAGGGCTCTCTGATAAATTTCCTAAAACCATTGGACCCTATGCCAGCATCCAGTCACTTGTGTTCTGGTGACAAAGCCTCGGGGTCATTCAAGACAGAAGGAGCCATAACCTCAACTCCACCTGTCATGGGCAGTTCAGCAAGTCTTACTCTTTTTCTCCCTCAGCAGTTGGTTAATTTCTTGGATAATCTCACCAATACTGTCTCTAATATCACTGCCCCCAAGGGGACACTCCCCCCCAACCAAACAGTCAGACAAACTGGAGGTATTCTCTTTAAGAACGACAGACCAGCCTTTCCATGAGTCCATTTATAGGGGCTCCTCTTTCCCCAGATTCCTTGGAAGGGGCATCTGCTCTCTCTAGCAGCAGGCCAGCCACTCTTCCCAGACCTGCCCTGACCACAGCAGCCCCTAGAGAGATGGACACTGCTTGTCCAAGTTGGGAGAGCTGATGTCTCCAGGTTCTATGGTTGAAGAGATTCTAGGCAGGTTCTTCTGCTGGAAGTTTGGCAAGGTTGAGGATTCTGCAAAGTCATACAGCAAGGTTTCACCTACCAGACTGCCAAGTACACAGCTGTCCAAGCCTGGTGTCTGCTTGTGCTCTGGCTTCCTTGAATCTATAAAGGACCTTCAGATTCCTCCTAACAAAGCCAGCATTGAATTGTCCATAAAGAGCACCAAGTGCTCCTGGTCCATCTACTGCAGCCTTTAGCAGTTTACCCCCGCCAGCATGGGACTCTCTGGTGCAACCAGTCATAGAGGAATATTTCTGGGTAGCAAGCAAGTCTAGCTTTTCATTTGGAAGCCAGCAGACTACTAATATAGGCTCATCATCTGTCCCCTGACAACCTGGACAGCCCTGCCCCTCCCAGCTCCATTGCCCACCCTGTATTTAGGGGCCTCCTAGGCTCAGCTTCTGCTCATGAACCTGCCCATATATTCTGAAAAGAGCCCAGAGAAATCCTTGGCCTCTGTTGTGCCTCAAAGTCAGGCCACAGTGAGACTTCTGCAACTCCCAGCCTTGCTACAAGCAAAGCCTCCATCAGGGTAACACCCCCAGGCTCTACAGCAGACCTCTGATGGGTACAAGAGGCTGTGCTTATGCCACCCACAGTCACCAGTCAGCAGTCCTGGCACAGGGGCATCTGCTAAGGCCACCCCAGTAGCTACGGGGATCTGACATCAAGACAGAGGCAGGCAGGTGCACCCATGCAGGCTGACTTTAGAGCAGCTCCTCTTTCAGGTGCAGACCTGGTGGCATTTGAAGAAGAACATGACATTGCAAAATATCATAGCACACACTAGACCTGATAGAAGCAGGAAATCAGAGAGAGAGGGAGAGAGAGAGAGAGAGACAGACAGACAGACAGACAGACAGAGAGACAGAGAGAGAGAGAGAGGCTAGCTGTGCTTTGTACCTGTTTCAATATCCTTGTCAAGAAATACAAATTTTTATCAAGAAATAGAGAGGAAAATTTCTAACTCTAAGTCTGATGGAGTAGCTAGGATCAATCTAAACTCCCTATCATAAACAATCACAAAAGTGGAAGCTATATGAAAATAAATATATGCATATAAATGTATATATAAGTATGTAGGTATATATATATACACAATGTGAATATGTAATTTATATATAATGTATATATATATATATGTATATATATATAATGTACAGAGGGAAAAATACATATTATTTGAAGGAATAATAACCAACACCTCCCCAATTTAAATTGAAAGCATGAACCCTTCCATGCAGGAATCTAGCAGCTCAAAAAATTCAATTACTTAATTACCCAGGTCCACACTAAGACACATTCTAATAAAGACAGAAATCCTCCCAATGCACAGTGACACAACTCATCACACCCAAGTGATCTTTAATGATATTATGACAAATTTCTCATCAGAAACTAGATTACCTATTAGACGGCAAGGGCAACAAATTTAAAGTGCTAAAAGGACATATCTAAAACCCACCTTTCTAACAAATATACTTCCTCCAAATGGAAGAGATGAGCTAAGTACCTACCAATGGCTCAGGCCTATAATCCTAACTACTCAGGAAGGTGACTTGTAAGGATGGTGACTCAAAGCCAGCCTGGAACTTGTCCCCTCAGGAGGAAGTTGTAGGACACAGTTGTCATTGAGAAGGAGGGAGGCCTTTGTGTTGTGCCATTGCTAGAACAAGACATAGCATAAGGTGCCCATCAATAATGGAGGCTATTAGCTAGTGTCTCCAGAGAAGCAATTTATAAGATGCAGTAGTCCTTTAGAAAACCAGAGGATTTTTACCCCTGCCCTTGTGGTGCCATGATAATGACCAGAGCAACCTCAAGCCCACCTGGAGCCCTTAGCAACAGTCTTTGAGGTCTAAGTGCTAGAGTGTCAATGCTTTCAGGCTGTGATTGGTCCACTTTTTGCTGACCTCACTGGACCAGACTTTGATTGGTCCATGTCCTCCATGATATCACTATGACTGGTTGTGATTGTTCCATTGTATGAGGTCATTCAGGATATATAGGAAGCCACAGTGCTCCAACCTATGCCAGTTAACAGAGCTGGAAGTTCTTTCTTGATAACCTGCTGGACTGACTCAAAGCTGAATGATTTTTTTTTTTGGTTCTTGGGATTGGTTGTCATTTGTATTTTGGTATTTCTTCTTACTTTTTCTGGGTTTTTCATTATTTTATTTAGTTTATTTTAGGTAGATTTGCTACCTGCCACTGTAGCAGAAGGATAGAAGAACACAAAGAATCATCCTCAAGCTCCTGAAGGAGGAGATCATCAAACAATACCAGATGAAAGAGCTCATTGACAAAGGTACCTATGGACAAGTGAAGCTGGCCCATCCCCATGTCACAGGCAAGGAGGTGGCATTTAAAATACTCTGGAAGTGAAAGGCTTCATCACTGGATAAAGAATGAGGTGGGCATTTTTAAGACGGTAAGGCACAAACACATCATCAGGTTGTACCAGGTGATGGAGAAGGAAGAGGATCTGTATCTCATCATGGAACTGGCCACTACAGGACACCTCCTGAGGTGGATCTTAAAATCCTGCATCCTATATGAGGATGAAGCCAGAAAGCTAGTCACACAAATTGTAAGTGCTATTCACTACCTACACCAAAACAGAAGCACACACTGAGACCTTAGGTCCAACAACATCCTGTTGGACGCCAAAGGCAACATCAAGGTTAGTGGTTTTGGTCTGAGCATCTGGCTCACCCCGGGGCTGTTGGTAATGAATGTATGTGGTGCTGTATTATTCCTTCCCCCTGAAATGTTCCTGGAAGAAAGAAATGCTGGCCAGGTGCAGGTGACTCACGCCCGTAATCCTAGTTATTCTGGAGACTGAGATCTGAGGATCAAAATTCAAAGACAGCACAGGCTGACTCTACCCTCTGAGCAGATGCAAACTGATACCAAAGACTAATTTGAGAAGGAGACGGCAGAGGATAGAGGTGGCTAGCAAAATAGCTACCACTCTTCTCAGAACAAGCTGCAGTTCCAGACAAAGGAGTGGAGAGCCCTAAGAGATATCAAAGATAACCTCACTTGCAAGCCAGAAGGCTATTATTGGGTGGGAGAGATTTGTATGGGGTCTACTAAAAAAAGAGTTGTAAGCGGGATCCAAGAATGGAGTTCAAAATACTGTTTTTCCAGCAACATCCTCAGTCCAGCCCAGAAGACAGGTGCACCAACTGCCTTAGGTTTCCTCAGGAGGGATTCCAGCCAAGGGGCACCTAGTACTACATTGATAAACTGGCATTGTAGTTATTTAAAGCATGTAATTTTTGTGCATTGCATCAGTTCCTTGCACATGCAAAACGACTTGAATTACCTTTGAACTACACTCTAGTTTTTAAAAATGTAGTTTGATTTACTTTATTCTATGTAATTCTTCAAGATACAGTCTCATTATGTAGCCAAAACTGATCTCAACTGCCTAGTCTCCCATGTGTTGGGATTACAGGTTTGTACCTCCATGTCATCCATCATACTATTATCTGAACCTTTCCTTAAGTTTAGTACTTTATTTTATTCCTTAGCAGTACTGGGGTGTTGGTTCTTTGTCCGCCCCATGAAAGACAGACGGGTTCTGAGGAAAGGTACATGCGCCATTTGCCCGTTCCCCAGCCTCCTTTAGCCCCGGAGACAATCACATGCAACGGGGAGTCAAGTCAAGCAAGAACTCATTTATTATCACACAGCAAGCCTTTTTAAAGCAAAAGACTAAAGAGCATGGAAGGGGAGGAAAAGCAACCAACCAATGACCCTAAAGGTCACCCTATCATGTGCTTTTCACCTGGGGCCCGGGGTTTAATTGGCCCCAGTGCATCTGAACTTTCCCTGCCTTTCACGAGCTGCACTGATGTCACTTCGCCTGATCATGGTATCAAATCAGATTTTAATGTAAACAACTTGGGCTCTGCCCACTCAACTTCCGCTCAGTGCCATCTTTGCTGCCCTTGTGCCCCACACTGTGGTTTTGATTCAGAGGCTGCTGCTTGACAAGCAAATGCTCTACCTCTTTATCCCTGCCCCCAGTCCTTGATCTTCATTTTACTTTAGATGAGCTCTTATTGTATTATTCTTCTTAGGTCATTATCAGACTGTGATTGTAATGTATTATTCTGCTGGGAAGCTGACATCTCCCTTGGATAGTTCAAACCCTTTTTTGTCTTTTTTATACTTTTGTAAATATATTTTTTCTTATTATAAAGATGGGACAAAGAGTGGTTTCAGTTATACGTCATTTTAAAATTCAAAACCTTATTTTAAAAGAGTGAACATGCATATAATCACTAAAATTTATCTCTAGAAAAATGGCTACCAGAATAAATGTTTTTGGAGCCTTGGTTAGTGGTATTTTGTATTGTTCTCACTTCAGCTCAAGACAATGCTACATAGTTTCAGGCCTGCATAGCCTAAATAAAAACAAGTAAAAAATAAAAAAATGATCCTTTAGAGTACAGCTGTGGAAGATTTGAAATACTTTTGTACATTTTATTGACCATTTGTCCATTTCTGTGCTGATGAAAAGTGATATAGCAATTGTAGTAGAATTTGACACATTCTTCTAACATAACATAGCGTTGCCACATGACCCCAAAAGAACTGAAAACGAAAACTAGTAGCTCATATTCCAATGATAACATCAGCAATGTTCACAATAGTCGGGAGTTGGAAACAGCTTGAGTGTCTATCAGTTGAATAGGTTTATAAAATGTGAGGTATGCATAAATTATGACTCATCCACAAAAGGCTGCAATTAATATATGTCTCATGGATGGACACAAAAATAATCTATTTATGTGAAATATATTACTAAAGCATTTCATAAGAGAAAATGGAAGATTAAAAATTTCTGGGGAAGGTCCTTGGGGGTGATTATTACTCAATGTGATTGTGTGGATTCCATCAGTATTGAAAAGAAAGTCCACAAACAGAAGTAATGGTTACAAAGCAGTGTGGATATAATTAATGTCACTGAATTTTATACCTGCTTAACAATCATAAAACACTGCTTTCAAACCCCTACACATAAAAATGCTAAATCTGCCTTCTGTTACCTACCTTGAGTTGTAGGTACTCTTCTTCACTTATAATTGTATTCCTTGAAGAATCTCTGGTGTATCTCTGATCATTATTCATGCTTTTACACATAATCCATCATTTGAATATTGATGTTGAGTTTCAAAGGATATTTTGTGTATTAAAATGAGGGCAATGAATGTAGATCCTTATTCTGTCAAGGCTGCCTAGAGAGGTCATTCCTAAATCCCCATACTAGTGCTGAAACTGGAGGGACAATTGTTTGTAAGCAATTACAAGTGAGAGTTAAGTTTCTGATCACATTAGATTTTGGTCATGTCAGTTTGGTTTTAATATTTACATGAATTTTTAAAATTTTCCTTTTCCCCTTACTCAGTATGTCATTTTGAAAATTTGTAGTATGTTCTTGTTTGCAGCATTAAAAAGAAACATAGTTTTCCTTTGCATCATATTATATGTTTTTTTCTATTTTACAATTTATTAATTTTTGAAAGCTTTTATGTTGTTTTCTCTTAATCTAGGGACTGGCCCCGTCTCAGAGATTTTTCTCAGTTCTGCCAATTGAGTCACAGCTCAACTTCCAGCTTCTTTGTTTTTGAAGAGTCTCATACAAAGCCCAGCACAACTAAGGAGGCTGAAATCTGAGGATCTTGGCTTGAAGCCAGTATGAACAGCAAAGTCTGAGGTTTTCCTCCCCACCCCAGACATTTGTTGTGGGGCCTGAAGTCTGGGCCTAGGTGCTGTCCATCAGCATTCCAGCTTAAGGTTAGCACTCTATCATAGGAGCTGCAGCACCATTTCTGGCTGTTTCTGCTTATGTGGTTCTTAGGAAACAAACCCAAGGCCCCATGCATGCAAGGCAAGTACTGCCACTGAGCCAACTTCCGAGCCTGAGTCTGAGATTGTTATCTCCAATTAATCACCAAAAAGCTGGGGGTGGTAGGATTCTAGCCTTGAGTAAAACAGGGCAAGTTCAACCCCTAATACTGGTAATTACACACACAAATCTCATGGTCTTTCTTGCTAGAGCTTGCTTTGAAATCCAGCCCTTAGATTTCACCCTCCTGGGTAGCTAGGATTTACATGCATGAGTAACCAGCATCTGACTTATTTTAATATTTTTAATCAACTCTTGCCTTCAACCTCGATGCTTTTTATTGTGGTCAGTAGACCTGATCTCTGGGCCTCATTGCTGTTTCTTACCTATTTTTAAGGAGGGTAGGGGTTGAACTCTGGGCCTCTGTGCTGTCTTTGAGCTCTTCAGGTTAAGGCAAATGCTCGACCACTTCAGCCACAGCACCACTTCAGGTTTTCTGGTGGTTAATTGGACATAAGAGTCTCAAGAACTTTCCTTCCCAGGATGGCTTTGAACTGTGATCTTCATATCTCAGCCTGCTGAGTAGCTAGGATTACAGGCTACAGCCACCAGCATCCTTCTGTTTCTCAGCTTTTTATTCAAGGATAAATTTTTACAACTTCAGCCACAGCTCCACTTCTGGCTTTCTTCTGGTTTAGTGGACATAAGATTCTAATGTGTTTGTCTGGGTAGTGTGGCTTCAAACCGTGAACCTCAGATTCAGCTTTCTGAGGTGCTCTGATTATACACATGAACCAGAAACCCATTGCTCATTTTAAAAAGTTAATATGTTCTTTTTCCCACTCTTCTGTTTTTTAATTTTCCTTTTTATTTTTATACATGTGCTAGTTCTGGGATTACAAATCAGGGACTGGATACAATGCCAGAGCTTTTCCTTCAAGACTAGAGGCTTACCACATGAGCCAAAGTTAGCTTGTGGCTATGCTTATTTTTTCTTGGTGATTGGGCAAAGGCCCTGGGTTCTGTCCTAGAAAGTGATTGCCCAGTGTGCCTCTGAAGTCACAGGTCAACTCCAGTTTATTATTTAATTCTTGGTAGTAAATAAGAGATGAGTCTTATGCAAAGCCCAGCATGAATAAGTTGGCTGAAATCTGATGATCATGGTTCAAAGCCAACAAGGGCAGAAAAGGCTATGAGAATTTTAGCTCCAATTAATCAATGAAAAGCTGGGAGTGGTGAAGTTTTTTCCGTGAACCAAACAGCACTATTTCAAGCCATATAATAGCACACAGATGCACACACAGAGAAAGCCTCATGGACTTTCTTGTATGGGCTAGCTTTGAACCATGATCCTCAGATTTCAACCTCTATTCATCCTCTCTCCTTTTAAAATTGTATTGGTCCTGTGGCTTAACCTCTGACTCTGGGGCCTATATCTCAGCTTTTACAATCAACGCTGGTACTTTTACCACCTCAGCCACAGCTCAAGGTTTTGTTCTGTGTAGCTGGAGATAAGAGTCAAGCACGTTCCTGCAATCCTCAGATGTCAGCCTCTTGGGTAGTAAGGATTACACACATGACCAGGAACATTCGGGTCATTTTAAAACTTTAGTATGTGCTTGCTTCGACCTTCTTTTCTTTTTTTTCATTTTTGCTTGTCCTGGGAGTAGAAATTGAAGCTCAGATGCTGTCTCAAGGCATACATAAGACTAATGAAAACATTTGGCTTCTGCATGGAGGTTAATTGGAGAGAAGAGAATCATGTAGAGCTAGGCCAGTTTCAGGAGGCGGAAAATTGAGGAAAGTCCTTAACATTCTTTTCTCCAATTAACCAGTAAAAATCTGAGTAAGTAGATCATTGAGCAAAATAGTACACGTTCAAGCACAAGGATTGACACAAAGAGATGGGGGGAGGGAGAGAGAGAGATCTTATGAACTCATATATCTGAGCTGAGCTTTAAATAGTATCCTCAAATTTCAGCCTGAGTAGGTAGAATTACAGATATGAACCACCAATGACTAGTTCATTGAAACCTCTGTTATTGGCTCTTTCTTCTCTTCTTCTTCCCTTCTTTTCACTTATTTCATTCTTTATGTGTGTGTTGGTCCTGGAGCTTGAACTTATGCAAGGCCTGACCTGATTCCGGAGGCTGAAATCTGTACATCATGGTTTGAGAGCAGCCTGAGCAGGCAAGTCCATGAAACTCTTATCTCCATTCAATCAACACAAACCTATTCCCAGTGTGGCCACCACATAAAAAACAGTCTCATGGAACTTCTTCAGTGGGATTGCCTTTACACTGGCTCTTATATTTCAGCCTCCAGCATTTGTAGAATTACAAACATGAGCCAACAGTCATACATTCAGTTTCTTAATATACAAACATGCATTCATTTTCATGCTCACATATATTCCCATACTCACATGTATACTAAATGTAACACTGTAATAAAAAATAATATAGATACTGAAAAAGAACACCTTTGCAAATGTAATTAAATTTTATTTTTAAAATATAATTCAGTATTGAAATATTGATGAAAGAGCAGCTGAGAGGATGTTTCAAATACTAGAGTGCGTGCCTAAAATGCATGTTTCTCAGTCCAAACCTTATTATTTCCATCCTTCCTTCTCTCACAATAAAATCATAAATAACTACAGAATTAACCTACGTGTTCCTTAATCACTGATTGAATAAAGAGATTGTAATATATATAGATATATATATAGATAGATATATATATACACACACACCACACATATAAACCATGATATATTATTTAGCCACACATAATAATGAAATCATACAACTTCAAGAAAATAGAACTGGAATCCTTCACATTAAAGCAATTAGCCACACTGTGAAAAAAAATATTAGATTTCTCATTTGCAGACTCTGGATCCAGAAAATAAAATGAATGACCCAGGTGTATAAGATGGAACTGATTAAAAGAAGTGAGTGAGGAAATGAAGATAAATATTGTGGAGTAAATATGTTTAAATACTTTGGAAGTTAGTATAAAAACAGGATAAAAAATTATAAAAATAGGGTAATGAAATTAATAAATACAATTAAATTTAGCAAGCTACCTTATCTGGACTTATGTGTATAGCACAATAAAATACTTTGTGAAATTAATATTTGCTAATGAAAAGACAAAAATTCATTCCAGTTGTTATAGATTCATATGTTAATTTCCATCTTTTCTACAGTTATTTCCCTGACAAAGTAAAAGGAGAAATAGGTTTTACTCATTTAGAAAGACAATCTTGTCCAATTAGCATTAAAGTTTTCTACTTAATTACTGTCAATGTGAAATGGTTTAAGTAAAATTAATTATTATATTAGAATATTTCCAATGTACTCTTCAAAATATTATTATTTTGCTATTTATTGAATATGTTTTCTTTATTTAATTGCTATATACCATTTTCTCAATGTAGTTTGGTGTATGCAACTATATTTTACCTCACCTGGAAATTATTCAAACAGTTTTTATCAAAATTGCCTATAAAAATAGAGGTAAATCCAAATTATGTATATTTGAAGACAATACTTGGTTACTCCTCTTCTCACATTTCCCATTCCCTTCTTGAGAATAATACACATTGTAAGGAAATGCTTAGAAAGTTTTGGAAAAATAGATTGCTTTTAAACCAATGAGTTACTCTACGTTGCATTTTTGTTTACTTTATATCCAGACACTATGACATCGATATGTTAACCTATGCTTACTGAAATCATGCTTATGAGATTTTGTGTATTATAAGCAATGGTCATTAGTTTTTGTTTTGTAATCAACATTATTTCATGGGTTAGGAACTGAAGTGAGACATTATACTCAGGACAAAATTTAAAGAGGCATACAAAGTTAGTTACCAAGTTATACATCATTTAACAGAATGTTTGTAAAATGCAAGCTAAAGAAGATAGTTTATGGAAAAAAATCATTTAAAATAAATACAAAATCAGTGTGACTGATTTTCTTTTACACTAGTTTGCAATACGGCTTGTATGATGACTTTTCTGATTATATGTTTAGTTATGTCGATATTTAGTTGGAGAAGTTATGTTCTTTAATATTCATTTTTTCAGAGCAAAGAGGAAATGAATTCCATATCAGAGTCAACATCCAAATAATGTTGCTGTTGTATCCTACTACTTTGCCAACGTTTCAAATCAGCTCGAGTAACCTGGGTTTTTTGAAACTAATTATGTATGCAATTTTGTCTGTATTAGATTCTTTTTTCATTTTTCTTCTTTTTTTATTGTGAAAGTACTGTACAGAGGGGTTACAATTACATGGGCAAGATAATGAGTACATTTCTTATCAAGCATTGTAGCCTCCTCCTTTGTTTCTCCTTTGATCACCATTGATTAAAATATTATTTTCTGGGAACTACTTCTATTTTATTCTCTCTTGTGATTTGATACTGTAATTTTTTAAATATGTGCAGATCTTACTTCACATATAGTTACATTTGTTTTAAACAATTTGATCCATTCAAGGGATTTGCTATAGTTAATTACAAATTAACCTAACCTTATTTCTGAGACAATCATCTTTACGGCCTTACTCAAAGTTAACATACATTTGTGGTTTTGTACTTAGAAAAAAAAACTGCGCACAACATACTTTTCTTCCTGTGGGAGTTCTACTTTTTTGGTTGTTTTTCCAGCTGTGGTGACTTCAACATATGTGTGCATTTTATTTCAACTCTTTTATGTCTATATTGTGTTTCATATAACAGAAAATGCAAAAAGTATCAGTGATTTAGAACTTTTCCAAAATAGAATTCTAAGAGAGACACTTGAATTTTTATGAAAACTGGGAATGGGCAGGTCTTCTTAGTGGAAGGGGTAGTAGAATAACGGAGACATTGTTTGACATGATTTGAATTTTTCTTCATCTTGCCTTACTATTTCCAATGGTATTACTTCAAAGTCTTCAGTAGAAAGAAAATAATTTTATCTGTATGAACTCAGAATTTTTGGTTTAATTGGGACACACTATATACTCATATATGATTTTAACCCTAAAATATTCTTTCCTTAGTATAAAATCACCTATGTGAATTTTTAATGCTAAAATACCATCTACTGATTTATATGAAATGGTCCAAACTATTTTCACTTCACATTATATGTAATATTGAGTATAATGATAATATTATGTAATATAGTATGTAATAATTTACTTAGGGAAATCAATTACACTGAATTTTTGTGAAATACTGAGTATTAATAAAATTATATTTGATTTTATTAAAAAATTTAGTTACATCTAAAAATAACTCATAGTTTTAAACTAATGCTGAAAAATAAGATTGTTTATTGGAAAAAGCCAGAAATTACAATAAGCTTGGTTTTTTAAAAATTGACTTGGATCTGGCCTTTGTTGGCTCATTTCTTTAATTCTACCTACTCAGGAGTCAGATCTGAGGTGAGTGGTTCAATGCCAGCCTGGGCAGAAAATTCTGTGAGACACTTATCTCCAATTAACCACCTGAAAACTAGAAACAGCACTGTGGCTCAAGTGACAGAGTGGTAGCCGTGAGCTGAAGTGCTGAGGGAGAGTACCCAGGCCCAGAGTTCAAGCCCCATGACCGACAAAAAAATTGACATAAATTTATACTTTATTATTTCATGAACTTTTATGAATGGTTGTTTAGTGAAAAATGTCATTGGTGTTTATATTTTATGTTGGCATAAAATGAGCCTTCTATTGTCTTAATTTAATTTTAAAAACCTCTGATTCTAAGACAGCATAAATTTTGTGGGTAATGGTTAAGACCAGGTTGCCTTTCTGAATAAAAATATATCATCCTGCAAAAAAGAGGAGCAAAAGGAAAAGATATGACAACAAACTTACTCTATAAACCTTAATGGGCCTGGCTTATTTCACTTAATATAATTTTTTCCAAGTCTTTATATTTCCTAACAAATGAGGCAATATCATTCTTTCTGTTGGAGTCATTGAATTCCATTGTGTATATATACCACATTTTCTTGATCCATTCATCTACGGATGGGCATCTAGGTTGGTTCCATATATTATCTATGGTAAATAATGCTGCAATCAATATAGTTCTGCTGGTAGCTGTACAACTGGTTATGTCGAAAAACAAACTTTACAACTTTGGTTGGGAAGGAGATAGCATAGGGGGTGCAGGGGAGGAATGGGAAGGGATGGGAAGGGGAAACAAAGGAGGAGGCAACAATGCTTGATAAGAAATGTATTCGTTATCTTAACCATGTAATTGTAACCCCTCTGTATGGTATTTTCAGAATAAAAAGGAAAGAAAAACCCTTAATGGACTGTCAGTTTGTCTAAATTTTAATCAAAAATTAACTTAATATTTGATAATATTTTATTAACCCATTTAAATTTCTTCATCCTTGTCATTTAAGATTCACTTTAAAAAGAAATTCAACAGGTGTCTGCTTTTCCTTACTTTTCCAAAGAAATGATTAGTTAATCATTATAGTGTATAGCACAATATATGTTAAGGAAAAACTTTTTTCCCATTTTTGGTTTGGTTCAGTCTGTAGTTAAAGCGGCATACACATCTTACCCACCCTATTATCTGTCTTCTGGAGATTAAGTTCTTCAGTGTGAAACCCATGAGAAGATAGACTCTCATCTTCTTTCTTCTTTTATATTTTAATCATTCTAGGTCAAAAACATTTCTCTTTGACATACTCCCCTCCTTGACATTGTCTTGTCACAGCCCCCCAAAGCAATAAAACCAACTGAACAAACACTGAAACCTTTAAACTTGTAAATCTGAGTAAGCCTTTCTGCTTAATAAATAGAAAATATAATTTATGATGATAGGTTTAAAGCTAACACAGAAGCCTAGTCTTTGTAACAAGGTAAAGTGTATTAAAATGTGCTTCATTATAAAATATCTAACTCCATGTTTTATTTTGTGTTTTTGTTTCTGTTGATGCTATGGCTTAAACTCAGGGCCTGGATGGTGCTTTTGTGTTCAAGGCCAGTGCTCTACATACAACTTGAATGGAGCTCCATTTCCCCTGATGGCTAATTGGAGATAAGAATTATATTAACAGAAGTAATCCAGGTCCAAAGAAATATAGGTCCCATGGTTTCCCTTATTTGCAATAACTACTATATGTCTGAGACAAACAGACTTCAGACAAGTTGATGTTAGGTTAAATGAACACCAAGATAAGGATTCAAATATTTTTTCTTTCTTGCGATTGTTCCCAACATATTTATAAGATGATTTCTTTGTTGCTTTGTATGTACCTAACCCATGGTATAATCCCTGCTTTCTCTTTATTTGATGTTGATATAATTTATGGAGGGGAAGGGAAAAAATTGTTTATATTCGGAAACAGGTGAACCCATTACAACAATGAGATGTACAATACGTTATATCGAAAAGCAAACTTTATGACTTTAGCGGGGTGTGGGTGTGAGGCGGGTGAGGGGGTGGTAGGGGGCTGTGGGGTGGGTGGGTGAAGAGGGGAAAGGATGGTATGGAGAAACAAATGAGGAGGCAACAATGCTTGATAAGAAATGTACTCACTATCTTGCCCGCATAATTGTAATACCTCTGTATGGTATTTTCACAATAAAAAAAAAACATTCTCAAGAAAAAAACAAGAATCTAATGAACTTTCCCACTCAGGCTGGCTTCGAACTGTGATCTTGAGATCTCAGTCTCTTAACTAGCTAACATTACATAAATGAACCACCAGTACCTAACCATGTTGCATATTTTGTGTAATTCTCATTCTCAGCATTGTATAGATACTCCTACTGCAATATTAAATAAACTTAAAACATAACTAAGGATATTTGCAAAGTATATAAGGAAGGAAGAATTTACATTCTTTACAAAATCTATGCAAAATCTATGCTAAACTATTGATATTTTACTGTACCTTTCCTACAACCAGTTTATATAGTTTAATACTTGTCACACCACGTTTCTCTATAGTCTACTACAGATTTACTTTTTATGTATGTATGTATGTATATATATATGTATCTGTCTATATATTTTCCAATGTGAATCATCAGACTTGAAAACTTGCTTTATTTTGCTGTTCAGCAGTTGAACCTTGTCTACTCATTCTGTGACAATATCTGTGCTCATTCTCATCATTCCTTTATTTACCACATCATCAGCCTTCTAAAATCAGCTTCATTTCTTGGAGAAGGTTTGCAATCAGTCCAAACTATATCCACCCAGAGGGTTTTAATAAAGCAAGCTTTAAGAAAGGAAGATAATGTGAAATGACAACAGAATTTCTACATAGACCTAGTAGGTTATCAAAATTATATCTGACATATTTCATATTTCTGCTGTCCTTCTCTTATCATACTTAAGAAAACATTGACAAACACTATAAATATATTGCATTTATAATTTAAGGATCAGTACTTTTTTCTAACCTGAAGCCTTCTTTTCCATGATTTTTGACATAAACTTTTGGGAGATTTCTTGATTGTTATGGGAATACATCCAAAACAAAGCCATGTATATCAACAAAGCCAATGTTTTCAACTCAGATTACTAAACAAAAGAGGGAGGAAATTATGGTTAGCTATATATGTTAAGCATAAATATAGGCAATATCAAGATATTATTTTATTGTGAAAATACCATACAGAGGGGTTACAATAACGTGAGCAAGGTAATAAATACATTTCTTATCAAGCATTGTTGACTCCTCCTTTGTTTCCCCTTTCCATTCCTTACCATCTCCAACCCCCACTCCCAGCCCACTCCCACCCCACCCCAGCCAAAGTTGTAAAGATCATTTTTCAACATAACGACTTGTACATCTCATTGTTGCAATGGGTCCACCTGTATCCCTTTTAAATGATTTGAAATTGTATATTTTACTGGATAAATTGGCTCAAATCTGTAATCCTAGTTACTTGGGAGACAGAGATTAGAGAATTCCAGTTCCAGGAAATCCCAGACAAAAAAAGAATTTTCAGAAACTCTGACAATTCGCTGGGTGCAATGTTTCATGCTTGTGTTAGGAGGACTGCAGTCCAAGCAGGCCCATGCAAAGTGATACTACCTCAAAATAAGCAATGCAATTACAATCTACAGGTATGACAGTAGTAGAAATGATATTTATCAAGGATATAGTTTTGGGCTCAATCCTCCAGTAGCACTAGGAATTTAAGTGTTTGCCCGGGGGAGAATTTGGCAAGTCTAAGGTCAAGACATCATAGCGCTTTTACAGGCTTTAATAAAACCTCTACCTCTTTTGCTAATATTTTAAAATATAACCATATCTTCCATGCCCAAACCAAATAATTTCCTATTAGAGATTTTCTTCTATCCTTAAAGTAATATGTTATGAGTTGGATACTTTCCAACTGAAATCATACTAAAAAGTGACTGCATTTGGAACCAGAATCAAAAAGGTAGCATTTAAGTTGAGGTCTCTTCCAAGAGAAACAGAAGGCCTTTACTATGCCAAGGAATGATGACTCAGAAGAAGCTAACTCTGATCCTTGAGTTCTATTCCACCAAATCAGAGGGAATGTATTTACAGTATTAAGGCTACCTTTTCTGTGGTAGTTTATTACTATTACTAGCAAACATGTGGCATCTATAAGATATGAAAATTCATTAACTCTTGGGGTCTATGACTCATCTTTAGAATTCTAATGATTAAGAAAGATGAGACGGGGGATAATGGCTTTCAGGCTGGTAGGAAAGTTCATGAAGTTCTATCTCCAATTAACTAAAAAAATTTTTGGCCGGAGGCATGGTTCAAATGGTAGACTGACTATTGTTAGCAAAGAAATAGAGCATGAGGTATGTTCAAGCCCCAAATTGGGAGAAAGGAAAAGTTCTTAGAAGAATATTATGAGAAACAGAGTTATGAATAGGAAAACAGAAACAAAAGAAATAAACGTATTGATACAGACAAAGCTTCACAATATGAAATATGGCACAAACTATAATATTTAGGGTTATCCTTCCTATATAGTAGAAATAAATGGGATTTCTTCTTGAAACTAAAATGTAAAACTGTATGCAATAAATAATGAAACTATAGTTATGTTTCCATAATTTAACTTGGTATCCTAAAAATTCCTAGAATAGTGTAGCTTTGGAAAATCAATAAATGTTGCATTTTCATATAGGATTACATAGCCTTGCAAATATTGTCTAAAATTGATCTACAATAAAATGATTGCCATTGATTTCCTTCTCAAGATTCAAAACGTTTACAATTTAAGCTGACCTTCCACAAAAATCATACCCCAAACATGACTTTTAGTTTGTTCATACAATCATATGAACTTAAACATACGGCCCAAAATGTGAATTACCTTTATTTGCTGTCATTAATGTAGTATAAATAATACTATTAACCCTGGCGCAAAGAAGAGATTCTTACTTCTAAATACATACTTGCATACACACACACACACACACACACACACACACACACAAACACACACACATATTTACCACTCTAACAAAGGTTAGGTTCCAAACATTGGGTATCAATGATCTAATAATCAAGCTTTCCTGTCCAGACATAAAATACATTCATAATTCCATACATACAAAAACACCATATCATTCAAAATAATGAAAATATTTAACAGAACCACCCAGCTCCTGAGCCATCAATTCCCTGATTTCATTCATTCATGATGATGCATTTTTCATATCATATTTAACAATCTTTGTCTCTCTGATTAGCAGACAAAAATATGCTATCATATAATAGAAAATGTTGGTAAAATTACTTGACCTTAGGTAATCTTTAATATATCTTATCAAAGATGTCTATTTCCTTTTTGCAGAGTCTGTTCCTGGCAATTTGCCCTAATGTCTAATATTAAGTTACAAAAGACATGCCATATTTCTTAATTCATTTTCCCTAAAGTTTATGCTATGGAGTTGAATCTGATTTGTTTGCTTATTCTAAATTAAATTTTCTCAACTACTTGAGCTATTGTTTATGTTACTCCTTAGCTATTAGAAATGTCAAAAAGAACTGGAAATTCACCTTGGCAATGATTTGTGAATGGCAGTAATGGTTGTGGGGATATGAAGGACTTGAATTATCTAGATTGTCTTAAAAGTGGCACTGTTATTTAAGGACTGATCATTTAGTAAGCTTTTAAAGTGTGGTCTTATTATTTCATTTAGGAAGATAAAAGTATGCTTTTAATCACGTTCTTGCCTGCAAGCCACCAGAATTATTTCCTGTCTACAGTTTATGCCCAGCTGCTACATTAGTGAAACCGACAAATAACTGCACAGCTGTGTTAGCTGCTTTATATTTTGAAATATTCTTCTGATAGCCCTAGTGATTTGAGCCCAGATTCATGGGATAGTCACAAAGCATCACAATATACAAGACTACGTGCAAAATTAGGTTCAATTTTTTTTCTATATTGTTTCATTTTTTTTCATATTGATTTTCTTTTAAGGAGCTAGGGGCTGTTAATTTCTCATTATTATTGATGTGACAAATAAATGTACCAGATTTTTCAAATAAAATAAAGAGATATAAAATGACAAATTTAGTAAAAAAAATAAATTTAAACATTTGAATGATTTTTTAATTCTAGTCCTGCTCTCAGTAATCCTCAAATAACATTGAGATGAGCCAAGCATATGTGTACATTGACACGTATCAAGCACAGAGAACTCTGGAAACGTGGGGCTTTGTTTTTTATATTAACTTCACCTAGAAAAAATTTATTACATGCTTCATGTCTTTTTTTAAATTTTCATTTATTTTTTATTGTGAAAATACTGTACAGAGGGTTACAATTACATGGGCAAGATAATGAGTACATTTCTTATCAAGGATTTTAGCCTCCTCCTTTGTTTCCCCCTCCCATCCTTTCCCATCCTCCTCCACATCCCCACCCACCCTCCCCAACCCCTCCACCAAAGTTGTAAGGTTCATTTTCGACATAAAGACTTGTATTTCTCAATGATGCAACGGGTCCAGCTTTATCATTATTAAAATGCCTTGTTTTTCCCATTCCCTTCCACAAATTATACCGACATCATATACAGTGAAAGCAGGGGTTATACTGTGGGGGAGGGACATAGAAAGCAACAAAGAAATTATCTTATAAATGCATTAGAAACAATCACATGAAAGAAAAAAAAACATTTGAATACATATCTTAGGGTTCATTTCCCTAATATCACCTTATCTGAACTTTTCTGCTTGACTCAGACATATACTAGATATTACAAATAAGGGAAACCATGGGACATATGTTTCTTTGGGCCTGGGTTACTTCACTTAATATAATTTTTTCCAAGCCTTTCCATTTCCTAACAAATGGGTCAATGTCATTCTTTCTGATGGAGGCATAAAATTCCATTGTGTATATATACCACATTTTCTTGATCCATTCATCTACTGAGGAGCATCTAGGTTGGTTCCATATCTTAGCTATAGTAAATAATGCTGCAATGAACATAGTCGTCCTGGTAGCTTTAGTGTGGTCTTGTTTGTAAACATTAGGGTAAATGTCAAAAAGTGGGGCTGCTGGGTCATAGGGGATCTCTATAAGGAGTCTTTTGAGGAACCTCCATACTACTTTCCAAAGTTGTTGAACAAATTTACACTCCCACCAACAATGCAGTAAGGTTCCCTTCTGTCCACATCCCCTCCAGTATCTGTTGTTATTAGAGTTCTTGATTTTTGTCATTCTAACTCAGGTGAGGTGGTATAATAATGTTGTTTTGTATCTATTGGCCATCCTTTCCTCTTCAGGGAAGTTTCTCTTTAAGACTTTAGCCCACTTATTTATTGGGCAGTTGTGTCTTTGAGGATTAGTTGTTAGGGGATTTAATTTTTTGAGTTCCAACATATTTTAGATATGAGACCCTTGTCCTTTGTATAGTTAATGAAGATTTTCTCCCAATCCGTGGGCATTCTATTGATCTTGCTAGCTATGTCCTTTGCCATGCTCAAGCTCTGCAACTTCATGCAATCCCATTTGTACAATCTTTCTTTGATTTGTTGTGTTTATAGGTCTCTATTAAGAAAATTTTGACCTGTGCCAAGGAGACCTAGGGTTTCTACTATTCCATCCTGTAATGTTTTCAGAATGTCTGCTTTGACTCCGAGGTCTTTGATCCATTTGGAGTTGATTCTGGTGCAAGGTGATATAGAAAGATCTAGCTTTAGTTTTCTACAAGTAGTTAACCAATTTTGACAGCACCATTTGCTGAAGAGGCTGTCTTTCTTCCATTCTATTTTTTTAGCTCCCTTATCGAAGATTAGATAGCTATAGGTCTGTAGGTTCATTTCTAGGTTTTCAATTCTATTGTATTGGTCCTGAGGTCTGTTCTTGTGTGGTACCAAGCTCTTTTGATTACTATGGCTTTATGGTAGAGTTTGAAATTTGGTATTGATATTCCTCCAGCAGTATTCTTTCTGTTGAGGAGCGTTTTTGCTATTCGGGGTATTTTATTGTTCCACATGAATTTTAGAGTGCCTCTTCTATTTCCTTGAAGAATGAGGTTGGAAGTTTGATAGGTATCGCATTGAATTTGTAGGTAGCCTTGGGAAGTATTGCCATTGTCACGATGTTGATCTTTCTAATCCAGGAGCATGGGAGTTTTTGCCACTTTCTTAGTTCTCTTTTGATATCCTTTTTCAATTTTTGAAAGTTTTCATCATAGAAGTCCTTCAATTATTTGGTTAAGTTAATTCCTAGGTATTTTATTTTTTGTGGGGCTATTACAAATGGAGTTGCTTTCCTAATTTCAGCCACACTTTTTTCATTGTTGGCAAACAGAAAAGCCATTGATTTTGGGGGCAGTTAATTTTATACCCTGCTACTTTGCCAAAGTTTTGAATCAGCTTGAGTAATTTGGGAGTGGAGTCTATGGGATTCTTTAAATACAAGATCATGTCATCTGCAAAGAAGGAGAGTTTTAATTCTTCTTTCCCTATTTGTATCCCCTTTATGTTTGCATCTTCTCTTCTTGCTGTTGCTAAGCATTCTAATACTAGATTGTAGAAATTGGAGAGAGTGGACATCCGTGTCTTGTTCCTGAGTTAAGAGGAAATGGCTTTAGTTTTTCACCATTAAGTATAATGCTGGCCGTAGGTTTGTCATACACAGCCTTTATTGTATTGAGGAATGTTCCATGGATTCCTAATTTTTCCAAAACCTTCATCATAAAGAGGTGTTGGATCTTGTCAAATGCTTTTTCTGCATCTATTGAGATAACCATGTGGTTCTAATCCTTGCACCTGTTGATGTGATGAATTATATTAATTGATTTGCATATATGGAACCAGCTTTGCATCCCTGAAATGAATCCTGTTTAATCGTGCTTTATGATGTTTTGGATGGCTTGTTGAAGTTGATTGGCCAAAATTTTGTTGAGAAGTTTTGCATCAATGTTCATTAAAGAAATGGGTCTATAGTTCTCTTTCTTTGATGAGTCTCTGCTTGGTTTTGGGATGAGTTTTATGGTGGCTTCATATAAATGTGTTCGGTAGTGAATTTTCTCTTTCAATTTCATTGAAGAGTTGAAGGAGTATAGGTGTGAACTCTGCTTTGAAAGCCTTGTAGAATTCTGCTGTAAACCATCTGGTCTTGGACTTTTCTTAGCTGGGAGGTCTCTTATTGCTGTTTCTATTTCAATGCTTGATATTGGCCTGTTAAGATGGTTTAACTCATCTTGGTTTAGTTTTGGCATGTCAATATTTGCTAGGAATAGGTCCATTTATGCCAAGTTCTCAAACTTATTAGCATAAAGTTTTGAGAAGTATTCCCTTATAATGGTCTGAATCTTGGTTGTTTCTGTGATGATGTTTCCATTCTCATCTCTAAGTTTATTTATTTGGGTGTGTTCTCTTCTTTTTCAGTTAAGATTTGGTAAGGGTCTGTCAATTTTGTTAAGTTTTTCGAAGAACCAACTCTTTGTTTTGTTGATTCTTTCTATAGTTTTTTTTATTCTAATTCATTTAATTCTGATTTAATTTTAATTATTTCTTTATGTTTACTGGATTGGGGTTTATCTTGCTGCTCTTTTTCATGAAGGTTAAGATGTCTCATTAAATTGTTTGTTTCAGATCTCTCCAATTTGATGATATAGGAATTCAGAGCTATAAACTTGCTCCTGAGTACTGCCTTTGCTGTGTCCCAGAGGAGCTGGTAAATTCTGTGCTCATTTTTGTTGCATATCATGAACATTTGAATATCCTTTCTACTCTCTTCCATGACTCACTCGTGATTCAGCAGTGTGTTGTTCAACCTCCATGTGTTACCAGACTTTCTTTGGTGGCTTCTGGTGTTGAGTTGTAATTATATTCCCTTGTGGTCTGAGAGAATGCAAGGTATAACTTCAATGTTTCTGAATTTGGACGTTTGCTTTGTTGCCTAAATTGTGGTCTATTTTAGAAAAATTTCCATGTGCTGCTGAGAAAAACATGTATTCAGAAGATGTTGTGTGAAATATTCGGTAGATGTCTGTTAAATCTAATTGATCTCTGCAGTTGTTTAGATCTGCGTTTTCTCTCTTGAGTTTTTCCCAAATTGTTCTACCTAGTGGGGAGAGTGGTATGTTAAAATCCCGAACATTTAATGTGTTTAGATCTATATGGGATTTGAGGGAAATTAGTGTTTCTTGGATAAATTTGGGTGTTCTGTTATTTGGCAAATAATATAGATAATAAATAAAATTAATAAGATAATATAGATAATAAATAAAATAAAGATAATTTCTTTGTTGCTTTGTATGTCCCTGCCCCACAGTATAACCCCTGCTTTCACTGTATTTGATGTTGATATAATTTGTGCAGGGGCAGGGGAAAAACAAGTTGTTTAAATAGGGATACAGGTGGACCCATTGCAACAATGAGAATTAAAAGTCTTTATGTTGAAAACGAACTTTACAACTTTGGTGGGGGGGGTGGGGAGGATTGGGTGGGGGGGTTGGAGGGAGGATGGGAAGGGTTCGGAAGGGGAAACAAAGGAGGAGGTTACAATGCTTGATAAGAAATGTACTCTTTATTTTGCCCATGTAATTGCAACCCCTCTGTACAGTATTTTCACAATAAAATTTAAAAAAAGAACAAAAGAGAAGAAAAGGTGAAAAGAATAAGAAAGAAAGAAAAAAAGGTCTGAAGTTCAGCAGAGCTAAACAAAAAACAAAACAAAAAAAATTTAAAGAAAAAAAAAGAAAGAAAAATCCACGCACACATATACCCCTAAAATAAAAAGTATAATAGGAAAAAATGTTACTAGAAAACAATCTTTTTCAAAAAAGGTAAAAGTTAAAAATTAAAAAAAAAGGTTTAGAAAATTTTTTTTTATAAAAGTTACAAAAAAGAAAAGAAAAAAAGATGTTCTTTGATTTTTGGGGGATGGGCGGGAAAAATCCTGTATCTCCCTTATGTCCATATCCAGCCTCTTGTTGGAGACTCTGGTCTGCTTATGGTGTTTGATTTTCCTGTGGCTTAATTGGTTTCTTAAGTCAGTTTGTTTGAACAGGCAGAAAAATGCTCTGCTTTACCCAGGAATTTTTGATCCCCTCCCAGGTTAGCACAAAGGGAGGGAGATCTGCTTTGAGTGTCACCAAAGTGGGAGATGGCTGTTTCCTCAAGTTTGGAGAAGCTGTGATGAGGCTAGGATCTGGGTAGAGTTGAGGCCTTTCAGCAAACAGTAGCTTTTCCCGTGGACTAGTTTGTGAGAAACTCCCAGAGCCCAGCCAGCAGCCACTCTCAGAGTTCATGTTTACTGAATTTCAATGGATTGTCAAGGCTGCTAAAGTGAGGGGAAGCCTCTGGCTCTGATTAACCAGTGAAGAAAGCCACTCCTGTTGCTGACACCCTAGCTGGGTGACTTTTTCCTGGGTGGAGCTGAGTTTGAAAGGTCAGATTAGGTTCTTGTGACCTGCTAAATGACTCTAGTTTTCTTCCAAGGCCTGAGTTGGAGCTAGCAGCTCAGCTGAGCCTGTGTCAGTATCAAAGATGGAGATCTCCGAGAGTGTGTGGTGGAGGGGTGGCCTTCCCTCCTCTGCTCGTGAGAAGGAGTGAGGATGTTAGGCTTCTATGCACTCCAAGTCTTGGTTCCTGGGTTGTCTCTGGTCTGCAAAGTGCAGGATGAAGATGTCTGCTCCTTGTTGGTTCTTACTGGTTTTGAGTAGAATCTGCTCACCCGCCATGTCTGACTCCTTTGTCCCAGGCTCTCTGTGTTGCAGGTATGGTGGCTATGGCCGCCGCTTCCACCGCTACCGCCTCAGCAGCAGCTGCTGGCAAGTGCTCAGATCTGTCTCCTTGCCTGGATTTTCCCTCTCTCGCCTACCTCTGTCCTGTGATGGCACACTTATTGTGATTCTCTGGCTTAGGACTGTTCACTGGAAAATTAAAACTGTTTTCTATGCAAGAGCTTGTTTAGCCTCCAGCTTCTCCTCTGCCATCTTCCTGGAACCTCTCTTCCTTCCTGTCTTAAATAATCTACTTAAAACTAGTTATATTAATTTTATCAATAGATCTCATAATTTATGGAATTGGTGAATTGCATAAGTATTAGATTTCTTATTTCTACTGAATTAATATTTCATATATTTTACTTTTTGCATATAAATCAATGACATTCTTGAGGATAAAACATGCCTGTTTTTCATTTTTATTGCCAAAATGGAATAGTTAGGCACTTTGATATTTTAACTTTAAATCTAAACCTTCAAATTTCACTAGGATTTGAATTGTGTTACTTACAACTGTAATGTTAAAATAAAAGACATTACTTAAATAGAAAGCAAAATTGTAAGTTATCACACCTGAATCCCTGAATTGACTTTATGATAAAATACAATTACATTTATATGACATGATATCCATACTGAAACAAACTGTGAGATATGCAAGCAGAAGACTCCTTTTTTGTTTTGTTTTGTTGTTGTTTATAGATTGTGATGATTCTGTCTTCTTTACCTTGTGCATGGTATATTCATTGTACATCTTCACAAAGTAGTGGTTGGACAAAGAACTTTATGAAAAGGGTGAAAAATTACAGCAATTGAGTTCATTGAACATTGCTGAAAGTGAACTATTTAACACATTTGTGGGGACAGGAGGGCGGGACTGGGATCAAGTGCGGGAACTGAATACATTTCATAAAGGAAATGTACTCATTACCTGACTCATTAAATTGTAATCCCTCTATAGATCACCTTAATAATAAGAACAGAGTAAATTTATTTTAAACCGGCAAACAAAATTTTGATTCTTAAAATCCTAGCCGTTTCTTTTGTTCACTGGTGTGAACTGGTTGAGTCTTTCTCTGAAAATAGCTACAATGACATTCATTGGTCAAATTTGTGAGCTACTAGTAGATAAGTGAATTCTGATTGTCTGTATGGTGTTTTGAGACTCTGATTCATTTATTTCTTTAATCTAATTTGTATTATTTTTCTATACCAGATGTTGGTTTGGCTTGTTCTTGTTTTTCAAGGACCTACTGGTGCATCATTAGTGCTGATTTAAGATTGTTCTAATTTGTTGATGTAATACTCAAAGCTATAGATTTCTTCTGAGTTTTGCCTGTGCTGTTGTGTCCCAGAGGAGGTAGTATTTTGTGTATTCACTTCTACTGAATCCCACAAATGTTGAACCTTCCCTCCATATCTCTTCAGTGAATCACTGATGATTTAGAAATGTGTTATTCAGTCTCTGTGAGTTTCAGAATTTTCTGTGATGCCTTTTGATGTCGAGATCTACTTTGGTCCCATTGTAGTCTGACAAGCTACAAGGAGTAATTTCATTTTTATTTTTGAATTCTGACAGATTTTCCTTGTAATCTAAGATATGATTTATTTTGGAGAACGTTCCATGGACTGCTGAGAGGAATATATATTGTGACGCTTCTAGGTGAAATATTCTGTAGATATCTGTTAGGTATAGCTTGTCATTGCAGTTATTTAGCTCTGAAGTGTCTTTACTAAGTTTTCACCTGGATGGCCTGTCCAGAGGTAAGAATGATGTGCTCAAGCAACAACAATGTGTTTGGATCTGCGCATATTTTTAGGTTAAGTAATATTCATTTGATGAATTTGGGAGCTCTAGGATTCAGGGCATTGATATTAGAATGGATATATCCTCCAATGGAGAGTTTTCTTTATCAATATTTAATGTTCTTCTTTGTGTCTTTTTACTTTCTTTCCACTTTTAATTTAAAGCATATTTTATCTAATAGTAGTATATCTACTCTGGCCTATTTATGAGGTCCAATTTTAATTCATAAAGATGAAGTACAGAAGGGTTATAATTACATAAGTCTATAATGAACACACTTCTTTTGAAAAATGTCACCTCATCCCTCATGTTCTCCTAGTTTTTCCCTTTCAACCTCCCTCCCCCATAAGCTGTGTAGTTCATTTTCAATGGAGTGTGTATTGAATAGCACTGCTGCATTTGTTCACCATTTGTCCCACCATTTCTGTGTTCCCACTTGCCCTTTCAAAACTTACATATGGGACAAAAGGTACAGAAATAAAAAAAAAAGTAACAGAAGATAGAGGGAAAAAAACAAATTAAAGAAAAACTCTCATTTCCATTTTTTGGAGATCATTTTGATGAACATTCTTTTATATGATAATATTCATATAGCTCTTGAGCCTTTGTGATCCTCTCCAAAAGGCATCCTCCTTAGATCTCACTATGTAAATTTTTAGAGTCCTATATAATTTATCATGTTCAAGTGTCATGTTTTCTCTTTTACCATCCAACTGTGCTTACTTGTAGAATTATACGCACATTCCAATACAACAAATGAGTAAAATCATGCAACATATATACCTTTGTCTGTCTTTTATCACTTAATGTAAGTTTGTTCCAAGTCCTTCTATTTCCTTATGAATGGTGTAATATCCTTTCTTGATCAATAGAATTGCATCAAACAGAAGAGTTTCTTCATGGCAAAAGAAAAAGTTAGCAAGATATATAGAAAGATATCAGAAAGAAAGAAGATTTTTACTAGTTAAGCATTATATGATGGTTTTCTATCTAATGCATATTTAGAGATAAAAGTTTAAACTCAGCAAAAATAAACACCAAAAAAACAAGAACCCAAATAATATATGGGATAAACACTTAAAGATAAACTTCTCATAAGATGTAAGAATGACAAATAGACACATCTCTCTACATGAAAGAGATACAAATCCAACAACACTGAGTTTCATCTCACCCCTGTCACAATGTCATTTGAAAAAAAAGGAAAATAACATATACTGATAGGAATGTAGCCTAAAGGAAACTCTATTACATTGTTGGTGGATGTAATCTTATTCAACCTGCTTATAAAACAATATGGAAGCTGCTCACAAAACTGAATAGAGAGCTAAATATTATTCGGCAATTCCATTAATGGGGATTTATCCAATAGAGCAGAAACAAGGCCACAGTGAAGCTACCAGCACAATCATGTTCATTGTTTGCATTCTTTTTTGTAGCCAACGTATGGAATCAGCCCATATGCCTCTCATTGTAAAAAGGGATCAAGAATTTTATATATGTATATATATGTAAATTATATATATATAATTTTATTCATTTTTATTTACAAGTATGTATGTATGTATATACATACCTCTACATGTATATACACACATACATATATACATACATAATGGAATTCTCTTCGTCCATCAGAAAGAATAATATTGCACCATTTTTAAGGAAAATGAAAGACTTAGAAATAATCATGTTAAATGAAATAAATCAGACCCAGAGAAACTTAGGTCGCATGAATTTTCTCATTTGTGGTAAATAGAAGGTGCCTATAAATATAAAAGTAAACATACTGGATGGTATGCAAGGAGATACAAATGAATTATCCGAAGTGTTAGAGTCTATGGAGAGTGAAAATACATAATTCTCTTAAAAACTAAGCCAAAGTCCAACAAAATAAATGCTAGTGTACTGAAGAGAGGACAGTGAGAGGCAATGTGAGAGGCGTAGGAAATTGAAGGTGAAAAGGATAGAATCTAGGCAAGAATCCATTGTATACTTCCCGGAACTGAAATATACAAAAGAAAGGGTAGCGTGAAATGCGGGTGAAGATGTAGAATAGGTAAGACAATTCCAGGTTCATTTTACACATATACTACTTAGTTCAATGGGAAGTAATTCCATACATAAGATAATATTGAGATACATAAGGACTGGGGTTGATTTGGAGGGGTGGATGAGAATGTTGAAAGGGGTGACATTGATCAAGATGCACTGTATCCATAAACTGTTTTAGTGAATGGCAACTCCTTTATACAACTACGTAAATATAATAAAAATATTTAAAAATTATTTATGATAGTTAAATAGGGAGTTTAACCGTAATTCAATTCCCAGTTAAAAATATTTTTAACCTGGAGGTTTAGAGAATAAAATTCAAATAATAAAACTTTATGAACATTTTTAATCAGAATTTTTCGAATTTAAATCAAAACTACTTTGCTTTTTGTCACCCATTGGGCTGTTTTAAGAGAATACTTCAAATTATGTGGCTTAAAAACATCAGGAGTTTATTACTCATACTCTAGAAACATGAACACGGATTATAAAAATGGTGATGCAAAGCAATTCCTTGTCTCATGGGGGTCCATTATTTGGTTCATTATAATCTATTTGCTGGACATTCATATGGCAAAATAGTTATATTGGGCTTCTTTTATCAGGATCATTATTTCAGAGTCATCTCTGAAAGGGTGATTCTAATGTCACTAGACAGGGGAAAAGAATTTCAACTTGTCTATCTGGAAGGAGTTACATCATCCAATACCCTTGGAACTTTTGCTTTAACTCTTAGTGTAGTGTATCATTTGGATATTATTTTATATAAGAGAACTTATGGACAAGTTTATATTATGGAAATTATGTGAATGATTGTTCTTGCTTTTTGGGAATAATTATAGTGATGGCAAAGTGAAATGTGATTGCTTAGTGGCTCTTGAATCACATCACAAGTAGCCATTTAAACATGGTACGGCTTTTCTAAGGCCATTCTGATGTATATGAAAAATCTGTGATGAGTATATGAATAATCTGTTATGCTTTCAGAAATACTCGTTTTAATTATGTTCTGCTATTAGGACTTCCACAGAAACCAAAATCAGAAGATAATAGTTTCTCTGATAAAATCCAGAAAATTGTTATAATTATTACATGAAGACTGTAATATTAATAACATTATAAATACTAGTATTCACATTACATAATATATTGACATTCTTTGGTTACATCAATATTTACAATATTTATAACTAAATGTAAATTGTTTGCAAATACTTATTTGATGATGTATACAAAATGAAAAAAGATTTATGTACATATTTACTATAAATGCAAAGAGATTCACCTGTTATTTTTGTTCCTTCATTTGTTGGTTTCATTCATGTATGAAGAACATGCAGAGAAGTGACAATTGCAACCTTGCATTTACTAAAGGGTTAATTTCATGAAGTTTATGTTTGTCTAAATAGTAGATTTTATAAATTAAATTGTTTTTCCCTTCTTTCCTTCCTTCCTTCCTTCCTTCCTTCCTTCCTTCCTTCCTTCCTTCCTTCCTTCCTTCCTTCCTCCCTCCCTCCCTCCCTCCCTCCCTTCCTTCCTTCCTTCCTTCCTTCCTTCCTTCCTTCCTTCTTTCCTTCCTTCCTTCCTTCCTTCCTTCCTTCCTTCCTTCCTTCCTTTGCCCTTCTTTCCTTCCTTCCTCCCTGCCTTCCTTCTTTCTTTTTTCTCCCTCTTTTCCTCCATCCCTACCTCCCTCTCTCTTTCTTTCTTCCATCCTTCCTTTCTTTCTTCCTTTCTTTCTTTCTTTTTACTTTCATTCTTCCTTTCTTTATTTTGTTCAGAATATTTCTTATGTCTATGGAAAAATTATCAGCTGTTGTATTCCAAGGTGTTATGAGTAATTTTAAATATTCACTGGATTAATATTAATTTTAATAACCTATGTTATATCTTAAGCCAAATTGTACTAAAAACAACTTCACAAAAGTTGCAAGATATGTAACAAATATTACTTTTCATGATATTGTTTTTTTCTTCAAACAAAAATAAGAATTTAGACATCATATTTTTTGTGTGTGTTGTTGTTGTGATTTGAACTCAAGACCCTATCCCTTAGCTTTTTCACTCAAAGATATTGCTCTAACATTTGAGCACCAACTCTTCTTATGGCTTTCTGTGTGTGTGTGTGTGTGTGTGTGTGTGTGTGTGTGTGTGTGTGTGTGTGTTGTGTGTGTGTGTTGTGTGTGTGTGTATTGTGATGTGTGTGTGTGTGATTAATTGAGATGCAGCTCAAAAACATTTTTGACAGGGCTGGCTTTGAACCAAGCTTCTTGAGTAGCAAGGATTAAAAGCTTGAGACATCCATATTCAGCACAGATATAATATATCTAAGAATAAAATAAATTTCACATTATTTGAATTCTAGAGGCTCAAATTAACAAATTAACATTTAGATAGTTATTAGTTATTACCCCTGAACCTGCACTGTGAAAAATAATTTTCATTTTTATGAAAAAATTACACAAAAAAAGTTTAAATGACAGAATCTTTGGAATTGAAATACACTATTATTCAAAAGTGAAAACGACATCGTTAATCAAATTTCTCTTGTAAGCTAAGAGCAAAGGGCTCTGTCAGGCTGAATGAAACAATTTTTCATTAAATTAAATATTATCTATTGTGGTCATATGATTTTCTCTTCTTTTAAACCTAAAATTTTTTGACATAAAAATGTAGATTCATATATTTTTGAGTATATAAAAATCGTAGTTACAGGCCATATATTTCTGAGGTTTGATTACCAATCATTTGAGAATCACTGAATTTCATGTATTTTATGTCAACATTGATTTTTAGAAATAGAATCAATCTCAATATGAGAGAACTGAATCAAGATATTCCATTACTTATCAAATTACTCCTAAAGACTTGAATATAACTTATTTTTGAATGGCAGGAAATTCATATTATACTTACTCTCTATTAAATAATTAAGAAATAAATGATTGTGATAGTATTTATTTTTCCTTTAACTAGAAAGAAAGAACCTCACTATAGATGACAAAATCTTGAATGAAAATGCCTTAAAATTATGAAAAATTCAATTCATTATGAGTTAGATGAAATAGTTATTTTTGAAGGTCACAAAATGAAATCTCTTGAAGCTTCCTTAAGTGTTAAATAAAATGTATTTTCATTCAAAACATTTCATGCATCCCTCCAGCAATGTTGTTATAACCAATCTATCTCCATGCGTAATAGCTTCTCTTATTAATTCAAGTAAATATTTAGGAATAGAATTTATAGCAATTGTATGAAAATATCTATCCACCACTCTAGAAATTAATCTGAATTCATAAAGGATTGGGATTAATAAATAGTTTTCACTATGTTGCCATAAAGAGGTGGTGAACCTTTTCAAGTGGGCAAAATGATAGAGATTTGGTCACTGAGAACTTGGGATCAAAGAGGATGGTAAGATCAAAGTCCTTTCCTCCTCTTTCTTCTTTTTCTTCTCTGTCTCCTTTTCCTTCTTCCTCTTCCCCTTCTCCTCTTTCTCCCTCTACCACTATTCCACTTCTTCTTTACTTCCTAGCTTTTCTAAATACACATCCTCCATCACATGTTCTTGACATGGGGTATTGTGCCACCACCAACCCAAGCAATAAGGATAAAATCATGAAGTGAAATGTATAAAATCAGAAGCCAAGATTAACCTTTCCTTCCTTTAAGTTAATCTTATAAAGTATTGTGTCATATTAATAAGAGACTGACACAGCATGCTCTTTTTATTATAAGGGATAAGATTTATTGCAAATAAAAATCTGACCAACATCACCCTAATGAAATGATTGATTAAATTAATATTATAGTTGGAAAAATCTACTTTAAAATATCTAATGTACTTCAATGAGAGGTAAAAAAATACACCTCTATGGTTTGCTATGAAAAGACAGCAGAATTCTATCTGTTCCTCAAGGAAATTGACCTATAATTGGGAGTATTGTCAATTTCATAAAAGATGTAAGAAGACTGAAGAACAAATTTCAACTCAAATTTCATCATATAAAATTTACTTTGTCCCCTGAAACTACCCTTTTATTCTAGCTATGTCTGGTTCCTAAAATGATTCATATTTTATTCTAATCACATTTTTAGTTAACTTTAAGTAGTTTTGTGGAAATTGCTGTTTGAAAAAGCAGTTTATGAACATTGTTTAGTGAATACTTTTTCTTTTTTCTCTCCTGAGGTTTGAACTCGGTCTTGGCACTGTCCCTGAACACCTTTGGGTGAACAGTAGAACTCTATCACTTGAGGCACAGCAGCACTTCCAGATTTTTCTTAGATTTAATTGGAAATAAGAATATCACAGACGTGCCTGCCTGGGCTGGCTTCAAACCTCAAGTCTCAGCCTCCTGATATCTAGGATTATAGGCATGAGACTCTAGTGCCCGGCTTAATAGAACACATCTTTTTTTTTTTTTTTTTTTGGCTAGTCCTGTGACTTGAACTCAGGGCCTTGGCAATGTCTTTGAGCTTCTTTTCCTCATGCTAGTACTCTACAGCCTGTGTCATAGTGCCAATTCCATCTTTCTTTATGTAGTACTGAAGAACCAAACCTAGGGCTGCACACATGCAAGGCAAGCAGTCTACCACTAAGTCACATTCCATGGCCAATCCAATGCATCTTGATGTTCATTATCCCTCATCCTTCTCAGTCCCATGTAATCCCTCAAATTACATAACTTTGTAGAATATTCACTGACTTGCAATGGCATGTATAGTCACTCAGAGGATATATCTTAGGTCATATTTTATTGATAGACTTATCCAGTAACATACTAAAGTTAAATGCATTACAGAATTCTGTGATTTTAAATTCTAAATTATCACTCAGATTCACCCACTACTATTCGAAAATTATTCCTAAGGTTAATGCAAATGCAATCTGTAATTCTTAGATAAAGTACAATGATTCTTTTCTTTAGAAACAAGGAAAGGTAGTTTTTTATCAAGACACAGTTAAAGTTCTTGAATGTACAAAGACTTTAACATAATGTCACTCTTAATAAATGCCAATATCCTTCTTAATCGTCCCTCTTTTAACAATTTCATCCACATAGCTTGAGCCTAAATTGAGACCACAGATTTAGTTTTTTATTTAAGAGTTGGAGTATAAACATCACCTTCACTTCAAGAACACCCCTACACTCTCAAAATACTCCAATATTTATTAGTAGTCACTTCCTCTCATCATTTCAACCTTCCCTCCCCTTAAGTAACTATTATTTCATATTCTACCTCTAAAGATGTGCCAATTTTAGAAAGCTCATATAATTAGAAAATGTAGTCTATTGTATTCACATCTCCCATGTAATATTAGTGTTTCCAAAGTAAGTCCATGTAAATTTTTCTCATGAATAGAGCATATTGTTTTGTATGCATGTATATAATTGTATACCGTCCTCAATAGGCATTTCAATATTTCATTATATGTTATTGTAAAAGGTTTTGCTATATGCAAAGCAGCATGTATTTAATTGAATCTGGCTTATTTCACTTACTATCATTTTTCAAGTCTTTCCATTTCCTCAGGAATGGGGATATGCCATTCTTTCCAATGGAAGCACAGAATTCCATCAATGCAACATAATTGAAGACCCAGAAATTGACCCACTCGTATAGGCATATAATCTTTGATAAGAGAGCCAGAAATGCAAGATGGAAGAAAGACAACCTCCACAAAAAAATTGTGCTGATAGAATTGGCTGTACAAAGAGAAATGAAGCTAGATCCTTATATATACCCCCTGTACCAGAATCAACTCCAAATGGATGGAAGACCTCAATGTGAGTCCAGATACATTGAGAATGTTACAGGAAGCGTTAGGGAGGGGAAACACAAGGGCTCAAAAGCCATAAAGAAAAAAAAGATATTATAGCGCAGATTAATTACGGAGCAAACATACAGATGAGAGCCTCAGCCAATGATAAACCCTTACTCCCTTTTCTAACTAGGTTATTTATAGTGGGTTTACCTGAATATAAGACTTTTTTGGTGGGGATTAGAAAGAAAACAACTAATACTAATATATAGATAGTTCGTGAAATGAGTTGTAGCTGGAGAAAGGGAGGGGTTAAGGCATGTGAGTCTAGTTGAAAGCCTTGTCTTTCTGCCATTTAAGTAAGTTATAGCTGCCCAAGGGAAGAGGGGGTAGAACAGGAGTGGACATAAACAAAATCGATGATCTGAAGCCTCAAAATAGGCACCCCAGACTGTGTGGACCAAAAGTCTCTAACATGAGGTTTTATTTAAATTAAGAAGCACGATTTTCAATTTTTGCAGAGTGGGATGGTGCATAGTCACTGGCAATGTCTGCTATGTCAGGTAATCCCATCTACTTTTTCACGTTACCCAATAGCCAGATTTCAACCCGAATGAGTACAATGAGATTGTACAATTGAGACTGCGAAAATTCCCTTTCATGAACCAAAATTCTGTCAAATGATTTCTCTCTTCCAGATGTTTACACATTTCTCATGGTCCTTCCTACTTTTTGTTCTTCCTTATAGACATTCATAGTAATTTTGTTGTTGTTGTCTTATGTGTATATGCCATTTTTAGGGCTTGATCTGAATATTCAAAGGTCTCCCGTGTATTTTTTGCTCATGGCTGATGACACTCTATTCCTTGAGCCAGATCCTCACCTTCTCCTTCTTGCTGGATAATTGGAGATAAGTTTTCACATTTTTGTCTGTTTGGACTGATATTGAACTAATATCTTCATGTCTTAGCCGCCTGCGTTTCTAGGATTCTATAAATGAACGGCTAATACCAAGCTTTGCTTTACTGTTATTTTAATTAAGTTGTAGAAGAATGTGGAAGTATATTCATTTTAAGTGTGCAATTTTTAAATACAACTTGAATCAACTTGATATAATGTAACTGTTATCAATTTTAACTGTTAAATCAATGAATATTACATATTCCCACAGAAATACAATTAAAATAATACATATGTGTTTCCTTAAAGAAGTAATGGAACCATGAATTTCTTTCACTTTACATTTCTTGTTTTATATAATTTTACTTGGTAGACTTCCATGAATAAAATTAAATATATTAATTGTATACCACAAGAAGCAAAGCGATTATAGTTAAGAATAGATATTTTGGAAGTGGTGATGTGGCTCAAATGTTAGAGCCCTAACCTTGAGCTGAATAGCTGAAGGACAGTGCCAAGGCCCAGAGTTCAAGGCCCACAAACGACAAAAAAATAAAGAATAGATATTTCATCACAGCCAGAAGATAAGTTTTTGAGCATTCTTACAAAAATAAATGTTACATGAAGAAATTAATGGATATGGTATAGGTTGATCATTACAAAACATAAATAAATGGGATTACTACTCAATATTTCGTAAATATGTAAAAAATAATTGTGTAGCAAGGCGCCAGGTAATTCTTACACGCCTAGCTACTAAGGAAGCTGAGAGATGAGAATCATCGTTTAAAGCCAGCCTAGGCAGGAAACTCTGTGAGATTCTTATCTCCAATGAGCCACCAGAAACCTGGCAGTGGCTCAAGGGTTAGATTACTAATCTTGAGCTGAAGAGCTGAGGGACAGTGTCCAGGCCCAGAATTCATGCCCCATAAGCAACAAAAAATAAAAATGAACAGTTAAAAATAAACAAATTTTTTGACATAAATGTTAAAATTTATATTCTAAATATTTTTAAATCCTCACTAGATACAGTAGTTCATATAAATATAGAGAAGTGTATCTAGTTTTAGTTGTCATTGAATCAGTTGTGTAAATCAAACATTTCTCACTCAATTCATATTTATATGTTTATATACTTATACGCCATAATATAATTAACATATAGGAAATGCTGTTTTAGGAATCTCCCTTGGCTTTCTAATATTAACCCTTCTAACCTAACCCTCCAACCTTGTCAGAGGTTTCATCTCATTGGAGCAGAAAAGTATAAGCCATAATCATTGTTTGGAACAACTGTAACATTTTACATGCATTTCACTAATATATGAAACAAAACTTTCAAGTCATCTTAACCATGCCAGTAATAGCAAAGTGTCCTCTGAGATTTTCAGTCTGTTAAAAGATGAAAATCTTTAATTATACATCTGTCTTTTTCTGCCTAACATCCTATATCTTAAGCAGATCTTTTTGTACAACCTTATGTTCCTGAGTAGAAAACAGATACAAAGGTAATAATGAAAATAGCCAAGGAAAATACTTGAAAACTATTAAAAAAAGCAATCCAGACACTCCTTTTTTTATGTATTCAAATAAGAATGTACGTTAAGTTATTATGTTTTTGTTATCATTTAAAGAGAAATAATTAAACTTTAATTAACAGTGAAAAAGGAAACAAAAAACTTTTTTGTAGACAGCTTGACCTTGAACAATTCAACGTAAGCATAATGGACTTATCTTGTGTTTCTATGTAGTTGCCAAAATTATAGAGAGCAACACCCAAAAGCAGGAAAACACCAAAGCCAAAGGAGTAAAATTTTGTCTATATAATAATTGTGAGGCTCTGACTCTTTAAAAGTCAGGCTTGCAAAGAGGAAGTGTATTTGTTTAGTGTGAACAATAAAACATACAAAAATTTTTTATTGATGTTTTACATATCGTGACTAGGACTTCTTGTGTTGGAGAAGAGGCAAGGTATGAAAAAGTTCAAGATTGTTTGAATATTCCCCAAGACCGTTTTTGTGTATCAGTTAAAGCAACGGAAGTAGCCTTGGTTATTCTTAGTATCATACTTGTTTACATTCAGAAGCATTATTTATTGCTGGGTTATAAGCTGCAAACCCTTGAGTATTAATAGTCATTTCCTAAGAGAGGAAAGTTGCTGTGTAAACAAACCTAAAATATCAAAGACTTCGCATAGGGGAAACTATTTTCTCGCTATATCACAATCTGTACGTGTAAATTTTGTTTCCCATTGTTTCACGGGACCCATTTTTGTTATCTTCTTTTTCACCATAAAGTGAGCCTATAACATCCTATACAATCCTGGGATTGCTCTATCTTTACTGGATTCTCTAATTTGTGTTGGAAACTTAGGAAGGGTATAAAATTGAATTTCTCTTCCTGTTTTACCTTATTTTTTTATTACTTTAGAAATTGTAACTCAAAATGACATAACTTACCTTTATAATATTCAGAGACATATTTCATTTCCATATTCTTACCCTAACCTTCCACATAACTTGGTATCCAGGAATCCACAAATGTGAAAATAAAGCTAAGGAGCTTCTTATTTAATATTATTTAGAATTTCAAGACTTCATTAATGCAGGCCCCTTAGTAGTATGTGCATTATACGTGTGTACAATGCCAATGGCAACTTTTTCTTATTCTCAGAAACTAGGGCATGTGGTGTCTCTGTAGCTGCATAAGGAAAATGCTGTATTTGAGTTAGGTTACTAAATCAAATCTCCTGTAACAAATTTTACAAGTTAATTGGCTTGAATAATCCATATTTATCATTTTACATTTCTAAAGGACAGAAATCAAAAAAAAGTCTTGCCAGATTAAAAGCGAGCCACCTATAGAGCTGAAATATTTTTCAGATGATTCCAATGGAAAAGGCATTTACTTTCTGTTTTGTTTTCCAGAAATTAAGAATCTGGGTTGTTGTCTTTTCCTTTATCTTCTAAAGTAGCATCTTTACCTCTTTCAGATGGTTATTACCTAATCATGTCCTTTTCCAAATAGAGCTGGGACTTTCAAGTGCCCATGTAAGTATACTTCCTCCATCTGATAATTATTCAAATTTGTGTTCCTTGGGTAATGAAAGGTGATTATTTTACAAACACACACACACACACACACACACACACACACACACACACACACACACACACACACACAGCAAATCTACATTTGAGGGATTAGATAATTGGGGACGATAAATATTTTTGGAAAGTATTTTACTTCCTACCACATTGAGTGTGTGGCATTCTTTCTACTATAGCCTGCTATATTTTTACTAATTTTGAACAACATATTTCTTCAATGAAATATAACTAGAATACAATTTAACCCCTGACAGCAATTAATCTTGATTAAAACATTTGTCATGTACTAGAAATTCTAAATACCAGAAAGCAGCGCCTGAAGCTGTTCTCGCACTATGCCTTTTCTTTTTTAAATTGTGAAAATACCGTACAGAGGAGTTACAATTACATGGGCAAGATAACGAGTGCATTTCTTTTTTTTGGGGCGGGGGTCCGGTGGTGGGGCCTAAACTTTGGGCCTAGGCACTGTTCCTCAGCGTTCTTCAGCTCAAGGCTAGCGCTCTACCACTTGAGACACAGTGCCACTTCCGGCCTTTTTCTTTTTGCTTATGTGGTGCTGAGAAATCGAACCCAGGGCCTCATGCATGCAAGGCAAGCGCTCTACCACTGAGCGACTTTCCTTGCCCCACAAATACATTTCTTATGAAGCATTGTTGCCTACTCTTTGTTTCCCCTTCCTATCCCTTCCCATATACATTCTCATTAATACCTTTTCTTTTCAAGAGCATTTGATTGTTACTATTTTGGAATTAGGGGTAGTATTTATTTGACTGATTTTTTAAAGAATCTACCCCCAATGCTGGTTCTCTTTTTTCTTTTATGTCTAACCTATTTATGAAAGAAACACAGCTATTAATATGACATGCATTGCTTAGTGAAGTTGAATCTATGTGGAGAGGAAAAGAAGAAAAAAGATGTCTCTGTGTGTATGTCACGTTAAAAACATACCTACAAGCTATTTATCTTAAAATCATCTATTTTTCATTATGTTTAGATTCTGATAAAATTTAGCCTCTCAACTCACACAGTGTTAATGCAGTCTTATTCCATGCCTCCCAAAAGCAAACAAGAAATTAGTATTTAGTAAAAAAAAATTAATTTTAAAATTATTATTTAGTATAAAAACTATATTTAAAAAAATAACCATTCAAATGGTTTATTTGATATTTAGAGTCATGTTCAGACTCTATGTTGGAAACCAGAAGGGAAAAATATGATGTTTATACTCTTCCTTGAGCCATTCTGATATTTTCATCTATTTCTGAAAGAATGAAATTCTTAATATCCACAAAGTGTCATTCTTTCCTTATTAATAGGATAATTTGGAAAAAGGATGTGAATTCACACTAGAAAAAGGAGAAGAAGAAAAGAGAAAAATCTAGATATTTTGTTCTTCCTCATCTCAATCACAAGGTCTGTGCATATTAGATACAGTGCTCTAGAGTGATTAAACACATCTATAGAAAAAGATAACTCCACAAGTGATCTCATGGAGAATGTTTATGTATAAAAAAATGTAATAGCTTCCAACAGGAAATGTTATCTATTTGTGTAGTTCTTGTTTTGGTATTTGTTAAATTCTGGTGTGCTATAGTCAACTATCATAAAGGTATTCAAGAATGGTAAGAAACTAACGTCTTAATGTCATATTCTAATATTAGCTTAGTTCTTGCTATGTTATATGTATGTGGCTGTATTTGAGTTTTGCCTCATTATCACATGCTATATTCTTCCAGTTTATAAGTTGAAAGAAGGCTCCCTCTGGCAATATGCCATTATTATAGCTAAGGGAAAACAAATCAGCTGTTAGACACAGACAATAGGAGCTGAGGAACAGCACCCTGGATCAGTGCAAGCCCCACGACCAAAAAAAATTTGCAAATATGACTTTAAGTTTCCCCAAAATGAACAATGAAAGCAATAGTAATCTTCCCAAACAGAAAAAATAATTGCAAATGATTCAGTGCACCTACTTTTGCTGAGTTATTTGACTTATGGCTTCTTTGCTGGACATACTCTCTTCTTTTAAAAATTGTCAAATATTAGCCTTATAATAAACTTCACCTAATATTTCTTGTTTCAAAAGAGAAGTCCATACAGTTGATGTCTCTTGGCTTTCTTATTATATTAGTTTACAGTCAATCAGGCAAGAGAGTCTGTCAAACTCTTATCTGTAATTAAACTCCAAAAAAATCTGAAGTGTAGTTTTGGATGAAACAGTAGAATACTAGCTTGGGTGCAAGTGGGCAGTAAAGACAAATGTTCAGGGACCTGCCTCTGAGCAAAAACTAAACAAACAACCAAAAAAAACCCACATATTCCTTTGGGACCATCCTTAAAGAACTGGTTTGAGAAGGAAGAGGCTGCTTTTGCTGATCATACTCACTGGATCCTGCTCTTTTCAATCCTTATTGCCATGGAGAACTCAGGACCAAACTAAAGGAATTGATAACTGACTCCTGCCACAAGAGAATCATCTCAGGACTGAAATATCCATGAATAAGACATTTTAAAACTTCCATGTCTTTGTTCCTTTCCAGTGGAACACTTTTGAAAACAAAGTTATTTCCTTTTTTTCTATGCTGACTTCAAATGACATTTTATTTTCTTTTGTAATACTCTCAACTAGAAGTTTACAGACAAGTTTTTTTATTGTGAAAATACTGTACAGAGGGATTACAATTAAATGTGCAAGATAATAAGTACATTTCTTATCGAGCATTGTAGCCTCCTACTTTGTTTCCCCTTCCCATCCCTTTCCATCCTCCCCCCATCCCCACCGAATCTTCCTTCCCCCTTTCCCCCCCATCAAAGTTGTAAAGTTCATTTTTCTACATAAAGACTTGGTTTTATGTCAGTATAGAACACACTCGAACAAGTCAGGGACAGAGGTTCCTTCAAGCCTTGGATTCTTTGCTTGTACACTAAAAAGGACAGCACAAATTAACTTGAACTTTGTCATTACTCTAAGTTCAATTCCTGTCTTGGGATTAGTTTCCACTTGCAGTAACAGTTCCTTCCAGTAACAAACTATGGTGCTGCTTGAGATAAAATGAACATTTTCTGGTGTCATTGAAATAGCACAAAGACATCTTCGGACATGAGGTAACATGCGTTTCAGAGACAGCTTAGTAAAGAGAAAATATGGAATTTATGCATGTACATATGATCATTTAAGTTGATGCTATGTGAAACGAACCCCAAGATAGGGACACAACTTGCTTTTTCTTTCTTTCTATTTTTTAATGTATCTAATATGTATTATGTGCTATTTTTTTTCTTTTCTATTTTCTTCATCCATGGTATCACCCCTGTTTTCACTGTATTTGATATCGGTGGCCTGCAAACTTGCCTATATATTTTTCTAATGTGGCAAGGAGAAGGGAAATAAAATGCTGAAACGAGGATACAGTGTGACCCATTGTAACAATGAGATGTACAATATATTATGTAGAGAACGAACTTTGCAACTTGTAGAGCGGAGCACTTAGGGAATTTGAACTTGATATACTCCAAGATTATGATTTTTTCATATTTTTATACAGAATTGGGGAGGTAGAGAGAAAAGTGTTAGCAGGGGAAAAACAAAAGAGGTCGTAACAATGCTCCATAGATAATGTATTCCTTAATTTACTTATGTAACTCTAACCCATTTGTACACCATTTTTACAATCAAAATATGAAAAAATCATTATCTTGGAGTACATCAAATTCAAATTTCCTAAGTGCTCCCTAAATTAAGACCAATTTTATGTGTGAAGAAAGTTCTCAGAAATATTGTTTTTGTGAGTGTGTGTATTATGCATTATTTCCCAAGTGTACATAAGTTAACAGTAGAAAAAACAATAAGAATAATAGAAGAAAGAGAAGTTCTGTGTTTAACTATAATGGTTCAATACATTATAGAAGACTCTGAAGATAAGACAACTTTGAAACTACAAATCCAAGGCCAGCATATAGATCTATTGGAGTGATGTAGAGAAAGCATTACTACTAAGCATTACTACTCTCTTCCATCTACCAGCTCTAAATCATGGAAGCTAATCATGAAAATTTGTAAAAAGTAGAATGGAAGAATAATTCTGGCTCCAAAGCAAGTCAGATATAAGAGCATGGACTTAACTGGAAAAGAGTCCATGTTGAGAGAGTGGGAATTATACTAGCAATGAACACATTTCTTTTTCTTTCTTTTTTCTTTTTTGATGTAGTGGGGCTTGAACTCTGGGTCTGGGCACTGTCCCTCCTCTCTTCTGCTCAAGGCTAGTGTTCTATCACTTCAGCCACAGAGCCACTTCCATTTTTCTGGTCGTTAATTGGAGATAAGTGCCTCAGAAACTTTCCTACTCATGCTGAATTTGAACTGCAATTCCCAGATCTCAGCCTCCTGAGTCAATAGGATTATAGGCTTGAGCCATCTGCACCTGGCTTAAGATCACATTTCTAACAGAGTACACTTGGGATATGCAAAATGTATGTGCATCTATCTTTATATGAATCCTTGAGTTAAAAATCTGGGCTACAGGTTAGACTTTACACTTACAAAAATGTTTCTAGTTTAAAAGTTGATACTCCTGAAAAAATAAAGCCTAAGAATGTAAAGGAGGCTGTGCATCCAGTGTGGGCAGAACGGTCTTTGAGACACTATCTATCATTAACCAGCCAAAAGCTGAATTGGAAGAATAGCTCAAGTGATGGAATACTATTTATGAGCCTGATGGCTGAATAAGAGCTTGAGGTTTTTGCATACATACATACAACCATGCACATACACACGGAGGAACTAATGTGTGTAAACACACATATGAAACAACTCTCAGAATGTATAGAAAAGTTAGAAAATAGTAGAAAATGTGTCCTGTGTAAGACTAGAATCAAGTAATAATTTTTAATATTAGAAAGTCCTAAAATGAACTTGAGAATATTATATAGGTAGGGACCAGATAGTAAGAAAGTCAAGTAATCATTATTAAAGGGATCAATCCATGGAGGAATCAATCAGAGACCCCTACAAGTGCATCTTAAAATGTTCATATCCTGTTTCAAATATTAGAACATCTTTGAAAATAGTACATAAAATGTCTGAGCCATCAGTCTATTGGAAAATATTATCAGAGAAGTTCAGAATTGTGAGTCTGTATCCAGATAAAATAAACCAAACAACTTGGGCAGGACAATTTTATACAAGCCTAGAATTCTAGCACTCAGACTAAGACAGGATATTAGAGAGTGGAATTATGTAGCAATACCTTCCCTGGACCGGGTAGTATAATTTTGTCTCAAAACAAACCAAAAAACAAGAAAGGGATACACAGTTGGAAGTTTGAGCTAATTTTGTCATTGCAACTCATATATACTCCTCAGTTATGTGTTAAATGCTCTCTTAATTTCAGAACATTCCTAGAGGCAAAATAGCTCATGATTCCCAACCAAAAAATTTAAAAATTTAATCATCATTCTATTGGATTCCAAAGGAAGGATGAAGGATTCCAAAAGCTTACAACTGGAAAAATTGCAAACTTCATCTAATGTAGGACTTTTTAGACCTGGCTAAATTAGAATTTGGATTTAAAATAAATATTTTGTTTGTAATTTCATATTCTATAAGATACTACAAAATTATTTCTAAGTAGAAGATTTAATTTACAAATTCACAAATGATTCCGGCATTTTATTTGCCTAAAATATTCTTTCAAGTGAGATATATTTAGAAATTATTCAGTAGATAATTCCAACAGTTCATGTATAACATGAAAATGTGAATAATCTAGACAGAGTTGCCAACAAATGGATATTAATTTATAAATTTAGAAAAAGAACATTTTTTTAGACTTTGGTATAACATAGTATGAAAACAGTAATTATGTGTCATCTTTTTTCTTCTACCTATACATAACACAGAAAGAAATTTCCTTAATTACGTATCTCCTTATACAATGAGAAAAATGCTAGGTTTATGTTTGTTTTTATTTTGTTTGTGTTGTTTGGTTTGTCCTGGAGCTTGAACTCTGAGCCTGGGCACTGTACCTGAGACTGTTTTTGTTCAATGCTACCGCTCTACCACTTGAACCCCAGAGCCACTTGACTCTGGCTTTTCCTGAGCAGTTTATTGGATATAAGGATCTAAGGAACCTTCCTGACTGGGTGGGCTATGAACCAAAACCTTCAGATCTTTGCCTCCTGAATATCTATGATAAATAAAAAGATAAGTATAAATAATATTTGCAACTGTTCTGATCTCAAGAATACCAATGGGGGAAATGATGCAGTAAAGTTTAGTGTAGTCTTTTTCCATAATAGGAAAAGCATCACATTAGCAGAAGTGTAGTGTTTTCTCACAATACTTATAAGTTAGTCATGTTGTGAATTTAGGGAATTTTAAGGTGCACCATAGAAGTTGGAAACTATTGGCTAGGATGACTTTATGGCATAAAACCTTGGGATTGATTGTCATGGAAATAATAGCATACTCTGATGAACAAATGTTTACTCTTAAGGAATTAATTATTATAGATACTTCATAGTCTTATCCACTACCAGAATGTGGCTATTTTTTCTGTTGAATTTTCAATATGTAATGCCCCATTGGAAACTGTGTCTATTGAAGAATTAAATAAATTGCAAACAAGTACTGTTTGGAATGTCTCTGTTATGGCATGTTCAGAATTTGAAAATGAGTAGTTAGTCATCTTAGAATTATGAAGAACATATATATCCTGTCCTCTTAACAATTATTCAGCTTTAAAAGTTAAAAATTTCCATAGAATTGACTTGCTTTCTGTTTTACTATGAGACAATATTAAAATTTTTTTTTCAAAATAATGGCAAGTATATTGTCAAAATATTGTATAGCTTCATAACTTTCAAGTTGATGACCCTCTGAGAAAGAAGGAGTAATTAAATCAAATTAGAAGCCAAATAGGGTTCACTTTTTAAAAAGGTAATATCCAGGAGGGGGGACCAAGATGGCGATGGGGCAGTAGGGAAATGCCACAGCTCTCCCCAACCAAAAAGATAGTTCGAGTTCCAACACTTAATCTCCCTAAGAGACCAACAACAACAAAAAGACGAACACTCAGAGAAAAACAGGAGGTGGAAAATAACAAAAAAGAAAGAGAGGAAAAGAAGAATTTCAGAACAGAGAAGAGTGAAGATCCCTCCCCCAACCTTCACTGGCCTAGCGACAGCATGCCAAGCCATGGCAAGCCAGCCCAGGGAGTCCCAGAGACACAGGGCTGCCTGCAGATTACCAGCGCAGAAGCCGCCTGAGGTACCAGTTTGCAGACCCGCTGATCACCACAAACAGAGAAACCTACCAGCTGGGAGTCTCCAGGAAGATCCTACCCACCCCTCACTCTCCATCTGAGTAAAGAGGCTCCATCCCCCACTAGGCCTCATGATGCGAAAGGGGGATAGGTTCTTGGTGCTACAGCCCTTCTCTCCCTAAGGGCACCCCCCACACGCCTCTCTGTGCCTTCACTACCTACTAAGTGCTTGACCCAGGTTGGGGGCCCAGTGAACAAGATGGGCAACAGCAACAAAAATCCAGCTGCCTCTTCCAGGCTGCCCACCAGAGTTTCTGGTCCACTGTCTACCTCTACCCATGTCTGGGGACCTGGAGACTCAAGCCTGTGCCCCACACACACTGCAAAAAAAAAAAAGAGGCTCCATCCCACCAAAGCTGCCGGGCACCAGCAGTGAGACAAAGGGAGCTGTCTGCAGTATGTGCAGAAGCCGCCTGAGTTACCAGTGTCAGACCCACTGATTGCGACGACCCAGCGGGGGCTGCTGGGGTCCCAGAGACACAGGGGGCTGCATGCAGATCACCCACGCAAAAGACACCTGAGGTACCAATGTCAGACCCCCGATTGTGACGACCCTGTGGGGGCCACCGGGGGTCCCAGAGACACAGGGAGCTTCATGCAGATAACTCGCACAGAAGCCACCTGAGCATGGACACTGTGGACCCGACAGCTTGGACAGAGGCAGAGACAGAAGAGAATCACACAGAGCCACCACCACCCAGCCAAGCCCGTAACCACCCCAACTGAACTTGGATTGCAACAGCAACTGACAACCTACACCACACCGAAACAACTAGTTCCAGGGTGAGTACCCCACGGGGAGAGTGTATCCCTCAAGGGAGACCAGAGCTGGAGAGAATCTCCAGACCCTGACCCAGACTCTCTACCCCAAAACCCGGACCACAGGACCCACTAAAACTGAGAACTGTTTGAGAGCTCCACCAGCCCATGGAGCACACTCAGCTTGCCAGGCTAGAGCAAGAGCACCCTTGGAAGGGAGCTTAAACGCCCAAGACAGGAACAGTGCCCCTGGGTCAAAACAACCAATAGTAGAAGAAATTTGAACTGTGTACCCCAGGCTGCATAACCTAGGTGGTATACACAACAGCACAGGCCCAACCGGCATGCCCCAGGTGGGGGGCCAGAACCAAGCTTGGGGATCAGGCACCTGAACAAAACAACCAAATCCCCCCAACTGAAGTCAAAAGCCGAGCATAGGCCTCTGCAGAGGGGAGAAAAACAGGGAACTGCACCCCCTGGGAAGCACGCCAGTGACAACAAAAACCTGGAGGCTCAGGACAAGAGAAGCCCAAACTCCACCAAAACCCGTCCCATATACTCTAGGCAGGCAATTGGGCAACACAGACTGCCAGCACCTGATAGTAGGCAGGAGCTCAGGTTGTTAAGGTGGCTCAGCAGTAGAGTGATAGTCTTGGATGCATGGGGCCCTGGATCTGATTCCTCAGCATCACATAAGCAGAAAGGGTCAGAAGTGGTGTTGTGGCTCAAATAGTAGGGTGCCAGCCTTGAACTGAAGAGCTGAGGGACAGCACCCAAACCTAGAGTTCAAGCCCACAACCAGACCCCCCCCCCCAAAACAAAACAAAACAAAACAAAAAACATCAGGAGCCCATAACAGACTCCAGCATCTGGGAGAGTGCATCCAGAGCATCAGATCTTGCCAAGAGCACCCGTAGGAGCAAACACTAGCAGTCTAGGCTGCTCAACCCTTCCAAAGGCGGGAATTGCCATAGATCTACAGCAGAGAGCCGAGAATCCTATGTAGGTCTGACCAACAGTTGGAGGTAGGCCCCCAACAGAATCCAAGTCCAACCAGCAGCTGGAGGTAGGCCCCCAACAGAACCCAGATCAGGCACAGACTCTACCAATACAGAATCAGCAACCAAACAAAGACACACCAAAACAAAATTGTACATAAGTCTCCTGATCACCCATGTGAAAATCACAGAGAAAAATTACAAGGTTTATCAACACCCAGGATAACAAGCTATTCTCAGTAGCCAGCAGCCACATAGAGGAGAGTCCTGGGGGAGCAAAGCAAAACTGAAAGACAAAAGCTACATCCAAGGGTTGCTGGAGACAATAACTCAAGAAATAAAGCGAGAAATAGATCAGAAATTGAAAGAGCACCAGGATGAACTATCAAAAGAGAAACAGGATATCAAACAGGTGATGAATGCAAAAATAGAGGCTACACAAACCTCAGTAAGAAGTGAGATAAATGTCAAATTAGAGGTAATACAAACCTCATTAAGAGGTGAGATCAGTACTTTGAAAACCAACATCGAATCCATGAAGGAATCCATTTCCTCCATGCAACCACAATAGAAGCCACGCTCAACAGAGCGAAGGATATGGAATGTAGAGTGTCACATACAGAAGACAGAATACACCAACTAGACCAAAAAGTGACAGATATGAAAAAATCACTCAAATTAAGCCAAAGGGAAATTCAAGAGCAAGCAGATAATGCCAAGAAATTTAACCTTCATACAACTGGAGTGGACAAAGGGGAGGAATTTCAGAGCAAGGGAATGTATCACCTATTCAACAAGACAATCAGTGAAAATTTTCCCCACCTCAAAAAAGAACATTTTACCTACATAATAGAAACATATAGAACACCCAACAAGCCAGATCCCAGGAGTAAAAATGATCTGAATAATAAGGAAACAATCTTGCATGCAGCAAAAATGAAGAAAGAACTATACTACAAGGGAAAAAATTTAGAATCACTGCACATCTCTCCACACAAACACTGAATGCAAGATAGGCCTGGAAAAGTACCATACGAGCCCTGAGAGCCAATAACTGCCAACCCAGACTGATACACCCAGCAAAGCTAGCATTCACATTCGATGGAGAACTGAAAATTTTTAATAGCAAAGAAAAACTAAATGAATACATAAATATTAAGCCAGCATTACAAAGAATGCTAAGAGGGGGGACAAAACCTGAAGAAAGTAACCAGGATGTGGGACCTGTACCCAGACAGGCATTAATCAAAGTCTAACTGAGCAAGCACAGGAGGAAAGGAAAGAAGAAAAACTTAGGAGAATGGAATGACAGGGACAGCAATGCATCTCTCTATACTTTCTCTTAATATTAATGGGCTTAATTCTCCAATCAAAAGAAAAAGAACTGCAGACTGGATCAGAAAACATGACCCATCCATCTGTTGCCTTCAGTAGAAAGAGCACACCTCTCAGCCAAACATACAAACAAATTCAGAGTAAAGGGTTGGAAAAGGATCTACCAATCAAATGCCCCCAGTAAGAAAGCAGGTGTGGCTATCCTGATATCTGACAAATAAACTTTTCATTAATATCAGTACAGAAAGTCAAGGACGGACACTGCATATTAATACAGGGAACAATCCAAGAGGAGGATATTACCATCATCAACTTATATGCCCCAAATATTGGTGCACCCAAATATATTAAACAATTCTTCTCAAATTTACAGAATAAAATAGATCCCAATACAATAATACTAGGACACTTTAACACACCACTCTCACCAAAGGACAGGTCTACCAACCAGAGGATTGGCAAAGAAGCTACCGAATTAAGTAAGGCCATACTTCAAGCGGAATTAACTGACATCTACCGAGTATTTCACCCTAAAACATCACAGTACACATTCTTCTCAGCAGCTCATGGAACTTTCTGCAAAATAGACCATATCGTAGTTCATGCAAGGAACTTAAGCAAATACAAAGGGATTGACATAATCCTCTGCATCCTATCTGACCACAGTCAAGCTAATTCTCAATAGCAAAGCATACCGCAGAAATTGCTAAGAACATTGTTCAACTACCACTTCTTATTTGCACACACCCAGTCTATGTATGAAGATATTTTTTCCATGTTAAGCAATAGCGTAGTACACACTCTCTGTGGAGTAAAGTTCCAGAGCAAAACCTTATGCCCACATTAGATGATGTAGAATTTAAAGCATTTTAAGACAAACAGTGATATTGCAATTGCAAGGCTCCTTAGGGATATTTTGTTAGAGCTCATTAGTTTACCCAGGAGAAATATAAATATCCACAAAATTTGGAGCTGATTAGTAAGTATCTGAATTAACACTAGATCCTAGATGTTGTGTTATTACAAGTCACCACTGTATTACTGTTACATCAGAATCCTTCCCTACTTTCAAATATGTATGTGAAAATAAGAGAAAGTCATTAAAGAAAAATATCTTATCATTTTAGGCATTTAATCCTAATGCTGAGGGTAATGACTGAGCATTTCCATTCAATAAAATCTTGATGTTTATAAGAGCACTTCCTACATATAAGAATTTATGACAGGTTGACTGAAACGGTTATTTCAGCACGAAGATATCCCTAACAAGAACTACACTTAAATAGAGCATATGGCAGTTATGATGTGTCAATGCTCATTGAGGCATTTCAATTATAAAGAAGAATCAATTCGAGGAGTCTTCAGTAACATCAGTAAAGCTGTGTGTTCAATCTAATACTTGGTGTTATTTGTACTGCATATAAAATGAATAGGTTGATAAGATAGCAAAACTTATCTAAAGGTATTTCAATAAAATCCCAAACTGATGTGGATACATTCGTTGCTCATTGTAACTATAGGACAAATTAGTTTTGTCCGTTCTGTAGTTCAACCTATAATCTCCGGGCTAACCAAAGTCTTCAAAAATATTCACAGAATTCCTCTAAGTAAAGTTCATGACAGGTATATCTATATAATTCTCCTCAGGTCAGGATAAAAGCATTTGTTTCCAACATTTAATCAACAGGATCTGTTGAATTCATGGATCAAGAATTTTATGGCTTCACATTCATTTCTCAAAATTTTATCAATATGACTTTCATCTCTACCAGTTCACTAAAACACTTGTCTATGAACTTGTCTATGTCCTTTTAGTTTTTAAATATAAATAGCATATTACCTTCAATATCTCTGTAACAGTTTTGACCTTTTCCTCTTGCAAATTCTTTCCTTTCTTTACTTCAGTAAATCTGTTTTTTGTTACTTTCTTGTTTCCTTATTTATCTCTTTCTTCCAATCTTGTCGACACTGGTCCTCACATTGCTCACACTTGTGTCAGAACTTTCCTTTTCTTCTTCCCTTTAATAATGTCTCCCTGATTTTATTATTATTTTGCATACTCATGGTCGTGGATATTTTGATGATGTCAAAAAAGACCCATCTTTGCATCTGTTTAATAGAAACTTTAGAACTATCAGAGTTTTTTTTACCTAAATCCACCATTACCACATGTAGTCCTTATCACCAAGAATATCACTAACACAGTTGCCTGCCCAGAGATGTAGAACACTAGATTTCTTCTTACCCTTCTGCTACCACCCATTAGATAAGATGAATGGTGAAGGTTTTCTCAGTTACTGTCACTAATATGATTTCTATATACTCTTATTTATGCCCCTGACACAGTCTGTTTCAAGTCCTCATCACTGGTCACCTTGTCCTAAAACAACCGTTTACAAAGTATGCTTTTTCACCATAGTCTTTTCACATTGATCCTCTCCATCACTAAATTACTCTCCTTGTAAGCACACAGAATGAAGAGCTCAGACACAGTTTATTTTTTGTCGGTCGTGGGCCTTGAACTCTGGGCCTGAGCACTGTCCCACAGTTCTTCTGCTCAAGTCAAGCCCTCTACCACTTGAGCTACAGCGCCACTTCCTCTCAGACACAAATTCTAGTATTATTATTTACTCAGTACATTGACTGTTGACCTTATATTTCTCATCTGTAAAAGGATGTAATCTTCCAAAAATATTGAAGAATATATTTGTTGACTTCTAGAGCAAGAAAAAAGAAGAGTCCTTACATTTTCCACCTTAGCTTACAAATAAGGAAAGAATCAAATTCAGTTTGTTGATATAAATTCACAAATTGTTTTCGGCCGTTGTATAGTTCATTTTTTGACATAACGACTTCTATATCTCATGGTTGCAATTGGTCTACTTGTATCCTTATTTAAATGATATGTTATATCCTTTCCCTTCCGAAAATTATACCAACATCAAATACAGTGAAAGCAGGGGTTATTCCTTGGTGAAGGGACATACAAAGCAACAAAGAAATCAACTTATAAATATGTTAGAAACAATCATAAGAAAAACCATTTGAATCCTTATCTTTGGGTTCATTTCGCCTAACATCAATTTATCTGAACGTTTCTGCTTGTATCAGACATATATTAGTTATTGCAAATAAGGGAAACCATGGCACCTATGTTTCTCTGGGTCTGGATAACTACACTTAATATATTTTTTTCCAAATCTTTCCATTTCCTCATAAATTGGGCAATGTCATTCTTTCTGATGGAGGCATAGAATTCCATTGTGTATATATAAAACACATTATCTTTTTATTTTGGGGGGTCCCTTCGTGGTTCCTGAACTCTGGGCCTGGGTGCTGTCCCTCAGCTCTTCATCTCAAGGCTAGCACGCTACCACTTGAGCCATAGCACCACTTCCGGATTTTTTATCTGCTTATGTGGTGCTGAGGAATCAAACCCAGGGCCTCATGCATGCAAGGCAAAAGCTCTACTACTGAGCCACCTTCTCAGCCCCTATATACAACATTTTCTTGATACATTCATCTACTGAGGGGAACCTGGGTTGTTTTCATATCTTAGCTATGGTAAATAATGCTGCAATAAGCGTAGTTGTTCTGGTAGCTTTAGTATAGTCTTGTTTGTGATCATTTGGGTAAATGCCCAAAAATGGGATTGCTGGGTCATAGGGGAGCTTTATGTGGAGTCTTTTGAGGAACCTCCATCCTACTTTCCAATGTGTTTGAACAAGTTTACACTCCCACCAACAGTGTAGTATGGGTCACTTCTGTCCACATCCCCTCCAGCACCTCTTGTTATTAGAATTCTTGATTACAGCCATTCTAACTGGGGTAAGGGGTATCTCAATATAGTTTTGATTTGCATTTCCTTTATTGCTAGAGAGGCTGAGTATTTCTTCATGTGTCTATTGGCCATCCTCATTTCTCCTTTGGAGAAATGTCTAAGTCTTTTTTTAAATTTTTATTGTGAAAATACTGTACAGAGGGGTTGCAATTATATGAGCAAGAGAATGAGTACATTTCTTATCAAGCATTGTAGCCTCCTCCTTTGTTTCCCCTTCCCATCCCTTCCCAGCCTCCCCCTGCCCCCATACCCAATCTTCCCCTCCCCTCCCACCAAAGATGTAAAGTTCATTTTCGACATGACAAAGTGTACTTCTCATTGTTGCAACAGGTCCAACTGTATCCTTATTTAAATGACATTTTTTTCCCCTTCCCCTCCACAAATTATACCGACATCAAATACAGTGAAAGCAGGGGTTATACTGTGGGGGAGGGACATACAAAGCAACTAAGAAATAATCATATAAATGCGTTAGAAACAAATGCATAAAAGAAACAAAACATTTAAATATATATCTTAGGGTTCATTTTCCTAACATCACCTTATCTGACCTTTTCTGCTTGACTCATACATATACTAGATATTGCAAATAAGGGAAACCATGGGACCTATGTTCCTTTGGGCTTGGCTTACTTCACTTAATATAATTTTTTTCCAAGTCTTTCCATTTCCTAACTAATGGGGCAATGTCATTCTGATGGAGGCATAGAATTCCATTGTGTATATATACCATATTTCCTTGATATATTCATCTACTGAGGTGTATCTGGGTTGTTTTCATATCTTAGCTATGGTAAATAATGCTGCAAAAAGCGTAGTTGTTCAGGTAGCTTTAGTATAATCTTGTTTGTGATCATTTGGGTAAATGCCCAAAAGTGGGTTTGCTGGGTCATAGGGGAGCTCTATGAGGAGTCTTTTGAGGAACCTCCATACTAGTTTCCAAAGTGGTTGAACAAGTTTACACTCCCACCAACAATGAAGTAAGGTTCCCTTCTGTCAACATCCCCTTCAGCATCTGTTGTTATTAGAGTTCTTGATTTTTGCCATTCTAACTGGGGTGAGGTGGTATCTTAATGTTGTTTTGATATTAATTCTCATCTCTTTAAGTCTTTAGCCCACTAATTTATTGGTGAGTTTTTTTTATGGGGGGGGCGTCCAGCAGTGGGGCCTGAACTCTGAGCCTGGGCGCTGTCCCTCAGCTCTTCAGCTCAAGGTTAGTGCTCTACCAATTGAGCCACAGCATCACTTCCAGCTCTTTTCTTTTTGCTTATATGGTGCTGAGGAATCGAACCCAGGGCCTCAGGCATGCAAGGCAAACACTCTACCACTGAGCCACCTTCCCAGTCCCTGTGAAGTTGTTTTTATGAGGGTTTTGTTAGGAGGGATTTAATATTTTGAGTTCCAGGTAGGGAAGATATTCGCCTACAGATTGGGAAACCCATAACTTTTGAAAGTAAATAAATTGGTAAGACAGAATATATGTGTTTTTCAAAATTCCTATAACTACTAACTACTCATTTTCAAATTCTGAACATTCTATACCTGAGAGATTAAAAACAGTAACTATTTGCATGTTATGTAATTCTGCAATATATGTAGTTGCCAATGGGGTGTTACAGATTGAGAATCAACAGAAAAATAGCCACATTCCGTTAGAGGATAAAACTACAAAGCATCTGTAATAATTAATTCTTCAAGAATAAGCAATTTTTTTATCAGAGTAGGCTCTTATTTCTATGACCATCAATCCCAAGATTTATGCCATAAAGTCATCCTAGCCCAACAGTTTCAAACTTGTAAGGTGCACCTGAAATTTCCCTTAATTCCCATCATGAATAGCTTATGTCTATTCTGAAAAAATACAATGCCTCTGCTGATGTGATGCCCTTCTTGGTCTGGGAAAAAATACCACAATAAACTGGGATGCAACATTTCTCCCCCAGTGGTATTCTTGAGATCAGAACACTTGCAAATATTATTTATATTTATACTTTTTTAATTATCCTACATAGGCAAGAAGTTTCCTTTTATTCTTATCTCCAATAATATTCTCAGAGAAAGCCGGACACTAGTGGCAATGAGGTTGAAGTGGTAGGGCACGAGCCTTGAGTAAAAAACAGGCTCACAGAGAGTGTCCAAGCCCAGAGTTTAAGCCTTAGGACAAACAAATAAAACAAAAACCAAATAAAAACAAACCCCACTCCTAGCATTTTTTTCTCATTTATACAGAGGTACACAATTAAGGAATTACTTCCTGTGTTATGAATAGATAGAAGAACCAAGATGTCACACAATTTCTCTCTTCATACCATGTTTCACTAAAGCCTCAAATAACTGTTTTTTTCTAAATTTATAAATTAATATCATCCATTTGTTGGCAACTCTGTCTAGTTTATTCACATTGCCATTTTATATATGAACTGTTGTAATTATCTATTTACTAGGTTCTAATTGCAACTCTCTTGAAAGAATATTCTGTGCAAATAGAATGCCAGAATCATTTGCGAATTTGTCAATTAAAACCTCTATGTAAGAAGAATTTTGTAGTATCCTATAGAATATGAAATTATTAAAAAACCAAAATATTATTTTAAATCTAAATTCTACTTTAATAAGGTTTACAAAGACCTATATTAGACAAACTTTGCTATTCTTTCAGGCTTAATCTTTTGTAATCTTTCATCATTTCTTTGGAATCCAAACAGAATGATGCTTACTTACTTTCTCAAATTCTTGGATGGGAATCATAAGCCATTTTGCCTCTAGTTATGTTCTGTAATGAAGACAGCATTTTAAACACAACTGAGGAGTATGTATGAGTTGCATTTAAATAGTAAACTTGACTTCTCAAAACATAATGACAAAATTAGCCCAAACTTCCAACTGTTTATTCCTTTCTTGTTTGGTTTGTTTTATTGATACAAAATTATTCTACCAGGGCCAGGGAAGGTATCACTATGTAATTCCAGTCTCTAATATCCTGTCTATATCTGAGTGCTAGAATTCCAGGTTTATATCACATTACCCTGCCATAGTTTGTTGGTTTATTTAATGTAGATACAGACTAGCAATTCTGAACTTCTACAGTGATCTTATCCAATATACTGACTGATTAGACTGTTTATGTTCTATTTGCAAAAATAAAATATTCTAACATTTGACACAGAATACGAACATTTTCAGATGTATCTGCAGGGGTCTCTGATTCATTCCTCCATGGATTTGATCCCTTTAATAATGATTACTAGATTCTCTCACTATTTCTCGTCCCTAACTATGTAAATACTCAAACTTTTTTGAAGAAAGTTCACTTGAGGACTTGCTAATATTTAAAGCTATTTCTTGACTCTATTCTTACTCAGGACATAGTTTCTATTGTTTTCTAACTTTTCTACACATTCTGAGAGTTGTTTAATTTGTGTATGTGATTATATAATTGACTGTGTGTATGTGTATGTTTGTATGTATGTATGCAAAAGACTCAAGCTCTTATTCAGCACTCATGCTCATGACTGGTATTCCATCACTTGAGCTATTTTTCCAATCCAGCTTTTGGCTGGTTAATTATAGGTGGTGTCTCAAAGACTGTTCTGTCCAGGCTGTATGCAAACTGAACTTCCAAGACTCCTCTATATTCTTAGGTTTTACTTTTCCAGGAGTAACAGCGTTTAAACTAGAAATATTTTTGTGAGTATGAAGTCTAAGCTGTAGCCCAGATTTTTAACTCAAGAATTCATATAGTTAGATGAACATACACATTACATGTCCAGAATGTACACTGTTAGAAATGTGATCTTAAGCCAAGTGCCGGTGGCTCATTCCTATAACGATAGCTACTCAGGACGCTGTGATCTGAGGATTGCACTTCAAATCCAGCATGAGTAAGAAAGTTTCTGAGGCACTTATCTCCAATTAACCACCAGAAAACTGGAATTAGTGCTGTGACTCACCTGGTAGAGTGGTATCCTTTAGCTGAAGTGCAAAGGGACAGTGCCCAAGCCCAGAGTTGAAGCACCCCACCCCTGAACATAATGGCTAAAATCAAGGACTCTAATAACAACATATGCTGGAGGGATGTGGACAGAAGGGAACCATACTGCATTGTTGATGAGAGTGTAAACTTGTTAAACCACTTTGGAAAGTACAATGGAAGTTCCTCAAAAGACTCCACATAAAGATCCCCTATGACCCAGCAATCCCACTTTTGGGCATTTACCCAAATGATCACAAACAAGATTATACTAAAGCTACCAGAACAACTACCCTTATTGCAGCATTATTTACCATAGCTAAGATATGAAAACAACCCAGATACACCTCAGTAGATGAATATATCAAGAAAATGTGGTATATAGGGGCTGAGAAGTTGACTCAGTGGTAGAGCTTTTGCCTTGCATGCATGAGGCCCTGGGTTTGATTCCTCAGCACCACATAAGCAGAAAAAAATCTGGAATTGGTGCTATGGCTCAAGTGGTAGCGTGCTAGCCTTGAGCTGAAGAGCTGAGGGACAGCACGATGGGAGCCAAAAAATAAAAAGAAAATGTGTTATATATACACAATGGAATTCTATGCCTCCATCAGAAAGAATGACATTGCCCAATTTGTGAGGAAATGGAAAGATTTGGAAAAAATTATATTAAGTATAGTTAGCCAGGCCCAGAGAAACATAGGTGCCATGGTTTCCCTTATTTGCTATAACTAATATATGTCTGATACAAGCAGAAACGTTCAGATAAATTGATGTTAGGCGAAATGAACCCAAAGGTAAGGATTCAAATGGTTTTTCTTATGAATGTTTCTAACATATTTATAAGTTGATTTCTTTGTTGCTTTGTATTTCCCTTCACCATGGAATAACGCCTGTTTTCATTATATTTGATGTTGGTATAATTTTTGGAGGGGAAAGGGAATAACATATCATTTAAATAAGAATACAGGTAGACCTATTGCAACCATGAGATATAGAAGTCGTTATGTCAAAAAATGAACTTTACAACTTTTGGATAGGGGGTTGGGGGTGGGACAAGGGATGGGATGGGAAGGGGAAACAAAGGAGAAGGAGATAATGCTTGATAAGAAATGCACTCAATATCTTTCCCATGTAATAGTAACCCCTCTGTATGGTATTTTCACAATTAAAAAAATCAATTGATCAGAAAAAAACAGTATGGGTTTCCATAGAATTAAACTGTTTTCAGTACTTTAAGGATGATCTCAAAGAAATATGTTCTGGGTTTTTTTTCATGATTGCTTGTTTGTTTAGTGTTTGCTGATTCTGGGGCTTGAACTCAGAGGCTGGACAATGTACCTGAACAATAGTGTCTTCCCTGTCCAACTGCCCCCCAAACCATTACTCTACTTCTGGAGCCAAAAATCCACTTCTGGCCCTTTTGATGTTTAATTACAGACAAAAATTTGACAGACTCTCTTGCCTTGGTTGGATTTGAACTGAGATAATATGAAAACCAAGTGACATCAACTGTATCAAGATTTCTGTTTTGAACCATGGAAAACTAGATGAAGTTTATTATAAATCTAATATTAATTAGCCTCTGGCTTTTTTGTGCCATGACATACCATAAATATTTCCAAATCTCACTTAGACTACGTATCCCATTTTGAATACAAGTGACCACAAAAAGCCTGGAAGCATTGAATTTACAGGAATAAACTTCACCTGATGTCTAGGCACATTCCTGGCAATAATTTTCGTGACCTATTAGCTAAACTTTTTTTTTTCGACACAGTATTCTATTATAAGTAAAGTAGATGAATTAAGGGCTCTTGTCAGCTATCATTATGGAAAGAGTAATTATATATTCTAAGTATGGGTTCTTTATTTTGCAATTACTATCTAAATGACTTTTGGCAGTCTTGGGGCTTGAACTCAGGGTCAAAGAAATGTTCCTGAGTTTTTTTTTCTTTGCTCAAGGCTAGCATTCTACCACTTGAGCCACAGCACCACTTCCAGTGTTGTTTTTTCTGTTAATTTTGTACTGAGGAATTTAACCCAGGGTGTCATTCATGCTAGGCAATCAATGTACCATGATGCCATATTCCCAGAGCCCTAAATGACTTTCTTAAGATGTCATTACTTTTTCATTCCATTACTATGTATTATAATTTGGGGCAGGTGGTAGAAAAGAAATGGAAAAAATACTAAGTCCAGTAAGGCTTACGTTCCTATCACATCACTAAGGAAGTACAGTGTTAAGTTGTGTGGGATTCTTAGGGCTCTTGCATGTGATATTAACAGTCATCTCTGACATGCATGACATTCTGCTTCCACTTTCAAGGTCAAGAACCAAATATCTAAGCCTTTTTATTGGTTGGGTGTGCTTTCTAGGAATGAAGAAGGAGGATGAGGAAGGTTATGGTGGAAAAATATGTATATTGGCTTCTGTCCACAATTTTGCATTTTTATAAAGTGCTACTGATGAACTTCCATTTACATCTAATTGATTATGCTATCTGCATCAGATGCAGATTAAATGAAGGCATTTATTCTGGTGGATAGTCACATATATTAACAAAATCTATTTCTAAAAAAAGAGATACTAGGTAAGAAAGAATAAAGGATTGTCTATAAAATGGTTTATTTTCCTAGCAGAACAAAATTTAGTATTGAAATGATTACTCCAGCTTTCTCTGAGGTTTTATGCTCTCTCAGTATCAAAATGTTCTCTAATTCCTGTAACATCCAAGCATAAAAGACATGATTTGAGGATCTCAGTAGTTTCAGAAAAAAAAGTACATAATAGCTTCCTTCCTTCAGAGACATGTGATGGCAAGTATGATTGATCATATTATAGTTCTCTTTGTTTTCATCTTTATCTCAAGTGGTGCATATCTTGGCATATTACATTATGTCCTGCATCAGCTCCCTGTAGGTGAGATTTACCTCTGCTCTGCAATGTCAAGATGGGTCATATGACTTACTTCAGCTTACAAAAATGAGCTAGAAGTTGTGAAAGACTATTTCTAGGAGAAGAATTCTATCTCATTGTTTGTGTCTAACAGCTGACTTGTTTTCCCTTAGCTATAAAATAGCATGTCTCCAGAGGGAGCCTTCTTTCAAATTAAATACTGGAAGAATATAACATGTGAAATTGAGGCAAAACTCAAATACAACGACATACTTATAATACAGCAAGAACTAAGCTAATATTAGAATATGATATTAAGATGTGTGTTTCTTACCATCCTTGTATACCTTTAAGATAGTTGAATATAACACACCAGAATTTAACAAATATTAAAGAAGAACTAAACAAATAGATAACATTTCGTGTATGAGGCTATTACATTTTTTATAAATAAGCATTCACCATTTGATCACTTGTGGGATTATTTTTTCTATTGATGTGTTTAATCACTCTAGAGCACTGTATCTAATATCCCCAATGATTATCCAGACCTTGTGATTGAGATGAGGAAGAATAAAATGTCTAGATTTTTCCTTGTCTTTTCCTCTTCTCCTTTTTCTAGTGTGAATTTTCATCTTTCTCCAAATTCTCCTATTAATAAAGGAAGAATGACACATTGCAAATATCAAGCTAAAGTCTTCAAAGCAAGAATTTCATTCTTTCAAAAATAGGTGAAGTAAATCAGTGTGTCGAGGAAGAATAAAATCATGATTATTTTTCCCTGTCTAGCTTCCATCACAGTGTCTGAACATGACTATAAATATCTAATAAACCACTTGCCTTGGCTAATTTTTAAAAAAAGTTTTTTAAATAAATCGTAATTTTTAAAATTTTTTAAAAATAATTTTTAAAGAAATACTAATTTGTTGAGTGCTTATGGCAGGCATGAAATAAGACTGCATTAACATTGCTTGTTGAGAGGCTAAATTTTGTCAAAATCTAAGCATAATTAAAAATAGATTATTTTAAGATAACTAGTTATATGTACATTTTTTACATGAAAGGACAATATTTATTTAAACAGAGCTCAATGTGGGACGATGGTATCCTCAGAGTGCATCCAGAGGGAAAAGGGAGGAGGGGCCAAATAAGACTCAATCAACGGCACTACCACACCTTTACTGTTTGATCTACACTGCCAGTCACCACATAGAAGGCCGTCTTGTGGAAATCCAAGAGGTAACAAAGTGTTGATGCGCAATGAGAGTTTTCATCCATCGCTTATTCTTGTAATCCCATACAGGTAGGGTCTTGTCATCAGCACAACTCAAAATAAAATTTCCCCTAGAATGGAACAGAACTCCACGTACCCAGTTATCATGACCCAAAGAGTCATAAGGCACATGCCAGTACTGACATCCCACATCTTAATAGTTTTGTCTCTGGATCCAGGTAGCAAGAATGGTCCAGGATTGCCACTTTTTTTAGTCTCAGATCCTGTTGCTTCAGAGATGGAAGAATATGAACTTTCTGGAGTCTAGGAAATTCATTTCACCACATGCTCATGTTCTCAGAGCTCTGCTTTGCACTCCTTTGTTGCTACGACCCACACACGACCAGTCTGGTCATTGAAACAGCTAGCTATCAGAGTGCCATCCTGATTTGGCCATACCATACCCACCCATTCTCTGTGTCCTGTAAATGTCTTCACACAGTAGCCAGTTTGCACTTCCCACATTTTCATAGTTTTATCCCGTGAAGCAGACACTATATGATCTCCATTAGGCATGATGGCTACTGAAGAGACATTGTGGTCATGGCCATGCATGGTTCTGATGCATTCAAATCCCTGAAAATCCCATAGTTTAATGGTCATATCTGCAGAACAGGAAGCCAGAAGCTTGTCACTGTGGTCAAAGGAAATATCCTGTAAAGAATCTGTATGTCCCTTAAGAGTTCATTCAGAATCTCCAGTCTCACAATCCCACACCATAATTATACCATCCTCTGAAGCAGAGACCATGACACTGAACACAGCATGGAAAATGACTCCAGTGACCACTCAATGCATATTTCTCTGGTGGATGGGGAATCCATTCTTTTGGATCTCGTTTCTGACCAAGAGGACCACTTGACATAAATACTTCTGTTGCTTCATTTAGATTTGATTCTAATTCCATAACCTTTTTTTGTAATATAATAACAGATGTCCATTTTTTTCTCAAAAGGCCAACACTCTTTGTATCTAATTCTTCATTCATATCTAATTCAGCTTCCTTTTAAAAAACCGAATATGCCTCTTCATAGCCATTTGAAAGAAGATAATCTGCTATAGCTCGATTTAGTTCATCTCATTGTCCCTGGGACAGCACCATTTTGGCTTTAATGTGAAGCTTATTTGATATAGTGGTATGGCCCTCCTACAGGAAATCAAGAAGGTTTGTAATCCTTGAATATATAATCAAATATGCCACTAAGTGCTTCCACACAGAGGAAAGTATTCTTTTGCAAGTGAATCCAGTAATCAGGAAATAGTTAATAAGTAAGGTTCATTCCACCTTAGTACTGCTTGACTTCTAGTTTTATAGGTACATTTTTAACATAACATACACACAGAGACATCCTTTTTCTTCTTTTCCTCTCCACACTTATTCTTCAATAAGCAGTTAAGGTCATTCAAATAGTTGTGTTTCTTTCAGAAATAGATAAGACACAAAAAAGTTAGAAAAAGAGAACCAGGATTGGGTGGCACCACCCAATCTTGCTATTTAAAAATAGCAGTCAAATAAATATTAACCATAATTCCAAAATAATAGCAGCCAAATGCTCTTGAAAAGAGAAGATTTGAAGCAGAATGTGTAACAATTGATAGTGCCAGGACAGCTTCAGGAGCTGCTCTCTGGGCTTTTGGGTTTTTAGTACATGACAACATTTAAATCAGGATTAATTGCTTTCAGGGACTAATTTTTGTTCTAGTTTTATTTCATTGAAGAAATATGTTGTTCAAATTTAATGAAAGAATAACAGGTTATAATAGAAAGAATGCTACACACATTGTAGGCAGCAAAATGCCTTCCCAACATATCTATCATCCCCAAATATCTAATCCTTCAAATGTAGATGTGCAGTATATATACATGTGTGTGTGTGTGTGCGTGTGTGTGTGTGTGTGTGTGTGTGTGTGTGTGTGTTTGTGTGTGTCTTTGTAAAAAATGACCTTTCATTATCCAAGGAACACAAATTTGAATAATTATCAGATAGGGAAGCATACTCAAATGGGTATTTAACAGTTCCTGCTGTAGTTGGAATGGGACATGATTAGGTAAGAATAATCAGAAAGATGTAAAAAGGCTAAATTAGAAGATAAAGGAAAAGACAACAACCCAGATTCTGAAGTTTCTTGAAAGCAGAACAGGAAGTAAAAGTCTTTTCCACTAAAATCACCTGAAAATATTTCAGCTATGTCAGTGGCTCGATTTAAATCTAGTGAGATATCTTTTAGATTTCTGTCCTTTAGAACTCTAAAATGATAAATATGGATTATACAGGCCACGTAACTTGTAGAAATTTGTTACAGCAGATTTTGTATAGCAAACTAAGGGAATTACAGTCTTTTCCTGATACAACTGCAGGGACATTACATATCATGGTTTCTGAAAATAAGAAAAAGTTGCCACCGGCTTTGTACACATGTATGATATACATAAAACAGCACTGCTTATCACTTATCAATTAATTATACTTTTGGCATATAAGTATATAAACATATAAATATGAATTATGTGAGAAAAGTGTCATTTATCCAATTGATTCAATGACAACTAAAACCAGAAAACACGTCTTTACATTTATATAAACTAGCATATCTAGTAAGGATTTAAAAAAATTAGAATATATATTTTAACATTTACGTCAAAATATTTGTTTATTTGTGTGTTTATCTTTAATTTTTATCACTCATGGGGGCTTGAAATCTGGGCCTGGAGGCTCTCCCTCAGCTCTTCATCTCAAAGCTAGTGCTCTACCACTTGATCCACTGCCAGTTTTCTGGTGGCTCATTGGAGCTATGAGTCTCACGGACTTTCCTGCCTAGGCTGGCTTGAACCATGATTCTCAGCTCTCAGACTCCTTAGTAGCAAGGATTACAAGAAGGAACCACTGGCACCAGCTACATATTTTTTTTACACATTTATGAAGTATTGAGTTGTAATCCCATACTTTTATATGTTGTGTAATGATCAAGCTATCTCATATCCCTTAATTTCTGTATGCAACATTTCTTTTTAGTGAGACTCCTCAAAACCTTGTCTGTTGGTGGTGATGAAATACCTATTCTTAACTATAATCACTTTGCTTCTTGTAGTATTCAATTAATATATTTATTTTATTCATGGAAGTCTGCTAATTAAAATTAGATAAAACATGCATTATAAAGTCGAAGAAATTCATGGTTCCATTACTTGTTTTAGGAAAACAATTGTGCCTTTTGTTTTCAATTATATTTCTTTGGGAATGTGTAATATTCATTAATTTAAGAATTAAAATTGATAACAGTTACTTTATATCAACTTGATTCAAACGTATTTGAAAATTGCACACTTAACCCAAATATACTTCCACTTTCTTCTACCACTTAATTAAAATAACAGTAAAGCAAAGCTTGTTGTTAGCTGTTCATGTGCAAAGTCCTAGAAACTCGGGCCTCTAAAGCTTGACTATTTTGGTTCAATTTCAGTCTAAACAGACAAAAATGTGAAAAGTTATCTCCAATTATCCAGCAAGAAGGAGAAGGTGATGTGGCTCAAAGAATAGAGTGTCATCAGCCATGAGCAAAAAATTCAAGGTAGACCACTAATCATTGAGTTTAAGCCCTACAAATGGCATATATACACAACACAACAATCAAAATGTACTATGAACATCAATAATGCAGACAAAATAGTAGAAAAGATCATGAGAAATGTTGTGTAAACATCTGGAAGACAGAAATCATTTGACAGAACTTTGATTTATGAGAGGGAAAATCATAGTTTCATTTGTACAATCTCATTGTAGTCATTGTGTTGAAACCTGGCTACTGGGTAACTCGTGAAAGAGTAGATTAGATTACCTTTCCTAGCAGACATTGCCTGTGACTATGCAACATCCCACTCAGCAAAAATCTAAAATCTTGCTTGTTAATTTATAAATAACCTCATTTTAGAGGCTGTTTGGTTCACATAGACAGGTATCCTAATTTTGAAGCTTCAGACCAGAGCTTTTGTTAATAACCCCTTCTGCTTTAACCCCCCCCCCCCCACCTTCCCTTGTGCAGGTATACCTTACTTAGCTGGTAGCAAGCCAAAACATTGAACTAGACCCCCCTACACCCTGCCTTAATCCCTACTTTCCTCCAGGTATAACTCATTTCATATGCTGTCTATGTCTTAGCTTTAGTTGTTTTCTTTCTAATCCCCACAAGTGTCAAGCCACTATAAATAACCTAGTTAGAAAAGGGAGTAAGGATTTACCATTGGATGAGGCTCTCATCTGTAGTTTTGCTCCCTAATAAATCTGTGCTATATTATCTCTTTATTCTCCAGGGCCTTTGAGTCTGATAAATGATGGATTTGGTTTGATGTAATCCCATTTACCCAGACTTAAATTGATTCGTTTTGGTTTGTGATCTGTGGAAGTTCTGATGTGTGCCAAGGAGACCTTGTCTTTTCCCTAACCCTTCCTGTAACATTCTCAATGTATCTGGTCTTACATTAAGGTCTTCGATCCATTTAGAATCGCTTCTAGTGCAAGGATATATATAGGATCTAACTTCCGTTTTCTGTGTACAGCCAATTCTACCAGGACAAATTTTGAAGAGGCTGTCTATCTTCCATCCTGTGTTTCTGGGTCCCTTATCAAAGATTTTGTGCCTATAAGAGTGGTTTCATTTCTGGATCCTCAATTCTGTTGTATTGATGCAATTCTGTGCTTCCATTGAAAAGAATGGCTTTACCCCATTCTTGAGGAAATAGAAAGACTGGGAAAAAATGATATTAAGTGAAATAAACCAGATACAATTAAATATATCTTGCATGGTTTTCCTCATTTCTAATAACTAGAATATCTCCATAAATGTACACTTTAATCCAATAATTGTAAAAGACAACTAATTACATTTGGACACGATGAACTAACAGTACTCTAAGTATTCACATGGCCAGAACAAGGGAAACTATTCTTTGGAGAGGATCACAATGGCTCAATATTTATGTGCATATGACCATATAAAATATTGCTTATTGCCATGAACTCTAAGAATCAATCATACATGAGAAATACATATCTCTGTATATAATTTTAGTAGATGTCATGAAAACAACTGACTTCCCTGTAATCTCAAAAGCAAAATTCTATGTTTAGAAGATAAAATTGAGGAAAGTTTTCACCTCATAAACTAAAATATGTTGTGGGAATAGTGGGAAAGAAAAGATAAGATGAAAATTAGAGTAGCTATATATTGAAGAATTCATCAACAATTTCCAAAACAAGAGAGCTTGGGTGCAGCTCAGTTGTAGGAATAGACGTATATATGTATATAAAGCCATGGGTTAAATCTCCAAGAAGGCCTTATAATAAGTTAATAAACAGTAATAATAAAATAATTACTTGAAATAAATTCTTTCATATTAGAGAGGCCTGAATCCTAAAAAAAAAACAAAATACTCTCAATTCTTGTATCCAAAGACATAAAACTACAAGAATGAAGAGGAAACAGTTTTCTTTTTCTATTCTTTCTGTTCCTTTTCTGTTTTCTTCTTTTTTTTCCTTTGGCACTATTCATGCTTGAAGTTGCTAACGTTCTGACCACTTTAGATTATTTTTCAGATGAGGTCTTAGTTTTTGGCCAAGCATCCTTTGAGAAATAACCTCTTACCTATGACTACCACAAACGTGAGATAACAGGGGAATTACACTATATCTACCTTTCTTTGTTTTTGTAGTTTCTCACAATTTTTTTTTCAGAACTGGCCCTGATATCAGTCTTCTAAATAACTGCCTTCTTACAAAATGTCATGTCAAAACCAGCTTTACAATGTCGGTGGGGGGGGGGGAGGGGGGGTATGATTGGGTGGGAGGGAGGGGGGAGGCTGGGAAGGGAGGTGAAGGGTAAACAAAGGAGGAGGATGCAATGCTTGGTAAGAAATGTATGCATTATCCTGCCCATGTAATTGTAACCCCTCTGTACAGTATGTTCTCAAATAAAATAAAATAAAATTTAAAAAAAAAAAAAAAAAAAAAAAATAACTGCCTTCTAATTAGCAAGGTATGTTTCATCTCAAGCTTGGAACCAGACTATTTTTCAATGTAAACATTCAATATTGACTTCTGTTTTCTAGATATCATTAAATATTATTAAGGTTATGATAGACATTTATGATGTTATAGAAAAACATAGAGAAATCCCTTGAATACTTTTTCCAGTTTCTTAAATATTTATAGTATGACAGACAAGTAGGACCTTAATATTTCACAAGTACCTTATGCAGACTTCAGTTGTTTTAATTATTTTGTGCACATATTAAGTTCAATATAATTTTATCAACCCTATGTGAATATACCATATTTACAGATACATTTCTTTACCAAAAATAAGTCTGTATCATGCTTCCCTTTTAAAATTAAACCCACAACTTCTCTTTGTCCCATCCCAAACTTGTTTCATCCTGGCAACCAACACATTTTTTTTCTCCAACTTCTAAATCCTGCAATAAATAAGTTTTAGGATTGCCTTAAATCTATGGTAGATTTCCCCCAGTTGTTCTATGCCTTAATATTGTATTGCATTCACTCGAGTTGCCTTTTGGTATTAGAGAATGTAGCATAATTCATTTCCCATTCACCTGAATAAATCCGGAATTGATTTCCATTTTTTTTTTTTTACTAGAGGAAATAATGCTGCTATAAAACCTCCGTGTTTTGACATTTGGGTCAATGTTACATTTTATTTCTGAGAGACCAAGCCTGAAGAGCTCAGTTCCTGTGCTGTACGGTAGGTGTTTGCGTATTTCATATTTTAGGAAACTGTCAAAATGTTTTCAAAAGTGGCTTTCCCGTTTGACATTCTTTTCAGCATCCAGTTTCTCTGTTTCTTGATAGCATTTAGTATGGTAATTATTGTATTGTATGAACTAATTCTCATCCATGTTTTATGATGTCATTTTAGTCTCAATGTTCATTTATTTGATGAATGATGAGGCTTTTCTTTTGCTTATTTTTCACAACATGTTTTTTTTTCTGGTTTCTAATTGATTTTATGGTTAGGTTTTGAGATTACTATGTAGAGTCTAGATTTGAGGCATTCTTCACGTATAAGATTTGCAAATATTTTATCCTTGAGTATGGGTACCCTTCATCATTATCATCATCAGTATCATTATCATCATCATCATCATCATCATCATCATCATCATTACTATTAATATTACAACTATTACTTTTGCACATGTGTGTATGGTCCTGGGGCTTGAACTCAGTGTCTCTGAGATTTGTTGCACTTTGTTACAATTTACCATTTCAGTCATGCCTCACTTCTGGCTTCTTTGCTGATTAATCAGAGATAAGCTTCTCATTGACTTTATTTTGTGGACTGCCTTCAAACAGCAATACTAACATCACAGCCTAACAAGTAGCTAGAATGAGATACATGAGCCACCTGCTCCCAACTTCTATTCACTACTTGTATATGAGCTTTCACAGACTAAATTATTTTACGCTTTTATTGAGTTCTACTACATCAAGATTTCCTTTTATATGATTTTAATGCCAAATATAAGAATGCTTCTATCTCCAAATTTTTCAAGACATCTTCCTTTACTTGACATTTACATCACTCTTTTCATTTGATATGCCACCTTCAAATCTTGCTTAAAGTTAATATTTGAATAAATTGTTATGTTTAAACATTCACTTTTTAATTCTCCCCAATACTGTCTAACTTATTACCCCTTATTAAAGAGAATGTCATTCCACAAGTATTTGGTTTTACACACTTATTAAATTTTCCTAGATAATATTTATGCAGCTCTAATCTGGTACCCTATAGACCCATTGATTTGTATAACCTTTCCTCTACAAATATAACAATTTTACACTAACAGCTTTAATATTGGACAGAAAAATATATTCCAGTATATTTTCCTTTGTCAATGAGTTAAAGAGTGTTGGTCACATGTTTTCAGAAATTGTCATAAACTTACAAATAAAACTGTGAAGGTGGGCGCTGTTGGCTCACACTTAAAATTCTAGCTGCAGAAGAGGCTGAGATCTGAGGTTTGTGGTTCAAATCCAGCTGGAACGGGAATGACTGTGAGACTCTCATCTCCATTAAACACAGAAAACCAGAAGTGGCACAGTTGTTCAAGGGGTAAAGCACTCACTTTGAGGTGAAGAGCTGAGGGACAGTATCCAGGCCCAGATTTCACTCCCCATGAATGATCAAACAGAAAGGGACAAGGGAAAATTAATATCTTTGGTCAATTGTATCTTCCAATCCACAAAATATATGTCTCCATTTACTTAGATTTTTGCTTTTATATTTAGCATTGTATAATTTTCAGTGACAGTGGGTGAACAACACTGAAATACATTTTGATGAGATGTGAAGATAGCACAAAAAATCGACAGAAAACCATTGAAAAATAAGGAGCAATGGGAATGGGAAAGACGGAAACAGGTTAACCAGGCCTTTGATCATTATGTGAGTGTGTAAAATATTTCAATAATATTTCTTCCTACAATTTATATACACCAATTTATAAATATCTTTCAAAGGCATTGGTATTCAAGTATGACATAAGGGATAAATACAGATTCTGTGGTGAAATGAAAGATAGATGAGTAAATACATTATTATGGTTATTGTATAAATAACCTAGGAAATTTGGTCAATATTCTGAGGGCTCATGGCTCATTAGATTAGAAAGCCATTGATATCTAAGATAATACTAAAATGTTAGACTTGAGCCTATCTTTAAGACTGCTTAATGCTATTGTTTTTGAGTCTGTATTCTCTTTGTTGTTGTTGTTGGTGGTGGTGGTGGTGGTTGTGGTGGTGGTGGTGGTCATGGCCTTGAACTCTGTGCCTGGGCACTGTCCCTCAGCTATTCAGCTCAAGGCTAGAGCTCTACCACTTGAGCCATAGTGTCACTTCTGGTTTTCTGATGGTTTATTGGTGGTAAGAGTCTCATGGACTTTTCCTGCCAGGCTGGCTTTGAACCATGATCTACAGATCTCAGCTTCCTGAGTAGCTAGCATTATAAGTGTGAGCCACTGGCACCAAGATTGAGTCAATATTCTGAGTACAAGGAAAAAATAAAATGGTTTGGAACCAACTTGTAGAACACTGCGTTTTTGGCTTCAGAATAGAGCTGGCAGGTATCTTATGAGTAGATAGCTTTAGGAAAAATTGAATATATAATTCCACATGGAATGCTACAAAACATTTTAGGAAAGTTCCAAAAATGATAAGGACATGAAATGCAAAAACTACCGTGGTAGTAAAGGAAATGTTTAGGAGTTCTTTCTTTATTGATTCTGTTGTAAATGGACAATGTTATTTTATTCATTTTTCTTGTTGTTGATTCCTTTGTATGTTCTTTCCCCTATGGCATATCCCCTGTTGTCACTGTACTCAATTTTGATACCCAACATCTTGTATATACATGTCTAATCAGAGGAATGGAATGGGAATTACAAAACACTGAAAGAAGGACACATGATGAACCATTGCAACAAAGATACACACAGGAGAGTATATTGGAAACGAATTTTACCACTTCATGCTATGAGGGTTGGGTAGATTAAAATGAGGGAGCTAGGGGAGAGAAGTGATAGTGCGACAACAACAAGGAAGGGAAGAGGTATCAATGCTCAACAAAGAAGGTACTCATTGGCTTACTCATATAACTGTAACCCCTCTTTATAACATCTCAAGAATAAAATAAAATAAAGTAAAATCAATAAAGAACATGTTTGGCAAATAAAGTAAACTGATAAGTTACAGACAAATGAAACTAATATGCACTTATACTGATATACATGTATGTACACATCTGTATATTCATATGTGTGTATACATATATAGGTATTTCTATATACATATATAGGTACGAATATATGCATATGTACACAGTGTGTGTATACATATATATATATGTATTTCAAGAGATTTGAATAAGAAATACACTAAGAACATATTAATGCCAATGAAAAATTTTAACCTCCTGAATAAGTTATCAAAAATCCACACATATATCTTTATAATATACCAAGAACCAAAGAACATATGGAAAGATCATAACAAACCTAGACATTGCAAACAAATACAGATTTGTAAAAATAGAAAAAACAATAAGACAACACTACACAACCACTATGTAGAAATTGGTATCCTCATACATTGGTGATTGACACTTAAAATGATATAGTCAGTTTGTTAAACATACTGGCAATCTTTAAGATATTACACATATAGTTGCCTCTATGAGCCATCATTTTGAATCATAATTTTATATACAAAATAGATTTCAACATATGTCCAATGAGACACATGTACAAGAATATGCATAGCAAAACCTTTTACAATAAGATATAATAAAATGTTGAAATGCCCATTGAGGATGTTAGACAATTATACACATGCATACAAAACAATATGGTCTAGCCATGCAAAAATTTACGTGGACTTACTTGAAAACCCTAATATTACATGGGATAAATGGATAAAATAGACTACATTTTCTAATTTTATGGGCTTTTTAAAATTGGAACATCTGTATTGGTAGACTATGAAATTATGGTTGGTCAAGTGGAGTATAGGTTGAAATGATGACAGGAAGGGTCTACTAATAAATATTGGAGTATTTTGAGAGGGTAATGATGATAAAATGTTCTAGAACTGAAGGTGATGTTCACACTCAAACTCTTTAACATTCTAAGAATCATTTACTTTATCAGAGAATTACAGATTGCATTTGTATGAACATTAGGAAAAATTTTAGAATAGCAGTGGGTGAATCTGGGTAATAATTTAGAATTTAAAATCACAGAATTCTGTAATGCATAACTTTAGTATGCGGATGAATAAGGCTATCAATAAAATATGATCTGTGATATATCCTATGAGTGACTATGACATTGCAAGTAAGTGCATATTCCACAAAATTATGTAAATTGAGAGATGAGATAGGATTGAGGGGAATGAGGAATAATGATCATCAAGATGCACTGTATTGGGTTGGTAATGTGGCTTACAGGTAGACATAATGGTAATCTGAAGCCCTGGGTTTGATTCCTTAGTACTACATAAACAAAAAAAATTGGAATTGGCATTGTGACACAAGTTCTACAGTGCTAGTGTGAGGTAAAGCATCTCAAGGACATTGCCAAAGCACTGAGTTCAAGCCCCAAGACTGGCCAAAACCAAAAATGATGCATTGTATTAAGACAGGCACTAGCGTCTCATGCCTGTAATCCTAGATACTCAGGAGGCTGAGGATTGAGGTTTGAAGCTAGCCTAGGCAGGAAATACTGTGAGATTCTTATCTCCAATTAAATCTGAAAGTGCTGCTGTGCTTCAAGTGATAGAGTTCTAGTGTTCATTCAAAGGAGCTCAGGGTCAGCGCTCAGGCCAGGAGTTCAAACCTCAGGGGAGAAAAAAGAAAAGAAAAATAACTCACTAAACACTATTCCTAAACTACATGGTCAAACAGCAACTCCCACAAAAATTCTTAAAGTTAATTAGAAATATGATTAGAATAAAATACAGTCATTTTGTGGACCATAGTTAGAATAAAAAAGTTTTCTACAGGGGACAAAGTAAATTTTATATCTCCTCCAGTTTAAGTTGAAATTTGTTCTTCAATCTTCTTAAATCATTTATGAATTGACAATACTGCCAATCATAGGTCAATTTCCTTGAGGAACAGATGGAATTCTGCTGTCTTTTCATAGCAAACCATAGATGTGATATATCTGATATTTTAAAGCATATTTTTGTACTATAATCATTTCATTAGGGTAATATCGGTCAGAATTTTTTCCAGTAAATCCTATCCCTTATAATAAATTAGAGCAAGCTGTGTCAGTCTCCCAGTAGTATCACAAAATAGCTTATGAAATGAACCTAAAAGGAGGAAAGATTTATCTTGACTTCTGAATTGATGCATTTCAGTTTATGTTTCTTATCCTCATTGCTTTGGGTTGGTGGTGGCACAGGATGCCATGTCAGGAAAATGTGATGGAGTATGTGTATTCATGGAAGCCAGGAAGTAAAGAAGAGGAAGAATAGGAGTGAGAGAGGGAGATAGAGGAGTAGGGGCGAGGAGAGGGAGAAGTAAAAGGAGAAGGAGACAGAGAAGAAAAAGAAGGAAGAGTAGGAAAGGACTTGATCTTAACATCCTCTTTGGCAACAAGTTCTTAGTGACCAAATTTCTACAACTCTGCTCACTTGAAAAGGTTCACCACCTCTTTATGGCAACATCGTGAAAGCTAATTATTAATCCCAATCCTTAATGATTTTAGATTTAATTTCTAGAGTGGTTGGTAAATATTTCTATACAATTGTAATAACTTTTATTGCTAAATATTTACTTGAATTAATCAGAGGAGATTTTTGTCACGGAGTTGGCTTGGTTATACCATTGCTGGAGAGATGAATGAAATATTTTGTATGCAAATATATTTTATTTAACTGATAAGGAAGCTTCAAGATATTTCACTTTGTGACCTTCAAAAATGACTATTACATCTGAGTCATAATGACTTGAAATTTTCATAATTTAAGGCATTTCTATTCAAGTTTTTGTCATCTATAGTGACCTTCTTTCTTTCTAGTCAAAGGAAAAATGAATAGTATCACAATCATTTATTTCTTAATTATTCAATAGAGAGTAAGTATAATATAAATTTCCTGCCATTCAAAAATAAGTTATATTCAAGTCTATAGGAATAATGCATAAGTCATGGAATATCTTGCTTTAGTTATCTCATATTGGGATTGATTCAATTTTTAAAAATCACTTTTGACATAAAATAAATGAAATTCAGTTTTTCTCTGAAATGACTTGGTACTCAAACCTCAGAAATACATGAGCAGTAACTAAGATTTCTATATACTCAAAAAATTTGGCATTCAAATCTCAGAAATACATGAGCAGTAACTAAGATTTCTATATACTAAAAAAATGGATGAATCTACATTTTTATGTCAAAAAACTTAAGGGGAAAAAGAATAAAAAATTATGTGACCGCAGAAGATAACATTTAAAGTTAATGACAAATTGCTTCATTTAGCCTGACAGAGCCTATTGATTTTAGTTTAGATGAGAAATTTGATTAATGATCATTTTGTAATTTTTGAATAGTAGATTATTTCAATTTGTCCAAAGATTCTGTCATTTAAACCTTTGAGTGTACATTTTTTCATATAAATGGACAGTATTTTTCCACAGTGCAGGTTCAGATTTAATAACTAAATAAATATCCAAATGTTAATTTGTTAAATTGTCCTCTAGAATTCAAATAATAAGAAATTTATTTTATTCTTAGATATATTAAATCTGTGCTGTATATGAGTATCTCAAATTTGGAATCCTCACTACTCAGGAAGATAGGGCTCAAATACAGCCTTGGAAAGAAATTTTGTGAGACACATCTCAATTAACCACCCCCCACACACATAGAAAGCCAAAAGTGAAGTTGTGGATCAAGAGTTAGGGCACTATCCTTGAGTGAAAAAAAATAAGGGGTGGGCCTTGAGTTCAAATCTCAAGAGCAACACAAACACACAAATAAAATATATCTAAATTTGTATTTTAGATTGAAGAAATAAACAATATTATGAAAAGTAATATTTGTTACATGTCCTGCAATTTTTGTGAAGTGGTTTTTAGTAAAATTTATTTTAAGATATAGCATAGGTTAAAAAATTAATATTAATCTAGTTAATATTTATAATTACTCATAACACCTTGGGGTACAACAGTTGTTCATTTTTTGCATCCTTAAGAAGTATTCTGGGGAGTTCTGGGAAGGTGGTAGAGGAGAAGCTGGAGGCTAAAGAAGCTCTCGCATAGAAAGCAGTTTTAGGCTGGGCGCTGGTGGCTCACACCTCTAATCCTAGCTACTCAGGAGGCTGAGATCTTAGGATCGCGGTTCAAAGCCAGCCCGGGCAGGAGAGACTGTGAGACTCCTATCTCCAATAAACCACCAGAAACCCGGAAGTGGCGCTGTAGCTCAAGTGGTAGAGCGCTCCCATTGAGCTGAAGAGCTGAGGGACAGCGCCCAGGCCCAGAGTTCAAGCCCCACGACAGACAAAAAAAAAAAAAAGAAAGAAAGCAGATTTATTGCTCCAGTGGACAGTTCTAAGCGAGAGAATCACACCAAGTTTGCCATCACAGTACAGAGATAGGCCAGAGAGGGAAAATCCAGTCAAGGAGAGAGATCTGAGCACTTGCTAGCAGACACAGCTGCAGCAGTAGTGGCGGGGGTTAGCAGCAGCAGCCGTAGCCTCCATACCTACAAGACAGAGTCCAGGACTAAGGCGTGAGATGTGGCGAGTGGATTCTACACAACTATAGAAAGAACTGAAAAGGCGCAGACCGACTAGAGTTCACAGACTAGAGATGACCCAGGAACCAAGACTCTGGCGTGATTAGAAGCCTGACATCCTCACTCCTTTTCAGGGAGCAGAGGAGGGAAGGCCACCCATCCCCCCCACTACCAGAGATCTCCATCTTTGATACTGATAAAGGCCTGTCTGAGCAGCTAGCTCCAACTCAGACCTTGGGGAAAAAAAAAAAGAGTCATTTAGCAGGTCACAGAATCTAACCTGACTTGCCAGGCTCAGATCCACCCAGGGAAATGTCAACCAACCAAGGGCTGCCAGGTCCAGCAGTGGCTTTCTTCATTGGGTAAACAGAGCAAGAGGTTGCCCCTCCCTACAGCAGCCTTGCCAATCAATTGAAATTCAGTAAACACAAATCCTGAGAATGGCTCCAGGCTGGGCTCAACTCTACCCAGAAACTAGCCTCAACAAAGCATATATAACTAGAGGAAACACCCATCTCCCTGTTTTGTGATACTCAAAGCAGATCTCCCTCCCATTGAACTAGCCTGGGAGGAGGATCACAAAATCTTAGGGAAAGCAGAGCATTTTTCTGCCTCAAACAAAATGACTTAAGAAACCAAACAAGCCATAGGAAAATCAAACACCGCAAGCAGACCAGAGACTCCAACAAGAGACTGGTTACAGACACAAGGGAGACACAGGATCATCCCATCCCCTCCAAAAAATCAAAGAAATTTTTTTTTGTACCTTTTATAAAAAATTTTTGTTCTAAATCTTTTTAAAATTTTTCATTTTTAAATTTTTACAAATAATTTTGTGTTCTATTAACTTTTTTTTCTTCCTCATAATTTTTATTTTAGAGGTATACGTGTGTGTGCTTTTTTTTCTTTTTAAAATTTTTTTTAGATTTTTTTTGTTTAGCTCTACTGACCTTTTGATCCTTTTTTTCTTTCCTTCTCATTCTTTTCACGTTTTCTTCTCTTTTGTTCTTCTTTGCGTGACTTAGTTGCTGTTATGCTAATCCTCAGATATACCCGTAGTCTATTATTAGACCTTATCCCCCATTGTGTACACACTTAATCCACAAATTTATTACTCAATTCAAAACCTCTTAGTCTTAAATTCCTTAATAACAGTACTACCTCTTTATACCTATATAATATTTTATGCATTTTTATATTTAAGTTTTTCACATCTCCTTTCTATCCCTCCCCTTCTCTTATACTTTCCATATTCTTCTCTGAATATTTTTTCAATTTCATAATTTTAAGTGTTTCACTTGTTAATTTTTAATTTTTGTTTTTCTATTTTTTCTCTCTTTTTTATATTTCTCTTTCTTCTTATTTTCTCTCTACTATCATTCTATCCAATCTATTTTGCGCTTAGAGATTAAGACTTAGTTAACTCTCCCTCTGCTTTTCCACATCCCTCTATTCCTATTTTTACCCATAACTATCCATAAACCTAATAATTTTTGGTTTGTCAAATTCTTTTTTGTGCTTCGTAGCCCATTAATACATAGTTGTTTGATGTTAAATATATATATATAACAATGGATTCTATCTGCAGACTTTGACTGTACAACTACAGACTTCGATTGATGCTTTCCTTAATATAGTGTTCTAGAACAAAATTGGCGTTACTTTCATCCCAAATTGGCAGAGCAAGCTGGAAAAACACAAGAAAAATGAAAATCTGGGTATCTCAACTCCCACTCATGATAATCAGGGTAGAGAACGGATAATGAATAATCCAGAGGATTATTCTATGAACACTACTGGAAACATGGTAAATGAAAAGATTGAAAACCTGCAAAGGACTCTGTATGAGCGTGATAGGAAGAGAGAGTAGGCAAACCAGAGGACAATTCAGGAATATCATGAGCGTGAAGAAGCTACTCAAAGATTGATACAGGAATTGCGTGGACAACATGAGAACACTCTGAGAAATGAAGGAATGACGTGAGCAGGCTGAGATCAGTCAAAGAAATAGGGAGGAATTGTGGGAGCTGGCTGAGAACAGACAAAGAGAAAGTCAGGAATGGTGTGAAGAGGCTGAGAAGACTCAAAGAGAACTACAGGAACTGCGTGAACGTGAGGAAGCTAATCAAAGAGTAATACAGGAATTGAGAGAGCAGCATGAGAATACACAAAGTTCACTAAAGGCATCCATGGAATCCATAAACAGAGAGCTAAAAGAAGTCAGGGAGACCACAAAGGGAATGCTGAATGCAACCAAACAGAAGGAATGGGAGTCCAAGGAAACCATAATCAAACAACTAAGTGATTTGAGAATAAACAATGAACACCAAACTAAGGAAGTAAAGAAGTTCATACAAGATCAAAAACAAATCACCAACAAAGAATTTGAAGCCATCAAAGCCAACCAACTAGATGGAAAAGAAATTAAAAACGAAGTAGAAAGATTTATAGTAGGTTAGACCATGCAGAAGATGGAATTTCAGGGATTGACAACAGCCTAAATATTATAGAAAAACAACATACAACCATATAAGATAAATCCAAGAAATATGACAGATCTATTTAACTTTTGGTAAACACCATCAGAAGGCCTAATCTGAGGACAATGGGTGTAGAGGAGCATCTACAAACAGAAGTTAATGGTCTAGGAAATTTGTTTAACAAGATCCTAGCAGAGAACTTCCCCAACATGTAAAAACATAGGCCTATTAAAATATAAGAAGCTTTTAGAACTCTAAATAGACCAAACAAGAACAGGACATCCCATCGTCACATAATAATCTGCACAGGATCAATTCAGACCAAGGAAAAGATACTTAAAGCTGTCAAGGAGAAAAGATCAATCACCTATAAGGGAAAACAATCAGAATCACCTCAGATTTCTCAGCAGAGACAATCAAAGCAAGAAGAGACAAGAATGATGTATGCCATGCCCTAAAGACAAAAAACTATGAACCAAGAATACTGTACCCAGCTAAACTCTCCTTCACAACCAAAGGTCAAATAAAAACCTTCCATAGCAAAGAAAAATTGAAACCATATATCTCCACCAAAGCAGTCCTACAAAAGATTCTTAAAGATGTCCTACATATAGAAAACCAACAGGACCACAACAAAGGCCAAGAAACCACAACCAAAGTGAGTATCCAAGAATCATAGGAAAAACCCAGTTACCCCAGCCCCCACGAAGGGGGATAAAAGGGCAGAAATTCCCAAATACCTCTCAGTCCTATCTCTCAACATTAATGGTATTAACTCCCCAGTTGAGCAACATAGACTGTCTAGTTGGATTAAAAAGTACGATCCTTCTATTTGCTGCCATCAGGAGTCACATCTTTCAATGTTAAAGGCTGGAACAAAATCTACCAAGCAAAGGGCCCCATAAAAAGGCGGGAGTTGCAATCGTATTATCAGATAAAATAGACTACAAATTAAAATTCGTGAGAAGAGATAAAAAAAGGTCGCTACATATCTATTTGCCAAACAATGGAACACCCAAATTTACCCAAGAAACACCACTTTCTCTGAAATCCCACATACATCCAAAGATATTAATTGTTGGAGACTTTAAGACTATCCCCACTAGGTAAGTCAACTCGGCAAAAACTCAACAGAGAAACTGCAGATGTAAACAAGAGCATAGATCAAATAGATTTAACAGACATATACCAAATATTTCACCCAGAAGCATCAGAATACACGTTTTTCTCAGCAACACATGGAACATTTTCCAAAATAGACCACATTTTAGGCCACAAAGCAAACGTTCAAATTCAAAAACATTGAAGTTATACCTTGCATTCTCTCAGACCACAAGGGAATAAAATTAGAACCCAACACCAGAAGCCACCAAAGAAAGTACTGTAAAAAGTGGAGACTGAACAACACACTGCTGAATCATGAGTGGGTCATGGAAAAAATTAGAAAGTAAATTCAAATGTTCATACTATTCAACAAAAATGAACACACAAATTACCAGCTTGTCTGGGACACAGCAAAGGCAGCACTCAGAAGCAAGTTTATAGCTCTGAGTTCCTAAATCAACAAATTGGAGACATCTGAAATCAACAATTTAATTAGACATCTGAGCCTCCTTGAAAAAGAGCAGCAAGATAAACTCCAATCCAGTAGACATAAAGAAATAATTAAAATTAAATCAATTAAATGAATTTGAATAAAAAAAAAACCATAGAAAGAATCAACAAAACAAAGAATTGGTTCTTCAAAAAAATTAACAAAATTGACAGACCCTTAGCAAATCTTATCAGTAAAAGAAGAGAACACAGCCAAATAAATAAATACAGAGATGAGAATGGAAACATCACCACAAAAACAAACAAGATTCAGAACATTATAAGGGAATATTTCTCAAAACTTTGTGCTAATAAGTTTGAGAACCTGGCAGAAAAGGACTGTTTCCTATCAAATAATGGCATGCGAAAACTAAAACAAGATGACCTAAACCATTGTAACAGGCCCAAATCAAGTATTGAAATAAAAACAGCAATAAGAAACCTCCCAACTAAAAAAGCCAAGGACCATATAATTGTGCAGCGGAATTCTACAAGGCCTTCAAAGCAGAGCTCACACCAATACTCCTCCAACTATTCAATGAAATTGAAAGAGAAAGTCGACTCCCAAACTCATTCTACGAAGCCATCATAACCTTCATCCCAAAACCAGGCAGGGACTCATCAAAGAAAGAGAACTATAGACCCATTTCTTTGATGAACATTGATGCAATCCTTCTCAACACAATTCTGGCCAATCGACTTCAACAATTCATCAAAAAATCATACACCACGATCAAACAAGGTTCATTTCAGGGATGCAAAACTGGTTCAATATACACAAAACAATATAATTCATCACATAAAGAGGAGCAAGGATGAGAACCACATGGTTATCTCAATAGATTCAGAAAAAGCAGTTGACAAGATCCAACATCCCTTTAAGATGAAGGTTCTGGAAAAATTAGGAATCCATGGAATATTCTTCAATACAATAAAGGCTGCATATGACAAACCTACAGCCAGCATGATACTTAATGGTTAAAAACTAAAGCCATTTCCTCTTAACTCAGGAACAAGACAAGGATGTCCACTATCCCTACTTCTCTTCAATATAGTATTAGTACGCCTAGCAATTAGAAAAAAATGCAAAGATAAAGGGGATCCAAGTAGGGAAAGAAGAAGTAAACATTTTTTCTTTACCGATGACATGATCTTGTATTTATGGAATCCCACAGACTCCACTCCCAAATTACTCAAGCTGATTCAAAACTTTGGCAAAGTAGAATGGTATAAAATTAATCTTCAAAAAACAATGGCTTTTCTGTATGGCAACAATGTGAAAAGTGTGGCTGAAAGTAGGAAAGCAACTTCATTCATAGTAGCTCCACAAAAAATAAAGCACCTAGGAATTAACTTAATCAAAGAAGTGAAGGACCTATAAGATGAAAACTTTAAAAACTTGAAAAAGAAAATCAAAACAGAACTTAGAAAGTGGCAAAAACTCCCATGTTCCAGGACTGGAAAGATCAACATTGTGACAATGGCAATACTTCCCAAGGCTATCTACAAATTCAATGAGATACCTATCAATATTCCAACCTAATTCTTCAAGGAAATAGAAGAGGCAATCCAAAAATTCATATGCAACAATAAAAGACCCCAAATAGCAAAAAAGATCCTCAAGAGGAAGAACAGTGCTGGTGGAATATCTATACCAAATTTCAAACCCTACTACAAAGCCATAGTAATCAAAATAGATTGTTACTGGCACAAGAACAGACCTCAGGATCAATGGAATGGAATTGAAAACCCAGAAATGGACCTACAGACCTCTAGCCATCTAATCTTCGATAAGGGAGCTAAAAAAATGGAATGGAAGAAAGACAGCCTCTTAAGTAAATGGTGCTGGCAAAATTGGTTACCTACTTGTAGAAACCTAAAGCTAGATGCTTATATATCACCCTGCACCAGAATCAACTCCAAATGGATCAAAGACCTTGGAGTCAAAGCAGACACTCTGAAAACATTACAGGATGGAATAGGAGAAACCCTAGGACTCCTTGGCACAGGCTGAAAATTTCTTAATAGAGACATAGAAACACAACAAATGTAACATAGGTTGGAAAAATGTCGTTGCACGAAATTGCAGAGCTTCTGCATGGCAAAGGACATAGCTAGCAAGATCAATAGAAAGCCCACGGATTGGGAGAAGATCTTCAATAGCCATACAACGGACAAGGTTATCATATCTAAAATATACTTGGAACTCAAAAAGCTAAATCTCCCAACAACAAATCCTCAAAGAAACAACTGCCCAATAAATAAGTGGGCTAAAGTCTTAAAGAGAAACTTCTCTGAAGAGGAAAGAAGGATGGCCAATAGGCACGTGAAGAAATACCCAACCTTCCTAGCCATAAAAGAAATGCAAATCAAAATAGCATTAAGATACCACCACACCCCAGTTAGAATGGCTGTAATCAAGCACTCTAATAACAACAGATGCTAGAGCGGATGTGGACAGAAGGGAACTTCTGGACTGTTGGTGAGAGTGTAAACCTGTTCAACCATTTTGGAAAGCATTATTTAGGTTCCTCAAAAGACTCCACATAGAGCTCCCCTATGTCCTAGCAATTTCATTTTTGGGCATTTACCCAAATGTTCACAAACAAGACCAAACTAAAGCTACAATCACAACTAGGTTTATTGCAGCATTATTTACCATAATTGAGATATTAAACCAACCCAGATGCCCCTCAGTAGATGAATGGTTTAAGAAAATGTGGTATACATACACAATGGAATTCTATGTCTCCATCAGAAATTATGACATTATCCCATTTGTTAGTAAATGGAAAGCCTTGGGAAAAAATATATTAAGTGTAGTAATCCAGTCCCAAAGAAACATAGATCCCATGATTTCTCTTATTTGCAATAACTAGTATATGTCTGAGTCAAGCAGAAAAGTTCAGATAAGTTGATGTTAGGGAAATGGAACCCTAAGATATGTATTCAAATATTTTTTCTTTCATGCGATTGTTTCTAACACATTTATAATATTATTGCTTTGTTGTTTTGTATTGCCTTCCCCCCATGGTATAACCGCTGCTTTCACTGTATTTGAGGTTGGTACAATTTGTGGGGGGGAAGGGAACAAACAAATCATTTAACTAGGGATACAGTTGGTCCCATTGCAACCATGAGATATAGAAGTCGTTATGTCGAAAAACGAACTTTACAACTTTTGTTGGGGGGAAGTGCAGAGGAGGACTGGGTGGGGAGGTGGGGGGAAGATGGGAAGGGGAAACAAAGAAGGAGGTTACAATGCTTGGTAAGAAATGTACTCATTATCTTGCCCATGTAATTGTAACTCCTCTATAAAGTATTTTCAGAATTTAAAAAATGGGAAAAAAGTATTCTGATTAAAAGAAATAAAGAAAGAATGGAAAAAAAATCAAAAGACAATCAGTCAGAAGACAGACAATAAGAAAGGAAAGAAAGAAAGAAAGAAAGAAAGAAAGAAAGAAAGAAAGAAAGAAAGAAAGAAAGAAAGAAAGAAAGAAAGAAAGAAAGAAAGAAAGGAAGGAAGGAAGGAAGGAAGGAAGGAAGAAAGAAAGAAAGGAAGAAAGGAAGAAAGAAAGAAAAGAAGAAAGGAAGAAAGAAAGGAAGAAAGGAAGGAAGAAAGAAAAGACAGAAGAAAGAAAGAAGAAAAGAAAGAAGGAAGGAAGGAAGGAAGGAACGAAGGAAGGAAGAAAGAAAGAAATAAAGAAAGAAAGATGAGAGAGAAAGAAAGGGGGAGAGAAAGAAGTTAGGGAGAAAAAGAGATAGGGATGGAGGGAAGGAGGGAGTGAAGAAAGAAGAAAGGGTGGAAGGAAGTAGGGAGGAGGGAAGGAAGAAAGAAAGGAAGGAAGGAAAAATCAAAGGAAGGAAGGAAGTTAAAAAACAATTTAATTTATATATTCTGCTATTTAGCCCAACATAAATTTCATGTAAGTTAACCCTTTAGTAAATGCAACATTACAATTTTCACTTCTCTGCCGGTTCTCCATGCATGAATGAAACCAACAAATGAAGGATCAGAAATAACCAGGTGATTCTTTTTGCATCTGGAGTAAATATGTATACAAATCTTTTTCTCATTTTCTATACATCATCAAATAACTATTTGCTAACAATTTACCTTTAGTTATAAATATTCTAATAATTGATTTAACCAAATGATATCAATATATTATATAACGTGAACACTAGTATTTATAATGCTATTAATATTGCAGTCATCCTGTCATATTAATTATAATAATTTTATTATTTATTTTATCAGAGAAATTAGCATCCTCTGATATTGGTGTCTGTGGGAGTCCTAATAGCAGACTATAGTTAAAATTAAGGGAGATCTGCATTTCTGAAAGCATTTAACTCATTAGAGATTGTTCAAATACATCAGAAGGACCTTAGAAAGGCTGCACTATGTAGACATGGTAACCTATGATGTGATTCAAGAGCACTAAACAATCATACTTCACTTTGCTGTCATCATAATTATTTCCATTCACATATTTTCTACAATATAGGTTTGTCCTTCAGATATTATTTTCTGTGAAATAATATCCAAATGATACACTACACTAAGAGTTAAAGCAAAAGTTTCAAAGGGTATTGGATGATGTAATACCTTCCAGATACACATGTTGAAATTCTATTCCCCTATCTAGTGTCATTAGAATCACCCTTTCAGATATGTCCCTGAAATAATGATCCTGATCAAAGAAGCCCAATATGACTACTCTGTCATGTGAACGTCCAGCAAATAGATTATAATGAACCAGAAAGTGGACCCCCATGAGACAAGGAATTGCTTTGAATAACCATTTTTATAATCAATGTTTAAGCTCCTAGAGTATGGGTAATATATTCCTGATACTTACTTTGAAGTATTTTCTTATATCAGACCAATGGCTGACAAAATCAAGGTAGTTTTGTTTTAAATCTCAAACATGTGAACACTGTTATATATTACAGACTGTGGTAGACAATTTGCTCCAGGGAAGTTAGAATGAACTTGTGACTTTGAAATTATGTAATCATTTAATCACAATCAAAAAAAAAATTCTGTAAAAGAATTTTCATGTTTTATTATTTGAATTTTTTTCTAAACCTCCAGGTTAAAAATATTTTTTACTGGGAATTTAATTGAGGTTCAACTCTCTATTCAACTATCGTAATTAATCTGTTGAATATTCTTATTATCTTTATGTAGTCGTACAAAGGAATTGCCATTCACCCAAAACAGTTTATGGATACAGTGCATCTTGATCAATGTTACCACTTTCAACATCGCATCCACCCATCCCAATCAACCCCAGTCCTTACATATCTCAATATTATGTTATGTATGGAATTACTTCATATTTAACTAAGCAGTGTATATGTAAAATGCACCTGGAATGATCTTCCCTCTTCAATATCTTCACTCCCATTTCACACTATCCCTTCCTTTGTATATTTCAATTCTGGGAAGTATGCAATGGATTCTTCCCTTTATTCTATCCTTTTCCCCTTCATTTTCCTGCCCCTCTCACATTGCCCCCACACACTGTCCTCTCTTGCACATTTACTTGTATTTATTTTGTTGGGCTTTGACTTAGACATGGCAATGGTGGTTTTGTAGCAACAACTTAACAGTGGGGATGGGAGGAGACATCCCTGAAGAAGAGACAGTTGATCTGAGAGCCATCATCCAGGCAATTATGTAGGAGCAGGTACTCCAAACAGTAAGAACAGCAAGTATATCCCCCATTAATGGGAATGGGCGTGACTTGCTTCAGAAAAAGAAAAGAGCACTGACATGCTTGCTTGTGAAGTAAGAATAGAAGGATACAATGAAGTAAAAAGAGATCCGAAATGAAAGTAGGAATAAATTAGATAGATTGTGGGTGCCACGTGTTACAAGAAGAAAAGTTCTTATTTTAGTCTAAATTTGACATGATCCACTGGAACCAAAGTGGTAAAATAGTAGTCAGACACATCTGATTCACCTAAAGAATGCTATTAAAATGTGATACTTGCTGGGGTCTGGTGGCTCACAATTGGAATCCTAGTGACTCAGGAGGTTGATATCGGAGGATCAGGTTTGAAGCAAGCCCAAAGAGGAAATTTGGTAAGCGTGATCTCCAAATAACCACCAGAAATATGTATATGAAGCTGTGGTTCAACTGGTTGAGCACTAGCCTTGAGGAAAAAACTAAGGGACAGTACACAGTTTCTAGGTCCAAATCCCAGGCTTCACAAAACAAAGAATGCAACAAATAAAATTTGGTGCTCTGTCATTCATTACTTAGCATTCTAGTTCAATATATTTGGTATGAGCCATGGAAATTATATCCTTAGCAAATGCTTTCCCGTGATATTTGGCTTCATTACCAGCTTTCAAAGTCCTGACATCACCAATGCCTCCTCCCAGTTAGCATAGCGATCTAGTACTAGAAATTTCACGGTATATTTTATTTATGATAAAAATTCTGTTCATCTATCCACATACATCAAATGAATAGTAGCCACATTCCACTATTCTGAATGTTTTTAATCTCCCTTTGAGTTAATATGCATTAAGGCTTAAAAGCTCTAGAGTGGTTATCAAATTAATTCAACAGTCATCATTCTTCCACCCAATCTTGTAACATAAGTTTAAAAAAGGAGAGACTATATGAAAGTGTGCACATGATACCTTCTAATAATACTCTCAACAAGTGGGGTTTTACGGAAACATTCTGATTGCTTTGAAAAGCATAGGGTAAGAGATTTAAATAAGCTGCCAAACATCACAGATGGAAAATGCTATTGGCTTTAGAGCAAATTCATTTGCCTAGAACTGAGGAAATGAGTTTCAGAAATGACAGAGGCAAAGGGTATTATTCAAAGCACCTTATGAGATACAAGCAGCCTATCTAGATCAACCTTCCAGGAAAAAAAAGAATGAAAAGAAATTAATGCTTCTAATACAAGCCACTTGGTGGTGGTTCATGCTTGTTATCCTAGCTACTTAGAAGTCTAAGATGAAAGGATCTCAATTCAAACCCAGGCCAGGAAGGAAATACTCCTCTCTACAACCAGCAGACAGAAAGCAACAGTTCTGTGCCTGAAGCCCAGCTGGACCGCCTCTGGACATGATCATCCAGACTCCCAAGGCTCCCCCGCCATCTGAATTATTACCAAATACATTCAGATAGTATCTCTTGTTTGGGAGAGAATACTTAAAAGATGTATCAAAAACATTTCACTGAGTTCCAATTAAAAAAGGCATAGTGAAAGTGGAAATATGTACTCA